>NC_090447.1:464858675-465158675 GCF_031143425.1 Pleurodeles waltl | reverse complement strand
CTGTGGCTTGTTGCAGTTTTGGCAGTAGTTGTCCTGCGGTTTGCGTAGTTGCATGTTTTAGGTAAGTAAATAAATTTACTCCAAGTGAGTATTGTTGCAATGCATGAATGACATGTTTGTAGGTGGTGTACTGAATGCAGGATTGTGTGTGAAATTGTCCTTAGAGTTATGCACAATGATTATTGTGTTGTGTTATGTCTAATTTGCTTTTTTGTTTTCTCTTTTTAGTGGGATATCGTTGGTGATTGCTGTGGCTGTGCAGAGTAGTTGCTTGTGAGTCAAGCTTTTTCAGGCAAGTGAGCAGTATAGTTTTTGAGTTTATAATTCTTAGTGATAAACCTATACTTTGTTACTTATCTTACACAGTGCTGGTTGTTGGTGGTGTATTTGTCCAGTTAATTTTTGTAGGAAGGATCATGGCTAGCTGTAGGATGACCGCTCAGCAGGTTGTTAGTGTGCTTTTTGAGTCATCTTCTGACCATGAATATGAGACTGACTCTGCATCTGAGGCAGAGGAGGAAGTGCAGGATTCTGGAAGTGAATTTTCTGTCAGAGATGAATCATCTGATGATGAAGCCACTCTCAGTGCTGATGAAGGGCCTGTTTTAGAGGAGGACAGTGATGTGCCAATGGTGCAGGAGCCAGCGGCTGAAAGGCTTCCCATTGGAAGACCTGACGCATGGGTTCCACCAAACATGGAGCAGCCACAGTTGCCTGCGTTTACTGGTTTTCCAGGGTGTCGAGTTAATACGGAAAACTTTTTGCCCGTCAACTTTTTTGAGTTGTTTATGGACGATATATTTTTGGAAGAGATTGTTGAGCAGACTAATTTGTATGCAGAGCATTTTTTGAGGGACAATGCTGCCAGACTTAGGCCACACTCTAGAGCTAGCCGGTGGATTCCCACAAATCTGGAAGAGTTGAAAAAGTTCTTGGGTTTAACTTTTTTGATGGGGCTGATAAGGAAGCCATCGCTGTCTTCATATTGGTCTACTAGTCCCTTGATGGCAACTGCTATATTTCCTGCCATCATGAGTCATAACCGGTATGAGCTTCTTCTTCGGATGTTGCATTTTGTAGATAATGCTTTAGCCTTGCCACGAGATCATCATGATTCTGACCGTCTTTTTAAGATTAGACCTGTCCTTGATCATTTGGTAGATCGGTTTTCAGAGATCTATGTTCCAGGGAAAGAAATATCTGTAGATGAGTCTTTGGTCCTGTTCAAGGGTCGTTTGGTTTTTAGGCAGTACATTCCTATCAAGAGGGCACGGTATGGAATTAAATTGTATATGCTGTCAGAAAGTAGTACAGGATATGTTTATAATTTCCGGGTCTACACTGGTAGGGATTCCAATATTGACCCCCCTGGTTGTCCTCCCACTTTTGGAGTTAGTGAGAAAATTGTGTGGGAACTTGGTAGACAACTGTTTAACAAAGGTCACCATTTATATGTAGATAACTTCTACACTGGAGTTCGGTTGTTCAAGGAGTTGTTCAGAGTGGACACTGTTGCTTGTGGCACAATCCGCTCTAATCGGAAAGGCTATCCAAAAGAGCTTGTCTGTAAAAAACTTGAGAAGGGACAGTGCAGTGCCTTGCGGAATGATGAGCTGCTAGCTCTGAAATTTGTAGACAAGAGGGATGTATACATGCTAAGCACCATCCATGATGAGAGTACTTCACCTGTGGCTGTTTGGGGTCAGGTTGCCGAAGTGCGCAAACCTGTGTGCATCTTAGACTATAATAAGCACATGGGTGGTGTTGATAGAGTAGATCAGAGGTTAGAACCTTACACTGCTACTCGTAAGTCTTATGTGTGGTATAAGAAATTAGCGCTTCACTTGTTCCACTTGGCAACTTTTAATGCTTTTGTTGTGTTTAAGGATAGTTCTCCAGAGTCAAGGATGACATTTGTGAAATTTCAGGAGTCTATCATAGCTAGCCTTGTTGTGCTGGAACAGGCAAGAGTTCCTAGAGAAGCAGTGGTGGAGGATGTGGCTAGATTGAAAGATCGTCACTTTGCTGAGCACATTCCTCCCACGGCAAAAAAAAACTTTCCTGCTAAGAGATGTAGAGTCTGTGCTCGAAGAGGTATCAGGAAGGAGACTAGGATGTACTGCCCTGATTGTCCTTCAAAGCCTGGGCTGTGTGTGGGTGGCTGTTTCAGGAGCTACCACACACAGAAGAATTATTGGGAAATTCCGTGAGCGTAAACTGGTGTTTTATATTTTTATATGTTCGGTTTCACGGTTGGCATTAGTCATGCATTCAGTTAGAGCTTTTGTGTTTGTAGTTTTGTACTAATTTATGATTAGTGGTTTCTTTGTTGTTTAAAAACAAAAAAAAGGGGATGGCATGTGTAGGGTGGCGCTTGGCTGGCGGCATGGGTGGGGTGGCGCTTGGCTGGCGGTGTGTGTGGGGTGGCGCTTGGCTGGCGGTGTGTGTGGGGTGGCGCTTGGCTGGCGGTGTGGGTGGGGTGGCACTGGGCTGGCGGTGTGGGTGTGGTGGCGCTTGGCTGGCGGTGTGGGTGGGGTGGCGCTTGGCTGGCGGTGTGGGTGGGGTGGCGCTGGGCTGGCGGTGTGTGTGGGGTGGCGCTTGGCTGGTGGTGTGGGTGGGGTGGCGCTTGGCTGGCAGTGCCGGCCAAACGCCAGTCCACACACTCATCAGCTGGTGTGATTGCTGTATCAGGCATGTGGGCGTATGAAAGTGATGGGCCCTTGACTGGCGCTGTCTGTGGATGCGAGTATTGTAATGTGCTGGGCCCGTGGCTGGCGGCGTGAATGGTCTAGTGCATGTCATGTATGAAAGGTGTGTGAATGGACTGTAAAGCGGTTGGTGCCTTGTCGTGGCTTTACAGCTCACGAGCTGTGAGTCATTGGTTCAGTTTTTTGGCCTTTCAGTTATTACCAGTGCATTTCACTTTTGTGAAATCTCTTGTTAATAAAATTTGATCTACTGAACCATCACTCACCCTCGTGCCAAATCCAACCAGTATGTGTGGTACAAATGACAAAACCTGCTCCGCTGTAATCAGGCGTCGCAGCACACTTGAGACACGCTAGGTGCCTCGGGTGGGACCCCGATGATGAAGCATGCCACCAACTTGGTTGGTGGGTGAGGGGTCTTCTTCACATAACCTAAGTGTGTTTCTTTTCACAATTTTAGTGTTTGGCACATCACGGACGTATGTGCACACATCAAAGTGATATATTCCAAAAATACCTGTGTTTGGGGGGGAGGGCCCACCTATGTTTTTGGTCCTGGGTGCGGCCGTCATGTAGGGAAACCTACAAAACCCAGAAACTTTTTAAAACTAGGCACCCCAAGGAGTCTAGGGAGGTGTGGCTTGCGTGGCTCCCCCAACATTCTCTTTCCCAGACTCCTCTGTAAACCTCAAAATTTGCATAAAAAAGCATATTTTCCTGATTTTTCTTAGTAGGATTACCGCTCCAGCACAAAATTCCTACTCCCCAGTTTTCCCCTCAGTCTCCCAAGTAAAATGACACCTCACTTATGTGGGTCCCCAAAGCAGAGTCCGTCTAAAGATGTATAAAAGAATATGCCCTTATAAACTTGCTGTGCTATCCCTTCTATCCCTTCAGGTTTTGGGCCTTATTCTGTTGCAGGCACCTGGCCCACCCACACAAGTGAGGTATCATTTTTATCGGGAGACTTGGGGGAACGCTGGGTGGAAGGAAATTTGTGCCTCCTCTCAGATTCCAGAACTTTCTGCCACAGAAATGTGAGGAACATGTGTTTTTTTAGCCAAATTTTGAGGTTTGCAAAGGATTCTGGGTAACAGAACCTGGTCCGAGCCCCGCAAGTCACCCCTCCTTGGATTCCCCTAAGTCTCTAGTTTTCAAAAATGCACAGGTTTGGTAGGTTTCCCTAGGTGCCGGGTGAGCTACAGGCCAAAATCCACAGGTAGGCACTGTTTTCTTTCCAAAAATGGGATGTGTCCACGTTGCGTTTTGGGGCGTTTCCTGTCGCGGGCGCTAGGCCTACCCACGCAAGTGAGGTATCATTTTTATCGGGAGACTTGGGGGAACGCTGGGTGGAAGGAAATTTGTGGCTCCTCTCAGATTCCAGAACTTTCTGCCACAGAAATGTGAGGAACATGTGTTTTTTAGCCACATTTTGAGGTTTGCAAAGGATTCTGGGTAACAGAACCTGGTCAGAGCCCCGCAAGTCACCCCTCCTTGGATTCCCCTAGGTCTCTAGTTTTCAGAAATGCACAGGTTTGGTAGGTTTCCCTAGGTGCCGGCTGAGCTAGAGGCCAAAATCTACAGGTAGGCACTTCGCAAAAAACACCTCTGTTTTCTTCCAAAATTTAGGACGTGTCCACGTTGCGCTTTGGGGTGTTTCCTGTCGCCGGCGCTAGGCCTACCCACACAAGTGAGGTATCATTTTTATCGGGAGACTTGGGGGAACGCTGGGTGGAAGGAAATTTGTGGCTCCTCTCAGATTCCAGAACTTTCTACCACAGAAATGTGAGGAACATGTGTTTTTTTAGCCAAATTTTGAGGTTTGCAAAGGATTCTGGGTAACAGAACCTGGTCCGAGCCCCGCAAGTCACCCCATCTTGAATTCCCCTAGGTCTCTAGTTTTCAGAAATGCACAGGTTTGGTAGGTTTCCCTAGGTGCCGGCTGAGCTAGAGGACAAAATCTACAGGTAGGCACGTCGCAAAAAACACCTCCGTTTTCTTCCAAAATTTTGGATGTGTCCACGTTGCGCTTTGGGGTGTTTCCTGTCGCGGGCGCTAGGCCTACCCACGCAAGTGAGGTATAATTTTTATCGGGAGACTTGGGGGAACGCTGGGTGGAAGGAAATTTGTGGCTCCTCTCAGATTCCAGAACTTTCTGCCACAGAAATGTGAGGAACATGTGTTTTTTTTAGCCAAATTTTGAGGTTTGCAAAGGATTCTGGGTAACAGAACCTGGTCCGAGCCCCGCAAGTCACCCCTCCTTGGATTCCCCTAGGTCTCTAGTTTTCAGAAATGCACAGGTTTGGTAGCTTTCCCTAGGTGCCGGCTGAGCTAGAGGCCAAAATCTACAGGTAGGCACTCCGCAAAAAACACCTCTGTTTTCTTCCAAAATTTTGGATGTGTCCACGTTGCGCTTTGGGGTGTTTCCTGTCGCCGGCGCTAGGCCTACCCACGCAAGTGAGGTATCATTTTTATTGGGAGACTTGGGGGAACGCTGGGTGGAAGGACATTTGTGGCTCCTCTCAGATTCCAGAACTTTCTGCCACAGAAATGTGAGGAACATGTGTTTTTTTAGCCAAATTTTGAGGTTTGCAAAGGATTCTGGGTAACAGAACCTGGTCCGAGCCCCGCAAGTCACCCCTCCTTGGATTCCCCTAGGTCTCTAGTTTTCAGAAATGCACAGGTTTGGTAGGTTTCCCTAGGTGCCGGCTGAGCTAGAGGCCAAAATCTACAGGTAGGCACTTCGCAAAAAACACCTCTGTTTTCTTCCAAAATTTTGGATGTGTCCACGTTGCGCTTTGGGGTGTTTCCTGTCGCGGGCGCTAGGCCTACCCACGCAAGTGAGGTATCATTTTTATCGGGAGAGTTGGGGGAACGCTGGGTGGAAGGAAATTTGTGCCTCCTCTCAGATTCTAGAACTTTCTGCCACAGAAATGTGAGGAACATGTGTTTTTTTAGCCAAATTTTGAGGTTTGCAAAGGATTCTGGGTAACAGAACCTGGTCCGAGCACCGCAAGTCACCCCATCTTGGATTCCCCTAGGTCTCTAGTTTTCAGAAATGCACAGGTTTGGTAGGTTTCCCTAGGTGCCGGCTGAGCTAGAGGCCAAAATCTACAGGTAGGCACTTCGCAAAAAACACCTCTGTTTTCTTCCAAAATTTTGGATGTGTCCACGTTGCGCTTTGGGGTGTTTCCTGTCGCGGGCGCTAGGCCTACCCACGCAAGTGAGGTATCATTTTTATCGGGAGACTTGGGGGAACGCTGGGTGGAAGGAAATTTGTGCCTCCTCTCAGATTCCAGAACTTTCTGCCACAGAAATGTGAGGAACTTGTGTTTTTTTAGCCAAATTTTGAGGTTTGCAAAGGATTCTGGGTAACAGAACCTGGTCCGAGCCCCGCAAGTCACCCCATCTTGGATTCCCCTAGGTCTCTAGTTTTCAGAAAGGCACAGGTTTGGTAGGTTTCCCTAGGTGCCGGCTGAGCTAGAGGCCAAAATCTACAGGTAGGCACTTCGCAAAAAACACCTCTGTTTTCTTTAAAAAAAATGGGATGTGTCCACATTGCGTTTTGGGGCGTTTCCTGTCGCGGGCGCTAGGCCTACCCACACAAGTGAGGTATCATTTTTATCGGGAGACTTGGGGGAACATAGATTAGCAAAACAAGTGCTATTGCCCCTTGTCTTTCTCTACATTTTTTCCTTCCAAATATAGGAGTGTGTGTAATAAAGACATCTATTTGAGAAATTCCCTATAATTCACATGCTAGTATGGTCACCCCGGAATTCAGAGATGTGCAAATAACCACTGCTCCTCAGCACCTTATTTTGTGCCCTTTTTGGAAATGCAAAGGTTTTCTTGATAGCAATTTTTTACTCTTTATATTTCAGCAAATGAATTGCTGTATACCCGGTATAGAATGAAAACGCACTGCAGGGTGCAGCTCATTTATTGGATCTGGGTTCCTCGGGTTCTTGATGAACCTACAAGCCCTATATATCCCCGCAACCAGAGGAGTCCAGCAGACGTAACGGTATATTGCTTTCCATAATCTGACATTGCAGGGAAAAATTACAGAGTAAAACGTAGAGAAAAATTTATGTTTTTTTCACCTCAATTTCAATATTTTTCTTTTTCAGCTGTTATTTTCTGTAGGAAACCCTTGTAGGATCTACACAAATGACCCCTTGCTGAATTCAGAATTTTGTCTACTTTTCAGAAATGGTTTCTGGGATCCAGCATTGGTTTCATGCCCATTCCTGTCACTGACTGGAAGGAGGCTGAAAGCACAAAAAAATGCAAAAATGGGGTATGCCCCAGTAAAATGCCAAAATTGTGTTGAAAAATTGGGTTTTCTGATTCAAGTCTGCGCGTTCCTGAAAGCTAGGAAGCTGCTGAGTTTAGCACTGCAAACCCTTTGTTGATGCCATTTTCAGGGGGAAATCCACAAGCCTTCTTCTGCAGCCACTTTTTCATTTTTTTTAAAAAAAAACGAAATTTTCACTGTATTTTGGCCAATTTCTTGGCCTCCTTCAAGGGAACCCACAAAGTCTGGGTGCCTCTAGAATCCCTAGGATGTTGGAAAAAAAGGACGCAAATTTGGCTTGGTTAGCTTATCTGGACAAAAAGTTATGAGGGCCTAAGCGCGAACTGCCCCAAATAGGCAAAAAAAGGCCTGGCACAGGAGGGGGAAAAGGCCTGGCAGCGAAGGGGTTAAAGGAACATTATATGGCAATGTGATGTATTACAAGTAAATAGTACATAACAAATGTTACAGTGATGTTATCAATGATGTTATAAAATATAACATCAATGCTTTAATATCTGGGGAAATTAGCAGTGCATGGCAAGGGTGCAAGTTTTAGTTACCTTGGTGCATGAGTTGTAGTTACTTGAAATAACTTTAACTATAACAGGTGAATTTCTATGGCTTTGTACATTTAAAATGTGAACCTAACTATAACATCCCTGTAATCTTTCTCTTTTTAAGTGAATTCCTATGGTTTTTCTAATTTTATTTCCTAACTATAACGTCCCTGTCACCTTTGTTTTGTTTTAGTGAATTTCTATGTTTTTTTAACATAAGGTAAATTTGATTACTATACATGAATCCAACCACCGCTGCGCATGGCCTTCAGGCATGCACGGTGGGGTTTGGATGCAAGGCCTGGCCTGTGGGCAGGCTTGCAGCCAACCCCCTATAACCACCCAACCCTGCACCATGCACAGCCTTCAGCCGGGCATGGCGGGGTTGGCCGCAGGTCCTGGCCTGCAACCCAGCCCTGCAACCTATCCATCTGAAACTACCCAACCCTGCAACATGCATGGCCTTTGGCTGTGTACAGTGGAGTTGGCCACAGGGCCTGGCCTCCGGTCAATCCCCTTTGAACTTCAGACCCCCGTCATGCATGGCCAAAGGGGTTCGGACCTTAAAGTGGGAAACATTAAATATATATTTTTAGGGGACCCGCATGCACCCCCTCAGGCCTTGGAGACCATCACCTCCCTGTGGCTATCTAATAAAAGTTTTTGGGGGACCATGTGAACCCCTCTCAGGCCCTAACTGCCCTAACCTCACCAAGGCAACATTAAATAAATATACAGGGGCTGCATTGAGCCCCCCAGGCCCTGGGTACCACCACCACCTCGGGGCTACATTATAAAAAATACTTAAGGGAGGGCCGCGCAGACCCCCCAGGTTCCAGGGACCACCACCTTCCTGGGACAACATTAAAAAAATATGGGGGGTTCACATGAGCCCCTCCAGGCCCTGGGGACAGCCTCCTCCCTGGGCCTGCATAATAAAAATCAGGAGGGGCTGCACGGACCCCCTTGGACTCTGGGGACCACCACCTCCCTGGGACAACATACAAAAAAATGGGGGCTGCATGGAGCACGGTGTCCTCAGGACCCCCACCTCACTGTGGCTACATTTAAAAAACTATGCGGGGAGGCCACACGGATATATCTCTGTGATCAAGGGAGCAGAGTCTCCTGAAACGTGTTGGAGAATACTTTTTTGCCATTTGGAGAATACTTTTTTGCCATTTTTGTGTTTTTCTGCCTGATTAAAGACACTGGGATTGTAGCAAGTAAGTGGCTGCGACATTGTCATCTTTTCAAGAAGTACTATGGACGATTTATGAGGGTTTGTGACCCTGTTGCAGCCTGCCTGTTGGATGCTGACTTACATGCAATTTAAAGCATTACATATATATATATATGTGTAAAAAAACCAAGAGAGAACTCTGGGAAGTTCCCAAATTTAGGTGACAGCAGCTCTAGTAAGGAGCACCCTGCAACACCAGCAACACTCTAGATTTGCTCACAACAAATGTCTGCTTATCTAGCAAAGTTTTTAAGCATAGGATCAGCATGGTGCTATCCACACCGAACTAGATAGTGACAAAGTATTTTGTCATTCATACAGCAAAATCTTTAAGCATAGGACTGACACAGTGTTATCCTTACCGAGCTGTAAAATGACAAAAGCCATTTGCCACTCCAGGCACAGTATTACAGCTTTGGACTGATCAAATACCATCCAAGCTAACCTGGAATGAGTAAAGCAACCCCTGACACATGTTTGCTCTCATTGGAGCTCTTCAGAGGGGTTTAGCTTTGTCCAGACTCAAGGAAGCACCCAGTATAAGTCAAAACAAGGCCCTTTCAGTGTTAGAGTGACGCTTAAATTATGCAACCAAAAAAAGAGAGAACTCTGGGAAGTTCCCAAATTTAGGTGGAGAGCAGCTCTAGTAAGGAGCACCCTGCAACACCAGCGACACTCTAGATTTGCTCAACTCAAATGTCTGCTTATCTAGCAAAGTTTTTAAGCATAGGATCAGTACGGTGCTATCTACGCCGAGCTAGATAGTGACAAAGGGGGTTATTACAACTTCGGAGGAGGTGTTAATCCGTCCCAAAAGTGACGGTAAAGTGACGGATATACCACCAGCCGTGTTACGAGTTCCATAGGATATAATGGACTCGTAATACGGCTGGTGGTATATCCGTCACTTTACCGTCACTTTTGGGACGGATTAACACCTCCTCCAAAGTTGTAATAACCCCCAAAGTCTTTTGCCATTTGTGTATATATATATATATATATATACAAATACAAATAAATATAAATAACATTTAGAGACCCCTCATGGGCAATAAAAATGTTTTTTGGGGGCATGTGAGGATCCAAGGATCCACAGTAGTGCTCAGAGCCCCCCATGTGATTCTGCAGCAGATCCGTGGATCCAGATCCCAATTAAAAAACACATGCACCCAGTCACAGAACCGCTTACACACTCACTCACTGTGAGACAGTAGCCTCTTTCTAGCATGGTTACTCCCACTTTTAGCCTGTTTGTGAGTGTGTTTCAGTGTATTTTTACTGTGTAACTGGGATCCTGCGAGCCAAGACCCCAGTGCTCATAGATAAAAACCTATATGTCAATGTGTGTTTTGCCTGTCTCACTGGGATCCTGCTAGCCAGGACCCCAGTGCTCATAGTTTGTGGCCTAATGTGTGTGTTGTCAGCAGTGCTTGACTGTGTCACTGAGGCTCTGCTAACCAGAACCTCAGTGCTTATGCTCTCTCTGCTCTTAAATTTGTCACTATAGGCTAGTGACGTCATTTACCAATTTCAATTGGCACACTGGATCCCCCTTATAAGTCCCTAGTATATGGTACCCAGGTACCCAGGGCAATGGGGTTCCAGGAGACTCTTATGAGCTGCAACATTTCTTTTGCCCCCATTTTCACTGCACTTAAGTAACTTATAAGACACCTATAGGTCTAATCTTGACTTGCTGAAGGTTAGGTGCAAAGTTACTAAGTGTGATGGCACCCTTGCACTAGCAAAGGTGCCTCCACATAGTTCAGGGCCATTTCCCGGGACTTTGTGAGTGCGGGGATGCCATTACATGCGTGCACTACATATAGGTCAATACCTATACTCAGCTTCACAATGGTAACTCCGAGTATGGCCATGTAAGGTGTCTAAGATCATGGAATTGTCCCCCTAATCCAAATTTGGTATTGGGGAGCCAATTTCATGCATCCTGGGGGCTCCACTATGGACCCCCAGTACTGCCAAGCCAGCACTCTGAGACTTGCACCGCAGCTACAGCTGCTGCCACCCCACAAACAGTGTTCTGCCCTTCTGGGATCTGAGCAGCTCAGTCCCAGGAAGGCAGAACAAAGCATTTCCTTTGGGAGCAGGGTGTTACACCCTCTCCTTTTTTAAATAGGTGTTACAGGCTGGGGAGGGATAGCCTCCCCCAGCCGCTGGAAATGATTTGAAGGGCACAGATGTTGCCCTCCTTGCATAAGCCAGTCTACATCAGTTCAGGGACCCCTTGTCCCCTGCTCTGGCACGAAACTGGACAAAGGAAAGGGGAGTGACCACTCCCCAGTCCATCACCACCATAGGGGTAGTGCCCAGAGCTCCTCCAGTGTGTCCAGACTTCAGCCATCTTGCTTTGCAAAGTGTGGGGGCACTCTGGAGGGCTCTGAGTGGCCAGTGCCAGCAGGTGACGTCAGAGACCCCTCCTGATAGGTCCTTACCTGATAAGGTAGCCAATCCCCCTCTCAGGGCTATTTAGGGTCTCTCCTGTGGGTTCGCTTCAGATTCTACTTACAGGTTTCCAGCAGGAATCCTCTGCAACTACTACTTTATCCTCTGACCTCGGATCCACCACAGACTGCTCCAGAAACCGCTGTAACAGCAACAAAGTATCCACAAGGGATACTTTTCTTCTGCAACTTCAGCTCCAGCCAGCAACTGCAACAGTTTCTAAAAAGAACCAATTTCTTGAGTTTTTGGAGCTGTTTTTTGGGGTTTTCTTTCAATGCTTTTTAAACAAACTACAATGATAAAAGATGAATTGGAAAAAGGCAGAGGAATTGTGCAAACAGTCTTTTAAAAAAACAATAAAATAACATTTGTGGTTGATGATTGCCTGCACAAATGCTGGCATGGACTGTTCTCCCACACTAATAATTTTATTGCATACTGTGCAATAAAATGCAATTTTCAGCATCTTGGGTACCATCACAGGTAGGTTAGCAGCTATGGCAGAAGGAACCTGGTCTTTGGGAGCAAGTTGAGCTGGAGCAGTCCATGTTGATGCATGTGGTGCATCCCTTTGGATCTCCGCTCTTATCAGTTGTTGAGGTGGATTAAACGCAGGTGTTTAAACATGCTGCTCATCCCATGCGGGTATTTTTTGTTGACCCTCTGGAAAGTTCTTTATTACAAAGGTTACTACCATCTTTTTTACTCCAGATGGTATGGAGAAAGTTTCATACAATGGGTTATTTTTTGTGGCTGTTCTTCACAAGAAAAAAAGAAAGAGTTCCACCTGAGCTGCAGAGATTTCAAGACTAAGGAGATACACCCGAAGCTGAAGAAATGAGAAGGAACTTTCTGTATTACAGATTGGCAGGTGTTCCATCCAACCAAATGCATTTGTTGCTGTGTCCATGTGATTTGCAGGTCTGTCGCAGTGGTGCCACAATGCCACAGTGAATCAAAAAAATATGTATTACTACAACCTTGTAAGCTTGAATTACTAAGTGGAATATAAGTTTCAATGTTATTTTACTAAATCACTTACCTCAAACATCAATTTAATAATGTCCATTTATGTTTTTAAATGTTGTTAACTATCACACTGGATCTGTTGTTCCCCGGTGGAACCCATAAAATGATGTATGCATGGGCTGGGCTTGCGGCAGATCCATGAATGCCAAAAACAACATAAAAGAAATAAAGTTATGTATTTTAATATCTTTATAAAGTTTTTTTTTTATGTAAAACTTTAGTAGATTAAAATCACTTGAAAAACCTAAGGTTAAAATAATATTATAGTTAGGCTTGCTTAATAAATTTATGTTTTTTTGTTAAAAAAAAGAAATCACTGATAAAACCAAAGGTTACAGGGATATGATACCTGGAAAAGACAATTTAAAAACAGTAGAAATTCACAGAAAAAAAACAAAATATTACATGGATTTTATAGTTATGTTCAGATTTTACACACAAAAATTCATAGAAATTCAGCAGTTTTAGTTACTTAAGCTAACTATAAGTTACACTCCCTGCAATGCACAGCTTATGACCTGAGGCTCATTGTTAATTTGAACTAGGCTACAAGTGAAGTGCAGGGTATAGGGTCAATGTTGCACATTACACATGCTAACTACACCTAAGGGATTTGTATCTGTGACGATTCTTTATAATATTCTGAGCTGTGTTTTAAAAAAAAAATTAAATAATATTTTATTACCATAAGTAAAGCCAAGTTCCTGCCGGGGGAGGTTATCCGCAGACAGCAACTCCAAATGGCCTTTGGCCATGCACAGCAAGCGGTTGGCAACAGGCTAGGCCCTTTGGGCAACCCACCTGGAGGCAGTGCCATTTCTTACTACTAATGTGGATGGAGCGGGGCCAAAAGGACGGAGCTTGTAGGTGAATCGGTGCCTTTGAACACTCGGCTGCAATTAAAAGGGAGAACCATGGACTCTGCTCTCAGACCAGGAGACAACAAGAAAGAACCCACTCAGCTTGGACAGTCACTACAGAAGAGATTGCACACCAATAAATCAATGATGCATTCACCTCCATGAAGGACTTAAGGGGCCAGATGTATCAAACATTTTTGCATTCGCAAACGGAGCGAATCACAGAAATTGGCCGTTTGCGAATGCAAAAACTTGTTTTGCGATGTATGAAAGGCATTCACAGGCCAAAAACAAGGAATCACAAAAATTGTGTTTTTATGCGAAGCGTCATGGTTTTGCAATTTGCGACATGAAAAACCAAATCGCTATTTGCATCCCGCAAATTGCGAGCCCGAAATAGCGAATCGCAAATACAGAATCGGTATTTCTTGTTACAAATTGCAATACGCAGAATGTGACACGCAAAAGCATGTCGCAATGCGATGCATCAAAAAATCACAAATTGCGAATATTTGCAGAATAGCCTTTTGCACATGCAATTTACCACGGATTGAAAGCAGGTGGTAACCAGGTGCAAACTATATAAAGAGGCCCAGAATGCCTCAGCCTCTTATCCACAATGGCTGCACTCTACGTCATGGTGAGGAGAACGAGGATCTTGACAGGTGTGAGGAGAGGGAGGAGGAGAGAGGAGCGCATTTTCAGAGTGCGCATTACCCTTTTTGACCAGACTGAGGAGGACATTTTTGATAAGTACAGGTTGAGCTCAGCCATGAAACTTGACCTGATAGCTGAGCTACAACCCATACTGCAGCGCACAACACACAGGACCAATAGCATACCCACCCATGTGCAGGTATTATGCTCCCTGCACCTACTTGCCTCAGGGAGCTATCAAGGGGTCATAGCAGCAGATGGAGGGGTATCACAGTGCCCTCTCTAGATTTTTAAATGCATTTCTAAATGCCATGCTGAGCAGGATACACCAGTACATAAGATTCCCCCACACCCCACAGGAAATACAGCAGACAAAAATCGATTTCTACCAGATATCACAGTTCCCCCATGTCCTAGGTGCCATAGATGGGACACATGTTGCAATCTGTCCACCATCGACCACAGAGTATGTGTACCGCAACCGTAAATACCAACATTCAATGAACATACAGGTGATATGGAATGCCTTCTACATCATAACTGATCTCGTGTCCAGGTACCCAGGGAGCACACATGATTTGTACATCTTTCGCCACAGCGGGATTCACACAAGACTGCTAGCTGGGGAATTTGGTGAAGGATATCTACTAGGTAATTTCCAGCGTTACAATGTTGCATTGATGGCAGTGTGACGTCAGATGGCACAGCTACTCATTATACCCTCTGTTCCTTCCAGGAGACAGTACCTACGCAGTGCGCACCTACATGATGACGCCCTACCAAAATCCTGCAACACCAGCAGAGCGGAGATACAATTCAGCACACAGGGCAACCCGCAATGTGGTGGAGCACACCTTTGGCCTGCTGAATCGTCGCTTCCGGTGCATCCACAAAAGTGGAGGGGCACTACAGTACAGCCCGGACACGACCTGTAGAATAGTGGCCACATGTGCGATCTTGCACAATATAGCTACCACCAGGGGCATACCTGTGGAAATATCGAAGCCAGACTCAGATGAGGATGATGATCCCATACCACCCCTACAGCCAGTAGACAGGACCAGTGCAGCAGAGGGCAGGCAAAGGCGTGCTGACATCACGCACAACCATTTCAGATGTAAGTAATGACAACACCACCTCACTGACATGTATTCCGGTAGTTAGCACCTTTATTACCTTGACTTCAGGTAACATAAGTGTCACTAGGACAAAGCAATACACATGAGGCAGACATGAGCCATTAACAGTGTCACACTATTATCATCATAGTTTTACTGTATTGCTACATGTGAAGGTTGTCCCCTGTAGCCCTCAATGTCACTTCTTACAACCACGCATTCCACTTGAGTGCGCAGTGGCCTTGCCAGCACCTCTTGAATCAGGCTCACAGGCAGTACTGTGCCTGGCATTGCGATGCCTAGGATCCATCACAGGGACTGCAAGACTGCTGAGGCTAGATGACTCCTCAGTATCCCCAACACCTAGTTTGCTGGGAGTAGCACTGTGTGCTGTCAGCATAGCATCCAGAACATTGGTTATTTGCACCAATCCCTGGGCAACGTCCTGACTGCTATGTGCTGCCTCCACATGTGCGGCCACAGGATGCCGTGATATCAGGGCAGTTGATGTAGCAAGACGATTTACAGATCTGCAAAGGCCATTGAACATTCCCATGAATTGCCGTTCATGCCTGCGGTGGCTAACACACTCATTCCTGATCTCAGTACAGAGTTCCTTAATGGCAGTTGTTAGTTCCTTGGTGTTATCTGCTGCTGTTTGCTGTCCCTCATGCAGCTTGCAGATGTTTGCATTCAGAAACTCAAACTGCTTGTGCAGTCCCCCATATTGGCATTGTGTGATGGCACCTGCCTGTGCATTGCCCTCATGTTTTTGCATTGCAGGCGCTGCACTTTGAGCATGGACGTTTCAAGGCCACCAAGAATGATGGGCCCTCACCTTCATCTGTGTGCTGTGTGCTTGCGGGGAGTTGAGTGACGCTGGGGCAGGGACTTCTGCCCTCCTGTGAATCTAGCTTCTGGGGGTGGTGTGTGGCCTTCATCCGGCATTTCATCGGAGTCCAGGTTCAACTCTTGGAGAGGTAACACCCTTGCCCTGCGTCTGATTGGTGCTATACACAATGACTCGCTGGTGTTTGAGTCGGACAGAGGCTGTGTTTCTGCATCCCCCACGTTGGCACATTCTGCTGCTGCTGGGTCTGAGCCATCTGCAATGACAATGTGCAGCATGTCATTTATGTATGTTTCACCAAATGCGGCACAATGGTAATAAATGTACACTTACATCGTATCACTATGAACTGTGTGTTTAATTGGTATCTATGTGCTATTTTCAGCTCAGGGTTGTGGACTACCACTCCCATAAGGCATTGTTGTGCCACATGTAAGATGTGGAGTGGACTACTTATCACAATGATTTGCACTAATTGCTATTTCCTAAGGGGCATTTGTACATGCACATATGAGGATCCACATCATTATTGGACTTACCTTTGCTGGTGCTGGGTGTGCCGGAAGTGTCAATGTCAGTGACCCCACTGACAGCTTCTGGAAGCAGTGTGGACTCCACCAGGTCTTCCATGGGGGTGGAGGGCGTCTGGTCCACCTCCTGTGCTCCTTGCCTCCTTTAGCCTGCTGGACACCCTCTCCTTGGCACGGGAACGCAGGTCGTACCACCTCTTGCGTATCTCTTCCACTGAGCACTAACAGTTAAGTTAAGCTTGACTGCTCAGTGCCAAGCTACCAGAGGGTGGGTACAGGATAATTTGGATTGTGTGTGACTTATCCTGACTAGGTTTGTGGCCCCTATTTGGACAAGGGTCACCTAGGGACCACAAACCTGTTTTTCTTTTGCCATGTAAAATAAATTTGATTTGAAGGCAGCTGTGATCAAGGCATTTTCTTTTTTGTTAAAAGGAACGGTGTGTGTATATATATATACATCCAGGGCACCCAGTGTGTTGGGTGTTGAAGGATGCTGGGGGAACTTTAATGCCCCTGCAGTCTCTGCTGTCTCCCCGCCTCCAGGGTGAGCAGGCATTGCTCTGCACGCAAGGAGCAGCAAATAATTATGCTCATAGTGTGTGGGAGTAATTTCTTCATCTGTTTTACATGACAGCATGCAGGGGAAACAGATAATTAGTCCTCTCCCAGCGGGCGGCAGCAGTTTTCCTGGGAGTGGACTTGCTGTTTGATCCTGCTTGCGGGATCTGTCAAAGCTTACACCAAGCGAACACAAACATCTATGTTCAAGGGTTGCTACTTCGGGACTTAGGGAGCCGGCCCTGGGGGTAGTGGTTCCCAGGTCATTATGGGCTCAAGGAGGGAGACCCCATGGCACCCTCCTTTCTATGTGCATGGGCTGGCCCAGGGGAGGTGGGGGTCGTCTGGGCCAAAAATAGCCCATAAGAGGAGGGCCACACAACCCCCCTCCTCTTAAGTTAACTCTGGTCTGGACCATGGGAGGTGGCTGTCCCTGGGCCTGTAAATGGCCTGGGGAGGGGTGCTGTATGGCGCCCTCCTCCCTTATTTATCATTCGCCATAAAAGGCCCGGGAGGGGGATCTGCTCCGCCCCCTCCCCTTTGATAGATTGGCCTTGCCCGGGGAGTCAAAATCAGACATAGGTAGAGGTGCCTCGTGTACCCCCATCCTCATGTTATAATTGTTTTTTGCCTCGGGGACCTGGCCCACCCAGGGGTTAAACTATAAACAAGCCTGGGCGACGCCTGTTGTTGTTTAAAACATTTTTGCTGAGATTCACAGATCCTCCACAATTTTTGCCAGAAATGTTTTTTTTATATATATATATACACACACCGTTCCTTTTAACAAAAAAGAAAATGCCTTGATCACAGCTGCCTTCAAATCAAATTTATTTCACATGGCAAAAGGAAAACATCCCCCCGAAGCATTTTGGGCACCATTGTTCCCTTGTTCACGGGCATTACATTGTCATACTTTCATTTTTATTTATTTACATGCATAAACAGCATAAAAGCTAACAACATAAATGACGGGCCTCAAATGCTATTTTCTATATATCGACTCCTGCGGCCATCTTTAAATATGTTTTTAAGCACATTTTTAATATAGGTTACAATTATTTGTTTTATTTCTAAATTATTTTCTTAGATTTTCTACATTTCACAGCTTCATATCAAGATTCTTTCACATACTGAAAGTTATAAACAATCTACCTCAATTGCACAAAATAACATAATTTATAATATATTATATTTCAGTTTCTTTACTTTTTCATTCCCAGTGGGTGTAGATTTGTATATTCATTATCTTTACATCCTAAATTCATAATATCTATTTCACAAACAAATCTCCTAAATACATTTTTTCAAAACATCTTCGACATATATAATGTAGTCAATATTCCCTTTCTGACCTTCAAAAACCCAGGTGGGCTTTTCTCATTAGATGAAAGTATTGAGGCAATCCCTGACCCTGTTCTAAATTTAATACAAATGGGAACTGATATAGAAGAACGATGCCCTAGTGGTTTTAGACTGAAATCAACCTTCTCTCCCCCAGTCATTTGTGATGCTAATAATATTTTTGAGAAAGGTGTGATTGAAGAAATGAAAAAATTAAGATATGAGAAAAGTCTAATTTTGACAATTCGAAAATGAAACATAGTGAAGCGATTAAATCTTTACACAATAATAAGGCTATCATAATAAAAAAATCTGATAAGGGTGGAAATGTAATGGTATTATCTAGAGACAAGTATATAAAAGAAGGATTGAGACAATTACAGGATGAGAGTAACTTTGATTAAAAGTAGAGAGGAAATATTGGAGGCAAAAAGAAATGTGTTTGAAAAACTTGATGGGTGGGGAGATATGGGACTTATTGAATGGTAGGAATATCAATTCCTTAAGGTTGAATTCCCCAGAACAAAATAAAGGTTACTGGTTCGTAATAGTTAGGTTCAAATTCTACACACACAAAAGCATAGAAATTCAACAGTTATAGTTATACTTATCTGCAGAAACTATAACTCATGTCCTAAGTTTACTATAACTTATGCCCCCGCCATTCATAGTTTTCTCATCATTAAAGATGTCATTACTGATGTAATGTCATGCACTCACCTGGTTCCAACCGCAAGGATGACATTGGAGCGGATGCTTGGCCCCCACTCCCAAGTCTAGAAGAAGTCTGGTCTAGGGATGGTACTCCTAGTAACCAACAACTTCTCGAAGGGGGAAGAGGCAAAATAATAAACAAGAACCTAATATTGGTTCTGCTCCGCGAATATGCTACTCTGCTTAACATGGTTGTCACTTTGTGACCTTCTGATTAAATCGAAGATGGGGTTTGCAAGTCAGCACTTGTGGTTTTCATGAAAGCACAATGCACTGGATACAACAAGAAGAAGCAATTACCATCACTGCATGAAGTTGATAAACAGTATACAATACAATACTTTTGATTTCCTTACACTTATAGGTTTTTTTAAATAATCATAACACAGGAGCAGCTGAATCAGAAGGAATCTTCTGAAACTCTTGAAGAAGCACCTGAGGAACTAAGTACAGTCAAGCCACTCCATGGAACCCACAGAACGTATGACCTGATTACGACCTAGCGGATGTGATACTCTGTCACAAATGTGACGGATATTTCGTCCGCCGTATTACAAGCTCCATTAAATCCTATGGAACCTGTATTACAGCGAGCAGGATATCCGTCACATTTGTGATGGAGTATCCCTTCTGCCAAGGTCGTAATGAGGCCCACAGTTTGGAGTTACTCACACTCCGAATCAGCACTCTATACATAGTTTGGAAACAGAGACTTTCGCAAGGAAATAGAAAACCAGGTTACACTGGGCACATGGGCTGGAAGTTAAACAACTATCAAGGTATGTTTCAGACAAGGTTACTCTTGGAATTGGATTATATTCAGAATTGCATGAACTCGAAACAAGACTTGACTGGACACAAGGTTGGGATACCAGCTTTCCCAAGGTTGTGCACTACACAAAGCTCAGGACTCGAGTATGTACATTCACATTAAACAGAATTATTCTTGATACAGATGGGGGAACAGACAAAATAATAAACAAGAACTTGGTACTAGTATGTACATTCACATGAAACAGAAGTGTTCTTGATACAGACGGGGGAACTGACAAAATAACAAACAAGAACTTGGTACTAGTTCTGCTCCGCAACGATCCTACCCTGCTTAACAAGGTCATCAATTCTTGATCTTCTGATCAAAGCACAATGTACTGGAAACAACAAGAAGAAGCAATTAACATCAGTGCATGAATTTGCTAAACAGTTTACAGTACAATGCTTTCGATTTTCTTGAACGTACAGGTTTTTCAAATAATCAAAACACTGGAGCAGATGAATCAGACACTCTGGAAGAATCTTCTGGAATTGTCACAGAAGAACCAGAGATGCTAGGTAGAGTTATGTCACTCCACAGAACCCTCAGAAGATAGATTGGAGATACTGGTATTCTCAAATCACCACTCAGTACATAATTTGGAAATAGTGACTTTCACAAGAAAATAAAAACCAGTTTGCTCTGGGCACATAGGTTGGAAGTTAAACAACTCTCAAAGTATGTTTGAGACCAGGTTACTCTCAGAACTGGATTAAATTCAGAACTACATGAACTTGAAAATAAGGCTTAATGGGACACAAGGTTGGGACATCAGCTTTCCCACAATTATGCTCTTCACATAGGTCAGGGCTTGATTATGTACATTCATATGAAATAGAATTGTTCTTGACACAAGGTAGGCGTTATCAACACTCCCAGTATTACACTCTGTACTTTGACTTATATTTGAAAACATAAGAATATAAGTAACAAGATTACTTCATGACATTTGGTTGGAATCACTGATATTTTCAAGGTTGTGTTGGGATAATAGATTGAAGTAGAGACACTCTCCCAAGGCAATCTAGAAACATGGTTACTGTGGATACACAGGTTGGAGTCATCAGCACTTCCAAGATATACTAGAAAACACGATAAAACTCAGTTCAATGTCTTAGTCGTAAACACTCCCAAGGTATTCCAGAAAACATGATTGCATTCAGTACATAAGTTAGAGGTACAGGTCGATTCAGGAGACAGTCTCAAGTCCATGGGCAACAAGCTTGGAAAACCAAGATTTGGAGAAAGAGTCCAAAGTCAGAAGCAAGGAGATAACAGACAGGCCTGCAATGACTATTTAAGATTAGTGGGCACTAACCAGGTGGCACAAGTACTTAATCTTGAAGTACCTTACAGGATTTTCAAAGACAGCAGGCAGGTTGTTGCTAGAAGTTAGGGAAGAGATGGAATGGTAGCTCTTGGAGGAGATACACTAAGGGGTCTAGGGAATCAGGATCTCAGATCCATTGGAAAGGACCTGGAAGACTGGAACGTCCTGTGGTTTCCAGAAGACTTGGCAGATGGTGCAGAAACAAGGTTGTGCATGAACAAAGCAAGGAAGTTCTGGGCGACTCAGGAGGTGTGTGCAGGGACAAAGCTTGCGGTGAGCTGGAGCACAGGAGTTCCAGGTAACTTGGGAGGTTAGTGTAGGGAAGCTGCTTGCGCAAGAATTGATGGAGGCTCACGTGGGTCTGGATACAGGTACGAGGCCAAGCCCCAAAGCAAGTTCAGAGGGGTTATTTATACAGGAAGCCAAGAGTGTTCAGGAGGGGCATGTGTCTTACGTGGAAGATTCCAAAAGAACCTGGGAAGAGTCACGTGTTACATGCAAACGGGCATGGCTTAACAGGCAGCAGGTGCATACAGTAATTGACAATAACAAGTACAATGGAACCCAAGTGCATGGTGGAATAGCCTAATGGGTTACAGTGGAAGTATCTTAAAAAGCAAAAACAACAAGTGATGGACGGAATGCTGAACATTGTCAAGCACTCACCCCCAGTCATAGATCTGGGTTTAATCCATCGTTCTTTTGCTCACCATGCCACCCCAGTTTGGACCCAGCCATATGCAAATCAGTCTTGACCCTGTTCCTCATGGGAACAGTCCAGACCGAACTGCCAAGCCAGGTCCTCACTGGACCGGAAACAAGCATCCTGGGACCGGTTTCGGGGTTTCACCCCTCATCAGCCAGGCTAGCTTGAACCCAGTGGCATGGGAAGCACGGGACCCACGTCTGGGCATACCCTTCCCACTTAGGGCGACAAAGCAAAAACAACAAGTGATGGACGGAATGCTGAACATTGTCAAGCACTCACCCCCAGTCATAGATCTGGGTTTAATCCATCGTTCTTTTGCTCACCATGCCACCCCAGTTTGGACCCAGCCATATGCAAATCCGTCTTGACCATGTTCCTCATGGGAACAGTCCAGACCGAACTGCCAAGCCAGGTCCTCACTGGACCGGAAACAAACATCCTGGGACCGGTTTCGGGGTTTCACCCCTCATCAGCCAGGCTAGCTTGAATCCAGTGGCATTGGAAGCATGGTCCAAACTGGAATGGCATGGGCAGCAAAAAAACGATGGCTTAAACCCAGATCTGTGACTGGGGGTGAATGTTTGACAATGTTCAGCATTCCGTCCATCACTTGTTGTTTTTGCATTTGTCGCCCTAAGTGGGAAGGGTATGCCCAGACGTGGGTCCCGTGCTTCCCATGCCACTGGATTCAAGCTAGCCTGGCTGATGAGGGGTGAAACCCCGAAACCGGTCCCAGGATGCTTATTTCCAGTCCAGGGAAGACCTGGCCTAGCAGTTCGGGCTGGACTGTTCCCATGGGGAACAGGGTCAAGACTGATTTGCATATGGCTGGGTCCAAACTGGAATGGCATGGGCAGCAAAAAAACGATGGCTTAAACCCAGATCTGTGACTGGGGGTGAATGTTTGACAATGTTCAGCATTCCGTCCATCACTTGTTGTTTTTGCATTTGTCGCCCTAAGTGGGAAGGGTATGCCCAGACGTGGGTCCCGTGCTTCCCATGCCACTGGATTCAAGCTAGCCTGGCTGATGAGGGGTGAAACCCCGAAACTGGTCCCAGGATGCTTGTTTCCAGTCCAGGGAAGACCTGGCCTAGCAGTTCGGGCTGGACTGTTCCCATGGGGAACAGGGTCAAGACTGATTTGCATATGGCTGGGTCCAAACTGGAATGGCATGGGCAGCAAAAAAACGATGGCTTAAACCCAGATCTGTGACTGGGGGTGAATGTTTGACAATGTTCAGCATTCCGTCCATCACTTGTTGTTTTTGCATTTGTCGCCCTAAGTGGGAAGGGTATGCCCAGACGTGGGTCCCGTGCTTCCCATGCCACTGGATTCAAGCTAGCCTGGCTGATGAGGGGTGAAACCCCGAAACCGGTCCCAGGATGCTTGTTTCCAGTCCAGGGAAGACCTGGCCTAGCAGTTCGGGCTGGACTGTTCCCATGGGGAACAGGGTCAAGACTGATTTGCATATGGCTGGGTCCAAACTGGAATGGCATGGGCAGCAAAAAAACGATGGCTTAAACCCAGATCTGTGACTGGGGGTGAATGTTTGACAATGTTCAGCATTCCGTCCATCACTTGTTGTTTTTCCATTTGTCGCCCTAAGTGGGAAGGGTATGCCCAGACGTGGGTCCCGTGCTTCCCATGCCACTGGATTCAAGCTAGCCTGGCTGATGAGGGGTGAAACCCCGAAACCGGTCCCAGGATGCTTGTTTCCAGTCCAGGGAAGACCTGGCCTAGCAGTTCGGGCTGGACTGTTCCCATAGGGAACAGGGTCAAGACTGATTTGCATATGGCTGGGTCCAAACTGGAATGGCATGGGCAGCAAAAAAACGATGGCTTAAACCCAGATCTGTGACTGGGGGTGAATGTTTGACAATGTTCAGCATTCCGTCCATCACTTGTTGTTTTTGCAGTATCTTAAAAAGACATGTATTATATGCATTTGCAAACCTGATGAAATTTGCACAGTAACACAAATAGGCGGAGAAATGGTTCAGACCTATCAGGAGGGGTGGTCATGAAGCTTTCGAGATGGAAAGGCACCACAGTGGAAGGAATGACTTTAGACCAGCGAATAATACCCATCATGCATAAGGCACAAGATTGAGTCATTACATGTAATATGTGGGGTGAGCAGCAGTGCATGGCGAAAGCATGAGTTAAAAGTTACCTTAGGGAATGAGTCATAGTTTCTTGAGATAAGTATACCTATAACAGTTGAATTTCTATAGCTTTGTGCATGTAAAATCTTAACTGTTCTGTATCCTTTATTTTTTTCTGCGAATTTCTAAGGCTTTTTTAACTCTATTTCCTAATGATAACGTCCCTGTAACCTTTGAATTTTACAGTGAATTTCCTGGGTTTTTACAATGTTAAGTAATATTTAATTACACTATGTTAATCCAATTCCTGCCTGTGGCCAACTCCTCCATAGGCACCTAACCCAGCTCTGGGTCAGCCGCAGTCACCTACCCCCAGGCCTTGCATGGCCTTCACCTGTGCTCAGTGGAGGGTCAGCTGCAGGGCCTGGCCTGCCACTAGGCCCTGTTGCTCACCCCCAAATTGCAGGCAACCCAGGAAGGGGGCACACAACCCCCATTTGTGGCCAATTACAGCCCTAGTGTCCCCAACCCCCGGGGCCCACCCAATTAGGGCAAGGGAAGGAGTGCTGCATAGCCTCCTTCCCTGGGCCTATTTTTGCCCTGGGGTCCCCATCCCCTGGGGCTCAGCCAATCCCCTGGGGCTCAGCCAAAAGGAGGGGGCTGTACAGACCCCCTTCCCAGCTGATTTCCACCCCGGGGACCCCAGCTCCAAGGGACCCCAGCCCCCGGTGCCCAGCCACTTTATCCTGCATGCCCTGGCCACATCCAGGACACCCAGTGTGTTGGGTGTTGAAGGATGCTGGGGGAACTTTAATGCCCCGCAGTCTCTGCTGTCTCCCCACCTCCAAGGTGAGCAGGCATTGCTCTGCACGCAAGGAGAAGCAAATAATTATGCTCATTGTGTGTGGGAGAAATTTCTTCATCTGTTTTACTGCCTGCATGACAGCATGCAGGGGAAACAGATGAATAGTCCTCTCCCAGCGGGTGGCAGCAGTTTTCCTGGGAGTGGACTTGCTGTTTGATCCTGCTTGCGGGATCTGTCAAAGCTTACACCAAGCGAACACAAACATCTATGTTCGAGGGATGCTACTTCGGGACTTAGGGAGACGGCCCTGGGGGTAGTGGTTCCCAGGTCATTATGGGCTCAAGGAGGGAGACCCCATGGCACCCTCCTTTCTATGTGCATGGGCTGGCCCGGGGGAGGTGGCGGTCACCTGGGCCAAAAATAGCCCATAAGAGGAGGGCCACACAACCCCCCTCCTCTTAAATTAACTCTGGTCTGTGTGGCCGCCTCCTCCCTTATTTATCATTCGCCATAAAAGGCCCAGTAGGGGGATTTGCTCCGCCCCCTTCCCTTTGATAGATTGGCCTTGCCCGGGGAAACAAAATCATACATAGGGAGAGGTGCCTCGTGTACCCCCATCCTCATGTTATAATTGTTTTTTGCCTCGGGGACCTGGCCCACCCAGGGGTTAAACTATAAACAAGCCTGGGCAACGCCTGTTGTTGTTTAAAACATTTTTGCTGAGATTCACAGATCCTCCACAATTTTTGCCAGAAATGTTTTAAAAAAATGCTTTTTGGTCCCGGCAGGATCCTTTGGGTACCACACCACCAGGCCTAAGGGGTCAAAATGGATGCCAACCCTTCCTAATGAAAGAATTGGCAGCCAATCAGGTCGCAGCAAGAAATCTGTCAGAATCACGAAGGATCCACATCCCTAGATATACCAATTTATTTTTCCTTAAATATTTCAAAAACTACTGAATGGATTTACACTAACTCACAAAAAGAAATATTTGTGCACCAAGATCTACCTTTCTGCCAAATTTAGTGTGATTCCATTCAGTGGTTCAGGCTGTAGTCGTGTTCAAAATCCACATGGAAAATTGCATTGGGAAAATGCTTTTTCAGACCCCCGCCTTTTCTTGGCCCCCTCTTGACCGATCACCCCAAAACTTTCAAGACAGCAGCTGAAGTAATTAGCAGACAAGTTTTGAAAATTTTGTAAAGATTCATCAAATGGCGTGTAGGAGGCTGGACTGGCTTGTAGTGAGTACCAAGGGGTACTTACACCTTGCACCAGGCCCAGTTATCCCTTATTAGTGTATAGGGTGTCTAGCAGCATAGGCTGATAGATAATGGTAGCTTAGCAGAGCAGCTTAGGCTGAACTAGGAGACGAGTGAAGCTCCTACAGTACCACTAATGTCACTTGCACAATATCATAAGAAAACACAATACACAGTTATACTAAAAATAAAGGTACTTTATTTTTATGACAATATGCCAAAAGTATCTCAGTGAGTACCCTCAGTATGAGGATAGCAAATATACACAAGATATATGTACACAATACCAAAAGTATGCAGTATAGTCTTAGAAAACAGTGCAAACAATGAATAGTTACAATAGGATGCAATGGGAGCACATAGGGATAGGGGCAACACAAACCATATACTCCAAAAGTGGAATGCGAACCACGAGTGGACCCCAAACCTATGTGACCTTGTAGAGGGTCGCTGGGACTATTAGAAAATAGTGAGGGTTAGAAAAATAGCCCACCCCAAGACCCTGAAAAGTGAGTGCAAAGTGCACTAAAGTTCCCCAAAGGACAAAGAAGTCGTGATAGGGGAATTCTGCAGGAAAGACACACACCAGCAATGCAACAATGATGGATTTCCAGTCGAGGGTACCTGTGGAACAAGGGGACCAAGTCCAAAAGTCACAAGCAAGTCGGAGATGGGCAGATGCCCAGGAAATGCCAGCTGTGGGTGCAAAGAAGCTTCTACTGGACAGAAGAAGCTGAGGATTCTGCAGGAACGACAAGGGCTAGAGACGTCCCCTTTGGAGGATGGATCCCCCACGCCGTGGAGAGTCGTGCAGAAGTATTTTCCCGCCGAAAGGATGCCAACAAGCCTTGCTAGCTGCAAGTCGTGTGGTTAGCGTTTTTGGATGCTACTGTGGCCCAGAAAGGACCAGGATGTCTCCAATTGCGTCTGGGGACAGAGGGGGCGTCGATCAAGACAAGGAGCCATCTCAGAAGCAGGCAGCACCCGCAGAAGTGCCGGAACAGGCACTTCAAAGAAGAGTGAAACGGTGCTCACCCGAAGTTGCACAAAGGAGTCCCATGTCGCCGGAGACCAACTTAGAAAGTCGTGCAATGCAGGTTAGAGTGCCGTGGACCCAGGCTTGGGTGTGCACAAAGGATTTCCGCCGGAAGTGCACGGAAGCCGGAGTAGCTGCAAAAGACGTGGTTCCCAGCAATGCAGTCTGGCGTGGGGAGGCAAGGACTTACCTCCACCAAACTTGGACTGAAGAGTCACTGGACTGTGGGAGTCACTTGGACAGAGTTGCTGGAATCAAGGGACCTCGCTCGTCGTGCTGAGAGGAGACCCAGTGTACCGGTAATGCAGTTCTTTGGTGCCTGCGGTTGCAGGGGGAAGATTCCGTCGACCCACGGGAGATTTCTTCGGAGCTTCTAGTGCAGAGAGGAGGCAGACTACCCCCACAGCATGCACCACCAGGAAAACAGTCGAGAAGGCGGCAGGATCAGCGTTACAGAGTTGCAGTAGTCGTCTTAGCTACTTTGTTGCAGTTTTGCAGGCTTCCAGCGCGGTTTATCAGTCGATTCCTTGGCAGAAGGTGAAGAGAGAGATGCAGAGGAACTCATATGAGCTCTTGCATTCGTTATCTCAAGAATCCCCAGAGACAGAGACCCTAAATAGCCAGAAAAGAGGGTTTGGCTACCTAGGAGAGAGGATAGGCTAGCAACACCTGAAGGAGCCTATCAGAAGGAGTCTCTGACATCACCTGGTGGCACTGGCCACTCAGAGCAGTCCAGTGTGCCAGCAGCACCTCTGTTTCCAAGATGGCAGAGGTCTGGAGCACACTGGAGGAGCTCTGGACACCTCCCAGGGGAGGTGCAGGTCAGGGGAGTGGTCACTCCCCTTTCCTTTGTCCAGTTTCGCGCCAGAGCAGGGCTAAGGGGTCCCTGAACCGGTGAAGACTGGCTTATGCAGAAATGGGCACCAAATGTGCCCATGAAAGCATTTCCAGAGGCTGGGGGAGGCTACTCCTTTCCTGCCTTAACACCATTTTCCAAAGGGAGAGGGTGTAACACCCTCTCTCAGAGGAAGTCCTTTGTTCTGCCATCCTGGGACAAGCCTGGCTGGACCCCAGGAGGGCAGAAACCTGTCTGAGGGGTTGGCAGCAGCAGCAGCTGCAGTGAAACCCCTGAAAAGGCAGTTTGGCAGTACCAGGGTCTGTGCTACAGACCACTGGGATCATGGGATTGTGCCAACTATGCCAGGATGGCATAGAGGGGGCAATTCCATGATCATAGACATGTTACATGGCCATATTCGGAGTTACCATTGTGAAGCTACATATAGGTAGTGACCTATATGTAGTGCACGCGTGTAATGGTGTCCCCGCACTCACAAAGTCCGGGGAATTGGCCCTGAACAATGTGGGGGCACCTTGGCTAGTGCCAGGGTGCCCTCACACTAAGTAACTTTGCACCTAACCTTTACCAGGTAAAGGTTAGACATATAGGTGACTTATAAGTTACTTAAGTGCAGTGTAAAATGGCTGTGAAATAACGTGGACGTTATTTCACTCAGGCTGCAGTGGCAGGCCTGTGTAAGAATTGTCAGAGCTCCCTATGGGTGGCAAAAGAAATGCTGCAGCCCATAGGGATCTCCTGGAACCCCAATACCCTGGGTACCTCAGTACCATATACTAGGGAATTATAGGGTGTTCCAGTAAGCCAATGTAAATTGGTAAAATTGGTCACTAGCCTGTTAGTGACAATTTGAAAGAAATGAGAGAGCATAACCACTGAGGTTCTGGATAGCAGAGCCTCAGTGAGACAGTTAGTCACTACACAGGTAACACATTCAGGCACACTTATGAGCACTGGGGCCCTGGCTGGCAGGGTCCCAGTGACACATACAACTAAAACAACATATATACAGTTAAAAATGGGGGTAACATGCCAGGCAAGATGGTACTTTCCTACACAACCCTCCCTCCCCCCAAACGAAGGACAATAAGACTAGCCATGACCTGATGAGTCTTCATTGTCTAAGTGGAAATATCTGGAGAGTCCATCTGCATTGGAGTGGCTACTCCCAGGTCTATGTTCCACTGTATAGTCCATTCCCTGTAAGGATATGGACCACCTCAACAATTTTGGATTTTCACCTTTCATTTGTTTTAGCCAAAGTAGAGGTTTGTGGTCTGACCTGTTTTAGGTCCTGAGCTCGCCCCCCACGACCGCAGCACCAACCTGCTGCCTCCTGCCTCTGTCCCACGACCACGCTGCCGTTTGCGTGTTCGAGGCCCTCCTCCAACCGCAGGCATCCTCCTGCGCCTCATCCCTGGTGGCTAGTGGGCTCACTTGACCCGTGTGCCGCTTCCGCCATCCCGTAAGTTGTTTTTCGTTTTTTCTGCGCCTCGCCGCCGGCGCTTCTGCCCCCTTTGTGCCCCCCTGATTGCTGTCTCCCCGATCGTGTATTGTGCCAGTATTGTATTTCTTATTGTGTGGTTTTTCTTATTGTGACTGCCTTTAGTTTTGCTTGTTTTCTGTGTTTTTTGCCCCTTGTGCGCTCCCCGATCCCTGCCGCTGCCTCCCTGCGGCCCCGCCCCCCTCGCGCCCCCATTTGCCGCTCCCTCCCGCCTCCCAGCTGCTCCTCCCTCCCCCCTCCCTTCTTAATGGCTGGCGCTGCACGTCCGCGCAGCGGGCGTGCCGCTGGCGCGCCGGAGGCGCGCCAGAGGCAAGCCCGTCTGCGCCCGTCTGCGCCCGTCTGCGCCCGTCCGCACCTGGACCGCGCCCAGCGCCACCCCCCCTGGTCCTCGCGCCCCCCGCGTCCGCTACTCAGCCAACGAACTCCCCGCTTTCAACACCGGCTCCTCCACGGAGTGCTTCCTGGCGTCCCCGAAGCACACTAAAGGACCTTTTTCCTGCCGCTCCTGCAACTTCTCCTGCATCAGAACGACAAAACCAACAATAGAATCACTCAACCCCAACCACCTGAACTGCATCCTCATCAACACCCGCTTCGCACGAAAACACGCCATCGAGCTCTGGGATTTGCTCGACTCCACTGCACCCGACGTGGCCTTCCTGACCGAAACCTGGTGGAACGACTCCTCGGCTCCAGACATCGCCATCGCCATACCGGACGGTTACAAAATCACCAGAAGAGACCGAACCAACGGAATCGGCGGCGGAATAGCCATCGCTCACAAAGCTTCCCTCAAAATCCACACCCACACTGACGACACCCTCAAGACAGCCGAACACCTCCACTTCCAGATCCACACAGACCCCAACACGACCCTCAGAGGAACCCTCATATACCGCCCTCCAGGACCAAGAGCCCCCTTCAGTGACACCATCGCCGACCTCGCAAGCACCCACGCCCTCGCTTCCCCGGATTACATCCTCCTGGGAGACCTAAACTACCATATGGAAAATATCAACGACGTCAACACCGCAGCACTGACCTCCAACCTCCTCAACCTCGGACTCCGCCAGCTGGTCAACACTCCCACCCACATCGCTGGACACACCCTCGACCCCCTCTTCACCTCAAGCAACCACATCTCATTCAGCCACACCTCCGAACTCTACTGGACCGACCATCACTGCGTCCATTTCTCCTATAAGAAAATTACCGAGCAGCACCGCATCCATCTACCCCCCTACCGCCGCTGGGGCAAAGTCACCCAAGACCAACTGACCAGCACCCTCGTAAAAAAAACCTCCACCCGACGCGACCGACCCGAGCACAGCCGCCATCAACCTCCATCAATGGATCCTCGACTGCGCCAACACCTTAGCCCCACTCAAGAAGCCCACCGCCAACCAAGGAAAGAAAAAAACAGCCTGGTTCACAGACGAACTAACCACCTCCAAAAGCCGTTGTCAGAAGCTCAAAAAGAAATGGATCCTAGAACGCACGCCCGACAACCTCGCCTCCCTCAAAGACGCAAACCGTGAACACCACCAACGGATCCGCGTCGCCAAGCGCGCCCACTTCACCGAACGCATCAACAACAACGCCCACGACTGCAAAGAACTCTTCGGTATCGTGAAAGAACTCTCAAATCCAAAAGCCAACGCCAACGACATCCCGCCCTCCCAGAAACTCTGCGACGACCTCTCCACCTTCTTCCACCAGAAAATCGCTACCATCCACAACAGCTTCAACACCGGCCCACCGCCAGATCCCCCCCCCCGACGTCTCCAACCGCGACTGCCGCCTCACCGCCTGGACCCACGTGGACGACGCAGAAACCATGGCAACCATGAACACCATCCACTCAGGCTCCCCCACGGACCCATGCCCTCATCATGTTTTCAACACAGCCAACGCCACCATCGCCCCCAAACTCCGCAAGATCATCAACCTCTCCTTCACTTCCGCCACCTTCCCGGACAGCTGGAAACACGCTGAAATCCAACCCCTCCTCAAGAAACCCAAGGCCGACCCCAACGATCTCAAAAACTTCCGCCCGATCTCTCTCCTCCCTTTTCCAGCAAAAGTCATCGAGAAGATCATCAACACACAACTCACCCACTTCCTCGAAGACAACTCCATCCTGGACCCCTCACAATCCGGATTCAGACGAAACCACAGCACGGAGACTGCTCTCCTCGCCACCACAGATGACATCAGACATCAAATGGACAACGGCGAAACCTCGGCCCTCATCCTTCTCGACCTATCAGCCGCTTTTGACACAGTCTGCCACCGCACCCTACTGACCCGCCTCCAGGAAGCCGGCATCCAAGACAAAGCCCTCCACTGGATCTCATCCTTTCTCTCCGACAGAACTCAGAGAGTCCGACTCTCCCCCTTTCGCTCCAAAGCCACCAACCTCATCTGCGGCGTCCCCCAAGGATCCTCCCTCAGCCCTACTTTGTTCAATGTCTACATGGCCCCCCTCGCAAAACTGGCCCGCCAGCATCACCTCAGCATCATCTCCTACGCTGACGACACCCAGCTCGTCCTCTCCCTGACCAAAGACCCACTCACCGCCAAAACAAACCTCCATGAAGGACTAAAATCCATCGCCGAATGGATGAACAACAGTCGCCTGAAACTCAACTCCGACAAGACGGAAATCCTCATCCTCGGGCGCTCTCCTTCGGCCTGGAACGACTCATGGTGGCCCGCCGACCTCGGACCCCCACCCACCCCTGCCAGCCATGCAAGAAACCTCGGCTTCATCCTGGACTCTGCACTCACCATGTCCAAACAGGTCAGCACCGTCTCCTCCTCCTGTTTCAACACCCTCCGCATGCTCCGCAGAATCTTCAAGTGGATTCCAACAGAGACCAGAAAGATGGTGACCCGAGCACTCGTCAGCAGCAGACTTGACTACGGCAACGCACTCTACACAGGCATCCCAACCAAAGACATCAAACGACTCCAGCGTATCCAAAATGCCTCCGCCCGACTGATCCTCGACATACCCCGCCGATGTCACATCTCCCCTCACCTGAGGGAACTCCACTGGCTCCCGGTGGAGAAGAGGATCACCTTTAAACTCCTCACCCACGCTCACAAGGCACTTCACAACGCCGGACCCTCCTACCTCAACTCCAGACTCAATTTCTACGCTCCCACACGTCAACTTCGATCCGCCAACCTCGCCCTCGCCGTCGTCCCCCGAATCCAGCGCAAGACCTGCGGCGGCAGATCCTTCTCCTTCCTCGACGCCAATTCCTGGAACTCTCTCCCCACATCTCTACGCCAGACCCAGGACCTCCTCACCTTCAGGAGACTCCTCAAAACCTGGCTCTTCGACCGCTAACTGCAGCACACCTCCACCCCCCCCCCCCCTTCCCCCCAGCACCTCGAAACCCTGACGGGTACATAGCGCGCTTTATAAATATCGTGATTGATTGATTGATTGATTGATTGTGGTCTGTCTGAACAATGAAGTGGGTGCCAAACAGGTATGGCCTCAACTTCTTCAGTGCCCAGACCACAGCAAAGGCCTCCCTCTCTATGGCAGACCAACGCTTTTCTCTAGGGGTCAACCTCCTACTAATAAAAGCAACAGGTTGATCCTGGCCCTCAGAATTAAGTTGTGATAGGACTGCCCCTACTCCTAGTTCAGATGCATCAGTTTGGACATAGAATTTTTTTGAGTAACAAGGGCTTTTCAGGACAGGTGCAGAGCACATGGCCTGCTTCAGCTCCTCAAAAGCTTTCTGACAGTTTGCTATCCATAATACCTTTTTAGGCATTTTCTTGGATGTGAGGTCATTAAGAGGGGCTGCAATGGAGCCATAGTTCTTAATGAACCTCCTGTAATACCCAGTGAGGCCTAGGAAGGCTCTCACCTGAGTCTGAGTGGTAGGGGGAACCCAATCGATAATTGTTTGGATTTTCCCCTGTAGTGGTGCAATCTGATCCCCACCAACAAGGTGTCCCAGATAAACCACCTTACCCTGCCCTATCTGGCACTTTGAAGCCTTGATAGTGAGGCCTGCCTTTTGCAGGGCCTCCAAAACTTTCCATAGGTGGACCAGGTGATCATCCCAGCTGGAGCTAAAGACAGCTATATCGTCCAAATATGCTGCACTGAAAGCTTCCAGCCCTTGCAGGACTGTGTTCACCAACCTCTGAAAAGTGGCAGGTGCATTTTTCAATCCAAAAGGCATTACTGTGAACTGGTAATGGCCTCCAATGGTTGAAAATGCAGTTTTAGGTTTAGCATCTTCTGATAATTTGATCTGCCAATACCCTGCAGTCAAATCAAAAGTGCTTAGATACTTGGCAGATGCCAGTGTATCTAGGAGCTCATCTGCCCTGGGTATAGGGTGAGCATCAGCTTTGGTTACCTGGTTGAGACCTCTGTTGTCTACACAAAACCACATTTCCTTATTTCCATCTTTGGAATGGGGTTTTGGTACAAGTACCACAGGAGAAGCCCATGGACTTTCAGAGTGCTCAACCACTCCCAGTTCTAACATTTTCTGCACCTCTTGCTTTATGCAGTCTCTGACATGGTCAGGCTGCCTATAGATCTTACTTTTGACAGGCAATCTGTCTCCAGTATCTATAGTGTGCTCACACCAAGAAGTGGTACCTGGCACAGTAGAGAAGAGTTCAGAAAACTGACCCAGGAGATTTATGCAATGGTCTTTCTGCTCAGCAGTAAGACAATCAGCCAAAACTACACCTTCCACTAGAGCATCTTGTTCTGTGGAAGAGAAGAGATCAGGAAGAGGATCACTGTCTTCTTCCTGTCCCTCATCAGTTGCCGTGAGCAGGGTGAGATCAGCCCTGTCATAGTAGGGTTTCAGGCGATTGACATGGATCACCCTAAGGGGACTCCTGGCAGTGCCTAAGTCAACTAAATAGGTGACTTCACCCTTTTTCTCAACAATTGTGTGGGGTCCACTCCATTTATCTTGGAGTGCTCTTGGGGCCACAGGCTCCAAGACCCACACTTTCTGCCCTGGTTTGTACTGAACCAAAACAGCCTTCTGGTCATGCCATTGCTTTTGGAGCTCTTGGCTGGCCTGAAGGTTTTTACTGGCCTTTTTCATATACTCAGCCATCCTTGATCTGAGGCCAAGTACATAATCCACAATATCTTGTTTTGGAGCTTTTAAAGGTTGTTCCCAACCCTCCTTGACAAGTGTTAGTGGACCCCTAACAGGGTGACCAAAGAGGAGTTCAAAGGGGCTGAAGCCCACTCCTTTCTGGGGTACCTCCCTGTAGGCAAAAAGGAGGCATGGTAACAGGATATCCCATCTCCTGCGGGGTTTTTCAGGGAGACCCATAATCATGCCTTTGAGAGTTTTGTTAAATCTCTCCACCAGTCCATTTGTTTGTGGATGATAGGGTGTAGTGAACTTGTAAGTCACACCACACTCCTTCCACATGGCCTTTAAGTAAGCAGACATGAAATTGCTTCCCCTGTCTGATACTACTTCCTTTGGGAAGCCCACCCTGGAAAATATCCCCGAGGGCCTATGCCACTGCAGGAGCTGTAGTGGTCCTTAAAGGAATTGCCTCAGGATATCTTGTGGCTTGGTCCACTACCACCAAGATAAACCTATTGCCTGAAGCAGTAGGAGGGTCAAGGGGGCCAACTATGCCAACCCCTACCCTTTCAAAGGGAACCCCAACCACAGGCAGTGGAATAAGGGGGGCCTTTGGGGTGCCACCTGTCTTGCCACTGGCTTGACAGGTTTCACAGGACTTACAAAACTCTTTTCTGTCCTCAGACATTCTAGGCCAATGAAACAAGGGAACAAGTCTGTCCCAAGTTTTCATTTGTCCCAGATGTCCAGCTAGGGGAATGTTGTGAGCAAGAGTTAGGAGGAACTTTCTGTACTCCTGAGGAATCACTAATCTCCTGGCAGCTCCAGGTTTAGGATCCCTTGCCTCAGTGTACAAGAGGTTGTCCTCCCAGTAAACTCTGTGAGAGTCACTGACATCCCCATAAGCCTGTTTGACAGCTTGCTGTCTTAGACCCTCTAGTGTGGGACAGGTTTGCTGTGCCACACTCAGCTCCTCCCTGGCAGGCCCCCCTTCATCCAAAAGATCAGCAGTGTCTGCTTCCAGCTCCTCTGGTGTAGGTTCTGCACAGGGTGGAAATTCTTCTTCCTCAGAAGTAGAATCCACTGTAGAGGGAGGGATAGTAGGAAGTGGTTTACTTCTACTAGCCCTAGCTTTAGGGAGCACTTGGTCCATTGTTCCAGGATCCAAGTTTCCCTGTCCTTTTTGCTTTTTGGCCTGAGCCCTGGTTAAAGCAAAAATATGCCCTGGGATGCCCAGCATTGCTGCATGGGCCTCCAACTCCACATCTGACCAAGCTGATGTCTCCAAATCATTTCCTAGTAGACAGTCTACAGGTAAATCTGAGGCTACCACAACTTTCTTTGGACCAGTAACCACCCCCCCCCAGTTGAGATTTACAACAGCCATGGGGTGGCTAAGTGTGTTGTTGTGAGCATCGGTTACTTGGTACTGGTGACCAAGTAGGTGTTGTTCAGGGTGGACCAGTTTCTCTATCACTATTGTGACACTGGCACCTGTGTCCCTGCAGGCCTGAACCTCAACACCATTTATTAGGGGTAGTTGCTTGTACTTATCCATGTTAAGGGGACAAGCAACCAAGGTGGCTAAATCAATAGCCCCCTCAGAGACTAACACAGCCTCTGTGGTCTCCCTAATCAGACCAACCCCAACTAAGTTACCAATAGTGAGCCCAGCTACTTCCTTGGATTGGCTATTAGTAGGTTTGCTCCCACCACCACTGCTATTAGTAGGGACACTAGGTGTAGCAGTAGGGGTTGTAGTGGTAGGAGGCTTGGTGCTTTTCTTTGGACAACTGGGATCTGTTGTCCAATGGCCTTTTATTTTACATAAATAGCACCATGGTTTCTTTTCTTTGTTTTGATTAGAAGAGGATTTGGGCCCACCACCCCCACCAGAGTGTTTTTGTGGGCCTGATGAAGACTCATTTTTAGATTTGTCCCCACCCTTGTCAGAAGACTTACCATCCTTCTTCTTGTTGCCATCTTTGTCACCCCCTGTATGAACTTTTCTGTTCACCCTTGTTCTGACCCATTTGTCTGCCTTCTTTCCCAATTCTTGGGGAGAGGTCAGATCAGAGTCCACCAAGTACTGGTGCAACAAATCAGACACACAATTATTAAGAATATGCTCTCTTAGGATCAAGTTATACATCCTTTCAAAATCAGTAACTTTACTGCCATGTAACCACCCCTCCAAGGCCTTCACTGAATGGTCAATGAAATCAACCCAGTCTTGTGAAACCTCCTTTTTGGTATCTCTGAACTTTATCCTGTATTGTTCAGTGGTTAAGCCATAACCATCCAGGAGTGCATTCTTAAGAACTTTGTAATCATTGGCTTCATTTTCTTTCACAGTAAGGAGCCTATCCCTACCTTTTCCACTAAATGATAGCCATAGGATAGCAGCCCACTGCCTTTGAGGGACATCCTGGACAGCACAGGCCCTCTCAAGTGCAGCAAACCACGTGTTAATGTCATCCCCCTCCTTATAAGGGGGAACTATCTTGTGCAGATTCCTAGAATCATGCTCTTTTGCAGGATGACTATTGGGAATACTGCTGCTGCCACCATGGGTTTCTAAACCCAGTTTCTGTCTCTCCTTCTCTACTTCTATGGCCTGTCTATCCAAATCCAGCTGTTGCTTCTTGAGCTTCAGTCTGGTTTGTTCCACTCTCAATCTATTGAGCTCCCTTTCTAACAATCTGTCATCAGGGTGTGTGGGAGGGACATTTCTAGACACAGAAGTATGGTGAGAATGGACAGAAGGAGACCTGTCCCTTACAGAAGGCACCCTAACAGCTTGGCTAACAGAAACATCAGTTCTACTGTGGTGAGAAGCAATGCTCTTGCTATGATGTGAGATAACACTATTTGTATGGTGTACCTCCACATCAGTACCAACTATGCTAGACTGTCTAGTAATGGGCAGGCTGGGAAGTTTCTTTCCTGAATCTTTTCCTGGGGGAGTCCCTGGATCAGATTGGGAACCATTAGCTACTTTTTCAACAGATGTGGCCACTTTGGCCTTATCTTGTTCTCTAAGCATGTTAAGTAACAATTCCAAAGAAGGATTCTTACCTACACTCAAACCTCTTTCTATACAGAGACTCCTTGCTCCTTTCCAGCTAAGGTGGTCATATGCAAGTTTGGACAGGTCAACATTTTGGCCTGTGCCAGACATTTTTAGAAAGAGTTAAAGTGATAGAAAAAGATAAAAAAAAATTCAGAACTTTTAGAAAGACAGAAAAAAACACTTTTTAAACTTTTTAAGAACTTTTACAAAGTTTAGATGTACTTTTCAGCACTTAGAAAAGAGTGAAAAGAGGAAATGCAAAACTTTTTAGTTATGTGTACATACACTGAACTTGTTTTGTATATTTTTCTCTTATGAAAAGTACAATGACAAGAGTGGTAAGTAGTCTCAAAGCACTTATCCCACCGCTGCACAACCAATGTAGGAGGCTGGACTGGCTTGTAGTGAGTACCAAGGGGTACTTACACCTTGCACCAGGCCCAGTTATCCCTTATTAGTGTATAGGGTGTCTAGCAGCATAGGCTGATAGATAATGGTAGCTTAGCAGAGCAGCTTAGGCTGAACTAGGAGACGAGTGAAGCTCCTATAGTACCACTAATGTCACTTGCACAATATCATAAGAAAACACAATACACAGTTATACTAAAAATAAAGGTACTTTATTTTTATGACAATATGCCAAAAGTATCTCAGTGAGTACCCTCAGTATGAGGATAGCAAATATACACAAGATATATGTACACAATACCAAAAATATGCAGTATAGTCTTAGAAAACAGTGCAAACAATGTATAGTTACAATAGGATGCAATGGGAGCACATAGGGATAGGGGCAACACAAACCATATACTCCAAAAGTGGAATGCGAACCACGAGTGGACCCCAAACCTATGTGACCTTGTAGAGGGTCGCTGGGACTATTAGAAAATAGTGAGGGTTAGAAAAATAGCCCACCCCAAGACCCTGAAAAGTGAGTGCAAAGTGCACTAAAGTTCCCCAAAGGACAAAGAAGTTGTGATAGGGGAATTCTGCAGGAAAGACACACACCAGCAATGCAACAACAATGGATTTCCAGTCGAGGGTACCTGTGGAACAAGGGGACCAAGTCCAAAAGTCACAAGCAAGTCGGAGATGGGCAGATGCCCAGGAAATGCCAGCTGTGGGTGCAAAGAAGCTTCTACTGGACAGAAGAAGCTGAGGATTCTGCAGGAACGACAAGGGCTAGAGACTTCCCCTTTGGAGGATGGATCCCCCACGCTGTGAGAGTCGTGCAGAAGTGTTTTCCCGCCAAAAGGACGCCAACAAGCTTTGCTAGCTGCAAGTCGTGCGGTTAGCATTTTTGGATGCTGCTGTGGCCCAGGAAGGACCAGGATGTCGCCAATTGCGTCTGAGGACAGAGGGGGCATCGAGCAAGACAAGGAGCCCTCTCAGAAGCAGGCAGCACCCTCAGAAGTTCCAGAACAGGCACTACGAAGAAGAGTGAAACAGTGCTCACCGGAAGTTGCACAAAGGAGTCCCACGTCGCCGGAGACCAACTTAGAAAGTCGTGCAATGCAGGTTAGAGTGCTGTGGACCCAGGCTTGGCTGTGCACAAAGGATTACCGCCGGAAGTGCACGGAAGCCGGAGTAGCTGCAAAAGACGCGGTTCCCAGCAATGCAGTCTGGCTTGGGGAGGCAAGGACTTACCTACACCAAACTTGGACTGAAGAGTCACTGGACTGTGGGAGTCACTTGGACAGAGTTGCTGGAATCAAGGGACCTCGCTCGTCGTGCTGAGAGGAGACCCAGAGTACCGGTAATGCAGTTCTTTGGTGCCTGCGGTTGCAGGGGGAAGATTCCGTCGACCCACAGGAGATTTCTTCGGAGCTTCTAGTGCAGAGAGGAGGCAGACTACCCCCACAGCATGCACCACCAGGAAAACAGTCGAGAAGGCTGCAGGATCAGCGTTACAGAGTTGCAGTAGTCGTCTTAGCTACTTTGTTGCAGTTTTGCAGGCTTCCAGCGCGGTCATCAGTCGATTCCTTGGCAGAAGGTGAAGAGAGAGATGCAGAGGAACTCGGATGAGCTCTTGCATTCGTTATCTCAAGAATCCCCAGAGACAGAGACCCTAAATAGCCAGAAAAGAGGGTTTGGCTACCTAGGAGAGAGGATAGGCTAGCAACACCTGAAGGAGCCTATCAGAAGGTGTCTCTGACATCACCTGGTGGCACTGGCCACTCAGAACAGCCCAGTGTGCCAGCAGCACCTCTGTTTCCAAGATGGCAGAGGTCTGGAGCACACTGGAGGAGCTCTGGACACCTCCCAGGGGAGGTGCAGGTCAGGGGAGTGGTCACTCCCCTTTCCTTTGTCCAGTTTCGTGCCAGAGCAGGGCTAAGGGGTCCCTGAACCGGTGAAGACTGGATTATGCAGAAATGGGCACCAAATGTGCCCATGAAAGCATTTCCAGAGGCTGGGGGAGGCTACTCCCCCCCTGCCTTCACACCATTTTCCAAAGGGAGAGGGTGTAACACCCTTTCTCAGAGGAAGTCCTTTGTTCTGCCATCCTGGGACAAGCCTGGCTGGACCTCAGGAGGGCAGAAACCTGTCTGAGGGGTTGGCAGCAGCAGCTGCAGTGAAATCCCTGAAAAGGCAGTTTGGCAGTACCAGGGTCTGTGCTACAGACCACTGGGATCATGGGATTGTGCCAACTATGCCAGGATGGCATAGAGGGGGCAATTCCATGATCATAGACATGTTACATGGCCATATTCGGAGTTACCATTGTGAAGCTACATATAGGTAGTGGCCTATATGTAGTGTACGCGTGTAATGGTGTCCCCGCACTCACAAAGTCCGGGGAATTGGCCCTGAACAATGTGGGGGCACCTTGGCTAGTCCCAGGGTGCCCTCACACTAAGTAACATTGCACCTAACCTTTACCAGGTAAAGGTTAGACATATAGGTGACTTATAAGTTACTTAAGTGCAGTGTAAAATGGCTGTGAAATAACGTGGACGTTATTTCACTCAGGCTGCAGTGGCAGGCCTGTGTAAGAATTGTCAGAGCTCCCTATGGGTGGCAAAAGAAATGCTGCAGCCCATAGGGATCTCCTGGAACCCCAATACCCTGGGTACCTCAGTACCATATACTAGGGAATTATAAGGGTGTTCCAGTAAGCCAATGTAAATTGGTAAAATTGGTCACTAGCCTGTTAGTGACAATTTGAAAGAAATGAGAGAGCATAACCACTGAGGTTCTGGATAGCAGAGCCTCAGTGAGACAGTTAGTCACTACACAGGTAACACATTCAGGTACACTTATGAGCACTGGGGCCCTGGCTGGCAGGGTCCCAGTGACACATACAACTAAAACAACATATATACAGTGAAAAATGGGGGTAACATGCCAGGCAATATGGTACTTTCCTACATGGCGCCAAAGTTATTAGTAAAACAAAAAAAAAGCTTAATCTATGGGAATTAGGTCCTAACTATAACTACCTAATTGTATATATAAAAGATATATAAAACACAGTGATGGTGGACATATTGCATAGTTGTAGTTATGTTAACTTTTCCATTGGAAATGCATTTTTTGTTTTGCTTACAACTTTCTTTGACACAATTTGACGAATCTTAACAAAAGTTTTTTTATTTTTTTAACGAAAAGTGCCTTTTTTGCCGAGTTTGTGCATGGGAAATTTTGGAGTGATCTGTGAAGCGGGGCCATGAAAAACGATGGGTCACAAAAAACACAAAATCCCCTTGTGTTTTTATATTGACTTCCATAGGCGCCCTGCTGAATGGAATTACACTAGATTTGGCAGGAAGCTAGATCTTGCCTGCAGATTGTGCTTTTTGTGATTTGTCGTAAGTCTTTTCAACCCTCCCCTGGGTCACAGTAGTTTTCATATCCGCACTAGACTGGGCAGGGAAATGTGTTTGCTCCTGTTAGGCTGGAGCATTTTTTAAATCTCCTGCCTAACAGGACCAAACACTAAGCAGACTTCTAGCCGGTGGGAGATTTAAAAATGCTCCCTCCAGCTGGGAGGATACTGTATTCTATTTCCTTGCATGTGTTGATGTAGAGGGAAAACTGAACACATATTGCTCCCACCAGGAGGAAGCAGCGTAAATAGCTGCTCCCTGTGGGCTGAGCAATGCCGACTCCCACTCCATACGGGCGGCTGCTAAGACCATGGGGCCCTGGGGCCCCCCTGTGGCCCCTAACATGCACTAGGTGGGAGCCCTGGGTGGGCACTGGGGCACCTACCCGTTTATAATGCATGCTCCAGGAGATAGGGTGCCTGAGGTAAAAATAGGATTAGGAGGGGGGCACCCTCCCCATTTAAAAATCAGCTAGCCCCAGGGGATGAAGTCCCTGAGACCTAAAAAGGGTCAGAGGGATGGGGTGTGTGGCCTGCTCCCCTCTTAAAAGAAAGTCCAGCCCTGGGGAATGGGGTCCCTGGGGCCTAATAAGACTCAGGAGTAGAGCCGTGGAGTCCCTTCCTCTGTTATATTGTATTTGGCCCTGGGAAATGGTGCCCCAGGGCCCATTAGGGCTTGCAGAAGAGGATTGCACCCCTCCACCCCCTTAGATTTTGACCCCAGGGTATGATTTTCCTGGGGCCTAAGAAGGCTTGTGAATGGGGCAGCATGATGCCTATTAAGGCTAGCGAGGTGGCCTGTTTAATTGTATTTGGCCCCAGGGGATAGGGTCTCTGGAGCCTTTTAAGGCTCATGGAGAGGGTCTACAGGACCACCTCCCCTTCATATATATGTTTTGACCCTGCAGGTTGGGGTCCTCAAGCCCGAAGGTCAACCCTAGACTGAACACATGAGAGGCAGTGCCCGGCATGGGGAGGCAGCCTGCTGAGGGTTTGGCCTAAGGGTCTGGCAGCAAGTCAAGCCAGGTGGCCAACCCACCTTTACGGACAGCCAAAGGGTAGGTGTTGGCTGCACCTCTGAGTGGATTTGTCCTGCTCCCAACTACTTGCAGTGCATGGTGAAATACCTTGTGTGGCGGGTTTTGGCTTTACATATGGTAATAAAATATTTCTTTATGATAAAAAAAACCCTTGAAATCCACTGAGAAAAACAAATGCTAAAGTAATGTTAGAGCTTTGTTTGATAAAAATATGTTTTTATGTTTTTTAAAAACCTTAGAAATTCACTGACAAAAACAAAGGTTAAAGTGGCATTACAGTTAGGAGAATATGTAATTGAGAGCATTGACGTTTTGAACTAAAAAAAAAAAAAAAAAAAATTCATCAGTTAGCAGAAATAAATATAACCGTGCTCACCGGCCATGCACTGCTTGTGAACTCACATATTACATCACTCACGGCATGTTCTATTACATCATTTATGACATCACTGATAACATCTCAAATGTCAACATTGAAGACTCACAGATGCATCACTGGTCGAGGGGGTGCTACAGAACCTGTGCTACCCTTTATCCACTGCACTGCTTTACTGTAGCTGTAGTGTGAGAAAACAGGGCTGATTGCAGAGGCCCCCTGACTTTTTGCCACCATTTTTCACTTTTGCTGGTGTTTTCCTGACTCTAATGGTACTCTGGGTACTGCTAACCAGTCCCAGGGTCTGTGTCTGGGTGAAATCATTAGGCAAATTAAGCTAATTATAATTGGCTAAGTCAACCTACCTGTAAGTCCCTAGTATATGGTAGGGCATGTAGGGTTAGGGACCCCAGCATAGGTGGTGCCCCCATAGGTGCACTGCTGAGGTGCCCAGTGTAATTTTAAAGGCAGGCCTGCCTTGCTGGCTGCTTTTAAATTAAAGTTACATACAAATTAGACTTTGGAATTAAAAGTAGTTCCAAAGTCTTAAATTACCTTATTTTTACATATAAGTCACCCCTAAGGTGTTCCCTATGTGCCCCTAGGGCTGGGTGCTGTGTAACTATAAGCAGGGACCTTATAAAAATAGTTGTATAAGCCCTGGTGAAGTAAAACAGCCAAATTCGTTTTTCCCTCATTGTAGTGAATGGCATTCATAGGCTAGATTAGGGAGATTTTATTTTAATTTTAAAAGTCCCCTTAAGTAACAGATACCACAAGTTTGGTATCAAAGTAATTGTTATAATAAATCCCACAACTTCCAGTTGTGTGATTTAATATAACCTGTTCAGGTAAGGAGTTTTAAACTTTACCTGAAAAGTTGCCAACTTCAGCCCTGCAGTGTTTTTGCTGCTTTGCTCTGATTGGCCAGCCTCTGGCAGCCATGCCAGGTTGCCTGGATGAGGTGTGAAGTGACCTGGCTCAACACAAAGAGATGTGCCTGGGGGAGGAGATTTCCACTCAGCAGATGGGGAAGCAGGAAGGGCAGGGCTACCAAACTGGTCTTCAAAGGCAGGGAAGGACATTTGGAGCAACCCAACAACACCCTCACATCCTGCAAACCCAGACAATTAGATGCCCCTTGATTAGATTAGGAGAGTGGTGTGTTTGGGATTTTTAGACCACACCAGTCCGTGGGCTCAGCCAGATGTAACCTCCAAAAAACACTTTCAGCCATGATGGATTTTTGAGGAATGTTGCTCCCTGGGATTGATTTTTGCCACAATACCCGGGAAGTGATCTTCACAAGGGGAAGGGCCCTGCCCCTATTTGGAAAACCAGGACCCCCCTGTTTTTCACCCAGGAGCAAGGATAAAACTGGCAGACCTGCACCCACACCTCAGATCCCTATCAGATTCCAACAAGGAAGAACTACAGAAGAAGAAGGACTGCCCTGCTGGACCCCTGACCTGCACCTGGACACTGCCATCTGGAGGACTGCACCAGCTGCACACTTGGGCTTCACCACAAGAAGGACTTTGCCTGGCTTCAACTGGTTCCAGGAGGGACTCCCTGTTTGCTACAGGTGAAAACTTGCTAACCAGACTCCCCTGTACCAACTCCTGAAGAAACCAGCCAGCTGACCGCCCAGTGGCCAAAAAGGAGTTTGCACCAGGTGCATTCTGAGAGTTATAGTCTGCACCCTCAAGGAGAATCTCAGAGCTTCTGGAACCTTGGGGTGAGCTGTGGACCTCAAAAGACCCTTAAAGGAACATCTAGAAGAAGATCCAGAAGTTTGGAGAAGTTTGGAGAACTTTTTGAAAAAAGCTCCATAAAGGGACCGACCGTCCGTGGCATCTCTAGTCGGCTTGCCTCAACTGCGACCTGGCCTGACTTGCAGTTTCTCCCCGGTGAAGAAAATCTCCGAAAAAGTGACTAAGTCCGAACGTAGGAAGTTGACCAGGGCCTCCCAGGCAGTGTATCCGGAAAGGGCTCCAAGAACATCAGATCAAAATCCAGGTTTGCCGCGATCGAAGTATTTTCACCTCGAAAAAAATGACTAAGTCTGAAGGTAAAAATCTCCACCAAGGGCTCCCGCGACGTGTATCCGAGGAAGAGTTCCAGGAGGTCAGATTGGACTGGCGACTTGGTCCCGCTGAAGAAAATCTCCAGAAAAATGACTAAGTCCTAAGGTAAACTTTTGACCGAGGCCTTCCGCGGGCTGTAGCTGAGCCGGGATCCATCGCGGTCGGCCTGAAACTTTGACTTTGCCCCGGTCGAGGTGAGACCATATGACCAGATTGGCGCTTTTTGTTTCTATGCGCTAGAAAGCATTAATTCTTTTAAAATCCATATCTCCAGTTCCCCTTATCTGATTTGATTTGTTTTGGTGTCATTTTAAAGATAAGAATATAATCTATTTTTAGAATATTGGTATTGGATTTTTATTGTGTTTTGTGTTTTACTTATTTACTGTTTTGTGATTTTTAAATGCTTTACACATATGTCTCATAAGTTAAGCCTTGTCGCTCGTTGCCAAGCTACGAAGGGTTGAGCTGGGTTTAATTTATTGAGACCTAACTGGACCTAAGTGGAGGTTAGTGGACTATTGCTAAGTGTAGGTACTTACCTGCCCTTACCAATAACCCATTGTCCAACATGTAGGCAGTGCAGTTGTAAAAAAAACAAACGCTCTGACTTCATGTCTGCACAGAATGGCCCTGTGTATGCCATATACTATTACTATTCGAACTGCATAGAGCTATTTATAATAACGTTGACACATTTGCACAGTCATATTCTCACACTGAGTCACACAAATGAAGGACTACTTACTTTGTAAAGCACTAAAGTATGGGCGTGTTCCAATGGAACAGCTTCCACTGGTATATTGATTTAAAGTGAGCTAAATCGGGGATGTGAGTCATATGCTCCTGACGTCATCATTTGCGTAATGTCCCAGATTTAGGAGTTCAATGAAGGTGCGCGAAAGGCCACCAAACCAAAGAGATCAGGAAGTATTTTTTTCTATAATCCTGTGCATTTATCCTGTGCTGTTTGCCCTGTTTGAAAAACGAAGGTGCTGGCAGTTTTATTGAGAGCATTACCAATCCACTTTCTGAAGTACAAATGAGTTTGGCAATTTATTTGCGTTGTTGGCGAGGTATTTTCTAATCATTGAAAATCTCTCTGAGTAAACTATTTCTTCCGTTTTCAGTATGCAACATCATTCCTGTGAATACATTCTTCCAGTGCTTCTTTTGTAATAGAATCCGTGCTTAATTTTTAAATAAAAATGTGCCGTACCCAAGGCTCTCATCTGAAACATGCTGATGCTGCAGTTAAATAGGCGAGCACAGAATGCAGAGGCAGGGTGACCCTGAAGCCATCTCGGCCCGCTTAAATTCATTTACAGCCACTTCTTTCTCCATTGGCTCACTCTTGCAGCTTTCTGCTTCCTCCATTTGTGACGCTGTTACGTGTTTCTCTTTCTCTGTCTTTCCCATGTATCTTTTGCTCGTAGCAAATGCTTGAGGCAGAAAAATAAGTGCCGGGCCTCAAAAATAAGTGCCGGTGGCCCGCACCGGAAACCGCCGGCTCAAATTAAGCACTGAATAGAATGTCCTCAAACATCAACCGACCTCATGGCTCCAATATCAGACGCTCCCTGGCCCTTTCTGACACTTTTAGGTTCCTGCTGTCCCTCTTTACGACAGCGTGTCAGTCTTTCTCTTCCTACTTCTTTCCCATTCGTGTGGTTGTCCAGCTCTTCCTCTCAGTCAAAGTCTGATGATGAAAAATAAGTGCTAGTCCCCAACAATGAGTCCCGGTGGACCCCAGGGTTACTACATTCTTCTTAAATATAAATTAGTATATCTCCCGTAGCATAAAAAGAGAAACTGTGTCGTATTTTCCTGCAATTCACATCTATTTTCCAGGAGCAAATCGCACTAGGAGTATGAGGAAAGTGCACTCGAGCCCATGGTTCCTGGGAAGAGGGAAAACACCTGCAAACTTTACAATCTGTTGCTATTCTCTCCACCCTGTTAAGGATTTAGGAAACAGCCAGACATACCCATGATAGGGCAGAAGTAAATCTATTTCGGACAGAGAAGGGAAACGTAACACACCAAAACTGGAAGTGTGCATAGGAAAAGTCATCTCCAGTTTTGGTGTGATACAAATGGGGACACCTTTTTACCCCATAGAGAAAGGAACAAGTAGAAAAACGTAGGGCACTGCACGATGACATTCACCAGGAACAATGTATGTGCAGAAATTCCTCCACTCAAGCGAAAAGGGGTATTCATAAACTATTTTCTGGGCTTTTACGTAAATAAAAACCAGTTTTTCTAAGGCTTAGAGCAATCCATATAGACTAAGCAATCATTTCATAACAATACATAGTTCATAACATTGTTAATTTTAAATAACTTGCAACGAGAATCCAATAAAATTGTAATAAGACAAAGTCTCTCTAGTCTTCCAGCAGAGAGCAATGAGCACCCAAAGAAGCCAAACCTTAACAATGTTACACAACAACTGTCAGGTCCTCTCACAGTGCTCCACAAAAATGACACATGCAACTTGCTTGTGATAAACACTGCCATCTCCCCGGATGTAGCAAGCTTGTGAATCAATCTTATGCATATCAATTTCTTCTCAGAACCAGTAGGAAGAGGACGAGGAAAAGGGAGCCAGAACCATCATAAAAAGTTGTGGTAACAGAAGTTGAGAGGATGGGTGGAAAGATGAGAGGAAAGGAGTAGAGCGTTCAGGGGATAGGTGGATGTCAGAGAGGCAGAATCAGAAAGAGAGGCTAAGGTGCTTGTAGAGATTTGAGAGATGAAGAGGATATAATGCAAGGGTAAAACGAATATTACAGGGAGCCGAACCAGCAAGAGTAGGTAATATGTGAGGAATAGATAAGGTGAAAGTAAAGCATGGTGGTGAGAGGTGGATAAAAGTGGGGAGAATCAGCAAAAAAGTGAGAGTCTGGAGAAGAGGTAAAAATGTCATTGATCCAGGGTGTGTTGCTAAGTCCAGTGAGCCTTCTGCATTGTAAAAAATGTAAACAAATTGTTTTTGTTTTGAGAGGGATGTCATGCTTCACAAAGGGTTGTGCTTTTGAACCATCCTCAATGTGTCTGCTGAATGTCAGCCTTCTCTCCATGTATTCTATTACTACCCTCTTGCCCTTTCTATTAAATCTCACTTCCAGTGGGATTGGTTCTTCCACATGTCCTGTCCAGAGATCTAGAGCTCATAGCTACTGCCCTGAACTCCTTTTGCAATATCTTGCTTGCCTCGTGATACGGTCTGACAAATGTAAAAACTAAAACAACTGTGGTTGTTTCTCTGCTCAAAAACCCTTCAGCAGGCTCAAAACTTCTCTGCATCTTCTGACATCTCTTTGCTACGATTTTCTTGATTGTTATAAGGAAATGCCTCCTTGGCATGGTTACCCCCTGACTTTTTGCCTTTGCTGATGCCAAGTTATGATTTGAAAGTGTGCTGGGACCCTGCTAACCAGGCCCCAGCACCAGTGTCCTTTCACCAAACTGTACCTTTGTCTACACAAATGGCACAACCCTGGCACCCAGGTAAGTCCCTTGTAACTGGTACCCCTGGTACCAAGGGCCCTGATGCCAGGGAAGGTCTCTAAGGGCTGCAGCATGTCTTATGACACCCTAGGGGCCCCTCACTCAGCACATACACACTGCTTGCCAGCTTGTGTGTGCTGGTGGGGAGAAAATGACTATGTCGACATGGCACTCCCCTCAGAGTGCCATGCCAACCTCACACTGCCTGTGGCATAGGTAAGTCACCCCTCTAGCAGGCCTTACAGCCCTAAGGCAGGGTGCACTATACCCCAGGTGAGGGCATATGTGCATGAGCACTATGCCCCTACAGTGTCTAAGCAACACCTTAGACATTGTAAGTGCAGGGTAGCCATAAGAGTATATGGTCTGGCAGTCTGTCAAACACGAACTCCACGGCACTATAATGGCTACACTGAAAACTGGGAAGTTTGGTATCAAACTTCTCAACACAATAAATGCACACTGATACCAGTGTGCACTTTATTGTAAAAATACACCAAGAGGGCATCTTAGAGATGTCCCCTGAAAACATACACGACTTCCAGTGTGGGCTGACTAGTTTTTGCCAGCCTGCCACACACCAGACATGTTGCTGGCCACATGGGGAAAGTGCCTTTGTCACTCTGTGGCCAGGAACAAAGCCTGTACTGGGTGGAGGTGCTTCTCACCTCCCTCTGCAGGAACTGTAACACCTGGCGGTGAGCCTCAAAGGCTCAGCCCCTTTGTTACAGCGCCACAGGGCATCCCAGCCAGTGGAGATGCCCGACCCTCCGACCACAAGGAGGAATCACCCCCCAGTCAGGACAGCCCCTAAGGTGTCCTGAGCTGAGGTGACTCTTACTTTTAGAAATCCTTGATCTTGTAGAAGGAGGATTCCCCCAATAGGATTAGGGATGTGCCCCCCTCCCCACAGGGAGGAGGCACAAAGAGGGTATAGCCACCCTCAGGGCCAGTAGTCATTGGCTACTGCCCTCCCAGACCTAAACACACCCCTAAATTGAGTATTTAGGGGCTCCCAGAACCAAGGAAGATAGATTCCTGCAACCTAAAGAAGAAGAAGGACTGCTGACCTGAAGCCCTGCAGTGAAGACGGAGACGACAACTGATTTGGCCCCAGCCCCACCGGCCTGTCTCCCTACTTCAAAGAAAACTGCAACAGCAACGCATCCAACAGGGTCCAGCGACCTCTGAAGCCTCAGAGGACTACCCTGCATCTAAAGGACCAAGAAACTCCTGAGAACAGCGGCCCTGTTCAAGAAACTGCAACTCATTACAACAAAAAAGCAACTTTTAAAGACCACACCGCCGGAAGCGTGAGACTTTCCACTCTGTACCCAAGGCCTCCGGCTCAACCTGCGGAAAACTAACACTACAGGGAGGACTCCCCGACGACTGCGAGCCCGTGAGTAGCCAGAGTTGACCCCCCTGAGCCACCACAGCGACGCCTGCAGAGGAAATCCAGAGGTTCCCCCTGAACGCGACTGCCTGCTTCAAGGAACCTGACGCCTGGAAACCACACTGCCCTCACATCCCCCAGGACCTGAAGGAACCGAACTCTATTGCAGGAGTGACCCCCAGGTGACCCTCCGCCTAGCCCAGGTGGTGGCTACCCCGAGGAGGCCCCCCCTGTGCCTGCCTGCATCGTTGAAGAGACCCCCAGGTCTCCCTATTGATTCCTATGAGAAACCTGACGCCTGTTTGCACTCTGCACCCGGCCTCCCTCCCCTGTGCCGCTGAGGGTGTAACTTCTGTGCCTGCGTGTGGGTCCCCCCGGTGCCCTACAAAACCCCCCTGGTCTGCCCTCCGAAGACGCAGGTACTTACCTGCTGGCAGACTGGAACCGGGGCACCCCTATTTCCATTGAAGCCTATGTGTTTTGGGAACCACTTTGACCTCTGCACCTGACCAGCCCTGAGCTGCTGGTGTGGTAACTTTGGGGTTGCCTTGAACCCCCAACGGTGGGCTACCTTGGACCCAACTTTGAACCCTATAAGTATTTTACTTACCTGTGAACTTAACATTTACTTACCTCCACCAGGAACGGTTGATTTTTGCACTATGTCCACTTTTAAAATAGCTTGTTGCCATTTTTGTCAAAACTGTACATGCTATTGTGATTATTCAAAGTTCCTAGAATACCTGAGTGAAATACCTTTCATTTAAAGTATTGTTTGTAAATCTTGAACCTGTGGTTATCAAAATAAACTAAGAAAATATATTTGTTTATATAAAAACCTATTGGCCTGGAATTTGTCTTTGAGTGTGTGTTCCTCATTTATTGCCTGTGTGTGTACAACAAATGCTTAACACTACCCTCTGATAAGCCTACTGCTCGACCACACTACCATAAAATAGAGCAATAGAATTATCTCTTATTGCCACTTGTCCCACAATATTTTTCTGTAAAAGGGAAAAAAAGAGAAATATATTGTGAGACATTTTCTTTGGATCAGGGTCGATGGTTGATAATTTCTGTTGAGCATACCATTGTTTATCATTGTTGTTTCAGAACTGACTATTTCATTTAATTTGGATAAGAGTTATTCTTGTTAGAAACTTGTTTCTCCAAAGAGGTGGTAACAGTGAGCAGTCAAAGATTACTTAAGGAGATGATAAAGGTATTGACACTCAAACACAGTCTATTTTATTAATCATACCAGATTAGCACCTTATTCTTTCAGCCTAGCTAAGTCTTTTGAAACAGACTCATTTAGACAAATAAATATCCAACTAATATTTTACAATATCTCAGTGTATGCAAAGTGTCCTGCAAAGTGATAACAGATAGTAGTCCACCCTGAAAAACATAAATGCTGTGAGGCCCAAGGAAGTGTATAGATTCAGGTAGAAAAGGTAGAAAATCCACAGTTGACTGATGGGCCGATGGGCGTGTGGCTTGGTGAATTTTTGTTTTTATTAATGTGGATAAACTGGGCTCCTTGACTGGGCTGGCTTGGCCGCTGGTGCTCAACCTAAACGGATGCTGCCGCCTTAAGGCTGGGGTGCACAGAGTTAGGCTGACTGTGCATGCAACACCAGCTGGCTCATTGCCATGTGCAGAACATGGTCCAGCCTTTGTTGCTTCTGCCTGCCAATATATTAGCCACAGCACCTTTGTATGACATTTGTGCTGTCACCTCTTCTAAAATGTTGGAATCTGTGCCTTCTTTTGTTGACTGCAGATCTTGCAGGTCACTCACCTGATCTACCATGTACCCTTTGTTTTAATCCCCCATGCCTGCTGAAAACTAAATGCCTCATCTTCAAGTGACTCTCCAGCCCTCCCTTTTTGCTAGTGAAGTTGAAGTCCCACTGTATAGATCTGGGACAATCTGGCTTGAAATTTTAATCATGCCCTATTCTAGAAGCAGTTACTGAACATCATAGTAATCACATCAGTTTTGGAGAGATCTAGGTCTAGCCTTTTCAGCCATATAAGAGAGCTTTAACATATATAAACTTATTTTATTAGGAGTATTATTGATATGTTTAGTCATTGTAGTGGTTTCAACCCTAGCTAAGTAGTTTCTTGCAAAGCTGCTTCAACAATGCCAAGAAATTAATGTTCAATTGATGTCATATCCTGTGATGTCACACTTTAGAGGAGCCTGACAGGTTCCTATTTTCCCCGGGCTCACAAACCCTAGAACCAGCCCTCCCGATACAAACATACAAATCAGTCAAAAGCAAACGTTAAAAGATTTTGATGGACTCAGAATTGAGAGATGATAATCATTTGCATGGGCCAAATCTACACACTTTTTGTGAAAAGGAAGGAGTTGACAACCTTTTAACTAATTGTTATTGCTCCTGTTGTCAATGTAGAGTGATAACAGAAGCTTAAACACAGTCCCCACCAAAATGGATCTTTCTTATTGCACAAATAATGTGAATTCTAGCTTGTGAGGTCTTAATGTTAGGTTTGTCAGTGCACTGAAAAGTTTGATAAAGGCAAGGAGCCCTTAGTCTTTTAAATGTTGGCCAATAGTTGGAAAACATGTAATATCTATTGAATTTGCTCAGTGTTTGTTACTAGATTTCACATAAGCCTAAAAGAAAATGCTATCTACTGCTGCATCCCACCTGTTTGCTCACTCCTGGGTTAGGACTTTATCCTTAGATTACTGCTGCTCTGATAGGAGTGGCCTTCTAGAAATATTGTGCTTAAAGTGCCTTAAGGCCCTTGCAGCATGGAACGCTATCTATTGCCGCATCTCACCTGTTTTCTAGCTCATGGGGTGGCACATCATCCCCAGGATACAGCTGTGCTGAGAGGAGGGACCTTCCAGAGATGTCATGCTTAAAGCACCTTAAGCCGCCCTCCAACGGCGCGGGGCACTATCTACTGCCGCATCTCACCTGTTTGCTCACTCCTGGGGTGGGACTTCATTGCCCAGTACATCGCTGTTCGGAGAGGAGGGACTTTCCAGAGACATCACGCTTAAGGTGCCTTAAGCCCCCCTCGGCACAGGACGCTATCTACTGCCGCATCTAACTTGTTTGTTCACTCCCCCAGGATACCGTTGCCCTGAAAGAAGGACCTTGCAGAGATATTGCACTTAAAGCACCTTAAGCCCCCCAGAGCACAGGGGGTGCACAGGATGTGCCAGAGCGCATGCTCAGGCCGAGACCAGGCCTGTCTGTGCCCATCTGCAGCTGGCCAAGTCTAGTCTGGGACACCCCTCTTGGTTTTAGGTTTTCTGAACACAGGACATATTGGTGAGTGAATCCTTCTCTTTCTGTGAAGTGAAGCACTAGTGGGGGAAGCCAAGGGGTCATCATCTGAGTCCCTTGTACACTTAGCAACATTCTGGGTTGAGAGAGATTCTCATTGGGGACAATCTTCCCTCTACGTAGTGGTATACTAGTGGCTTTCAGCCTCTAGGTTGAAAAGAAAAAGCTTCTGGGGGCTAAGGTGTCTGCAGGGCCTCAGAGGGAACCTCTCAGCACAACCCTATGCTCTTTCGTGGCCAGAGAAGTTAGGGTGGTCCCTAAAGAAATTGATTTGGCTGAGAGAAGGGTCTCTTGTGAGCTCCGTGGCCAGAAACGCACCTCTGCCTTATTCCCTGAAGCTAACTTGGTCTCAAGTGGGAAGACTGCTTCTGTAGAAGGCCTGATGGCAAGTGTTGGACCCGCTTTTGAGGACCAGGATGATTCCCAGCCAGGGCCTGAGCCAAACTGTTTCATCAATTTGTCCTCAAGCACAGAAAGACCTCCACCAAACAGGAGGCACCAATCTAAAAGTCCTTGTATTAAGTGGAACAAAGGAAAAATAAGCAAGGGAGTAATAAACCCTGGTAACAACAACAAGTCCTTAACTGAATCCTCTTATGTGCTCACCTCAGTCTCCAACAATAGTGGGCATAAAAACACTTTGGATAATCTCCTGCAGCAATTCAAGGTCTTCATTGTGATAGTCCTGTGAAAGAAAAGTTGAATTCTTCGGAATCTATGGTCTCCAAGTTGGTGTCCAGGATGGGGGATTGTCAAGTACCCAGGCTCAGCCCAGCATGTAAGGTATCTACCTTTGGTGCTTCCAGGGAGGCAGATAATTGCCTGTAAACAGGGACTGCCACTTTGCCGGGCTCATTCAATCCAGTGGTTTCTGTTGATTCATCCAGGCAGATCCCTCCTGCACCTCGAGAGGGTAACTCCAGGATGTTGCAGAATGGAAAAAATTGTGTGGTGGAATGTAATAAAAGCTCTCAACATGCCTCAGAGAGAGCTGGGTGTGGGGTTGACCAATCTACTGGCACCTTTTCATGACTCAGTCTCCCCCCAGAGTGTTGCCCCTACTTCGCAGTCTTAACAAATGTACCACCCCTATTGACGTAAGTGAGGGAATCTATGACACAATTTAAAAACAAGGTTTGCTTTTCATTGGGCAAGAATGCTGACTTTCTCCCCGCACAATATAAGGACATTCTATTTGGTGGGACAGTCAGCTAAGCAGCCGGCGTGGGACTGTGTCATAATGAACTGACGGTATCCCTGGCTGGCACACCACCTGATTTTCTTCTTGTAGACAGCATGGTTCAATGTCAATTGTGATCAATCTGGTACCTCCGTGGCTCTTTTGTAAGTATTTACAACCACCAGGGAAGTTGGTTACCCATCAACAACCACTAATGGGAAGGGTAGATATTGAATGGGCGCACATCAGGACCAACCACAGATTTTCAGTGCTATCAGCCTAGAGGATAATGACTGAATGCACCTACTGATAACTCTTCACTGGCCTATGGAACCATGTCCACCCTAGCAAGTGTGTGTGGGGAGGGTTGTTGATTGCCCTTTTTTAGATTCTCGTACTAGTGTGGAATATTTGCTGCAGCTCGTCTGCTAGAACATTGCAGGGTATGAAACCAACTACAGGATGGGGATTGGATGGAGCATATCTCCCAGATTGAAAGTGTGATGATGAAGGAGACCTGGTCCCAGGGGATGTTGAATGGGATGGGCATCTCAGCTTTTCTGTTCGTGCTGTATGAGATCCTGGTCACAGAGCTGTGGGGGGGGGGGCTGGTTACTCTTATCCACATTGCTAAGATATATCAGTCCATTCCGAATTGAATGCAACCATTTAGGATTTCTGATTGTGCTGGTCATCCTCTCGAATAGGTTTATTTTTTTTTAAGTTAACTTTTATAACCCAGTATAAATTGGGAATTGGGCTATCAAATCCATGCTCTGTTTTTCGCCCTGTCAAATTTGAAATGGAGAATGGAAGCTATTTAAAATGACTTGTGTGTTACTGTAGCAGGGGACTTTAATGTGAAAATTGGTGTAAACTCCTGGAGGCCCTTCTCTGTTTTGATTAATGCAATTCAGCTGGTGGGCAATCCCTCTAGACAGCCACTCACCTTTGAGGGATGGCCTCAGGTATAGTAATAGATTATATTTTTGTGCCTAGAATGCTGAGCCAGCTTGTCTTCAGGGGTGGGGTAAAGGAGAAGGAGCATAGCGACCTTAACCCTATTGAAATAGTATTTGATCTGCTGGATCCTAGATGTCCCCATGTAGCTTTGGGACCAAGAGGTATGGAGATCAGGTATAAAGGGTTCAGGCTTGCTGGCGACAGGCAAACATTCCACTTATCCTCTAAGCCTTGGTGAAATGTAAGTTTAGCCTGATCACTGACGTTTTGACGTCAGCTAATTCATTCCCCCCACTGAGATTATGGTTGCTATGGATAAACTGAATAGTTCAGCTAGGGGCCTAATGAATGGCACCCACAGACCAGTGTAGAATCATTTTCCTGGGTGGTTTGATAACATATGCAGAGCCGCTAACAAAAGTTGCTAAAGGAGCTCAACAGTAAGCCCAGCTATGGAAAAAGGCTAAAAAAAGCCAGACTAGATTATAAACTAGCTATTAAAAACAGGAAACTGGAGGCTAAGAAAGAGTTATGGGAGAACCTTATTCATGCCAGACTAAAAACACTATCAGGTTCTGGAATATTGTAAATAAAAGGAGATTCACAACTGCGTAAATAGAGGGGCTGGGGTCTAATATACCAACTAAACATTGGTATGATCACTTCAGTCTAATTTATTCTTGTGGGTAGACCCCAGGGGATGTTGGGCTATTGCCTGATTCCCACCCCCATTTGGAAATTAGGTCTTGTCTAGATGAAGTGATAGCTGCTGTCCAAGAAAGTCTGTAAAAACAGACACCTGGCCCCAATGAGATACTGATTACCTTTATAAAGAAAATGTTTATCTGTGGGCCCTATTATCACTAACTTCCTAAATGCTGCTGCAATACATGGCATAGCCCCCTCTTAGCGAATGACAAATATAGTTCCCGTTTATTAAAAAAGGTAATAGAACTGACCCCAAATGTTATAGGCCTATCTCTTTGCTGGACTCAATGGTGAAAATCTTGGGGCGCATCCTGCAGAGAATATAGAGCTGGGCCCAGGATAATGCCTTTATGGGCCAAGTACTGTATGGGTTTTGAGAAGGCATGGAGACACAGGTGCTGTGTTTAAGCTTGCACTTTTTAATTGGGAAATACACAATTGCCAAGAAAGGAACCGTATACTCTGAATTCATGGATCTTAGTGGTGCTTTTGATAGGGTTAATTACACAAAACTCACATTATAGTGAAATTTTTACAGGTGCTCCATGATGGAATTAGAGCCTCAGTCAGGTTTGACACAGAGTGGGGTGCACTGAATTTGTAAATCTTTTTAGGGGTGTCCGTCAGGAACGTTTCCTAGCTCCCATTTTATTCTTTTTATATATCAATGGTTTGTACTCTTTTTTTAAGTTGCCCAGTGTAAAGACATACCAGTTTTAAATGGCAATGCTTCTGCTGTATGCCAATGATGCACTATTATTTTCTCGAATTTCACATGGCTTACAGGGAGCTGTTGATGCCTTTGTCAGATACATGGATGACCGTACTTACAAGTTAGCATATCTAACACCCACTATATGGTGTGTGGAAAACCCCAGAGTAAACCAGGTCCTGTGGCTATCAGAGGACAGTTAATTAACCATGTTAGTGAGTTCTCTTACCTGGGAGTAACCTTTGACGACAGAGGAAATTAGTTACCATGCATTTCTAAGCAATGTGCCTGTTTTAACGCCGCAGTGGGAACTGTTTTTGAACTCTCATTTAGAGTTGGCAACAAGCAAATTTTGCCCCTGATGGGGGTGTATAAACTAAAATATCTACCAATTGTAACCTTTGGGGCTCCCATTTGGGGATACAGGAACAGCTTTTCTCTACAGCAGGAGGAAAATCAGTTCTGTAGGAATGTGCTCAGAATTGGTCTAATAGCCCATGCTTTGTATTAAATGAGGAACTGGGCTTAGATTATGTAGACAATCATATAAAGCTTGCCCCCCAGCTTCTTTGGATTTCAATATGAAGGAACAAGCATGCAGTCCTCAATAGGGAAATTATCTCTGACTGTCTGTACTGTGACCTGGGTATGAAAATACCCTTGCTGAATTATATTAGAAACATGGCCAACAGCCTGGGTCGACCAAAACTATTCTTTTCTCCACAGCTATTGAATAAAAGGGAGGTGGGCTGGGTCAAGAAGGAGTTTAAGATATTTGCTGTGGCTACATGAGAAACAAGAGAATTAGGGAAACTGCCTGCGTGGGATTTTGTTATGGTTAAGACATGACAGGGCCCTACCTCTCTCAGATTAACAATGTATGGGAGAGGTCGCTCGTAACTAGATTTTGGATGGGCTCCATCAGGTGTAATCTTTGTTTCCCATTGGGCCAGTTTGATCCAAAAAGTATCTTTCTGTGCCCTTGTGATGATACTTCCCCTCAGACTCTGCTGCATTTTACTTTGTTATGTAAATTTTACAAACCCTTTAGGCAAAGATTTGTAGTACCTATTTAAAAAAAGCAAGGGATTTTAGAGTGCAGGCCAGCCTTTTATTTTCTTTGCATGGCAGCAGATGTTACAGTGTGTCTTGTGGTGGGAGCTTTTCTAAAAAAGCAAAATGTTGGCTTAATTCTGTGAATTTTAAATGTTTTATGTATTTATGACTCTGTTTGTAGCTATTTACTGTAATTTGATTGCATTTTTTACATAATGCTTCCATGTTACTTTTAGAATCTTTTGTGAACTCCAAGTAATTTTAATTCTGCTGAGCATCTGCTTGACTGATCCATGATGGCTCCATTATGCTTGCAAAAGTGCACCTGAAAACAAGTAGATTAGTGGTACAGATGGGAAAGTCACTAGTGATTTTGGAGGCATGGATTTGGACCATGGCAGACCAGGAGACAGCTGGAGAGACAATGGTGAAAACACTGTACACTTGGGCCGAGCCTCAATAGCCATCTTTGTGCTAGTTTATGCAGGAGGTCCAATGAAAGCATCAGATTAGAGTGGAGGTGGCGGATGAAGCCAAGCCAGACAACAGTTGAGGGGATGTGGCCTATAAATGCAGAAGTCACCCAATCACCAATAGACTGTATGGAGTGTGGCCAAGTACTCGCCCAAGGGCCCCATGTTAAGCAGGGGGAAACGACAATATGACTAAGAACATATAATCCATTAGTGAAAGAGTTGGCACTACTGTGAAGAACATCTAATCCCTGGAGTCTGTCCTTGAAGACACTCCAACACTCGAAACTGGAAGAGGAGATTAAGGGCCTGATTCTGACCTTGGTGGTCTTTTCGCAAGACCGCCGAGTTACCGCCGCGGTAAAGACCGCCGACCGCGGCGGTATGCCGCTGCGCGTATTCCGACCGCTGGGAGCGTTCCGCCGGAATACCGCCAGCAGCCACACTGGCGGTCGGCGGGAAAGTGGAGACTGGTCAACCTCCACCGCCACGCCAGCAGAACACCGCCCCCAGAATTACGACCCACATTTCTGTGTGGCGGTCTTCTGTTGGCGGTCTTCTGTTGGCGGTCACGTCCCTATGGCTCCCGTCGCCTCCCGGAGGACCAACGCACAAGGTAAGTTGATCGTCCGTGAGGGGAGGGGGTGGGGGGTGTTGTGTGATGTGTGCGTGCATGGGGGTGTGTAGAGGGGGTGTGTGAGTGCGTGCATGCGGGCGGGGGGTGCTGCTGTGCCTTTGGGCAATGTGTGTAGTTCGGCGGGTGCGCATGTCGGCATGTATGTGTGCGGGTATGTGCCCCCGTTGTGTATGTGTGTGTGTAGGGGGTGTGCATATGTGCATGTTGGGGGAGCGTGCATGTCGGGGTGTGTGTATGTGCATGTCGGGGTGGGGGGGGCAGGGGGTTCGTACCACCTCTGGGGGGTGGCAGGGGGGTGGAGGGTGTGGGGGGAGGACTCGTGGGGGGCAGTGGGGGGTGGGGGAGACCCCTATCAGTGCCAGGGAAGGAATTCCCTGGCCCCGATAGTGCCTACCGCCATGGTTCGCATGGCGGTTCCCGACCGCCAAAAACCGCGGCGGTAAGCAGGGTCATGATACGGTTGGCGGTCTTGGGTCGACGGCCGGGCCGGAGTGTGCGAACTCCAGCCCGTCGGTCATGACCGCCGTGGCGGTCGGAGTGGGGAAGTGGCGGTCGATCGCGGCGGTGACCGCCGCGGTCAGAATGCCATTTTTTGGACCGCCGGTCTGTTCGCGGTCCGACCGCCGCCTCTCCGCCGACCGCCAAGGTAAGAATCAGGCCCTAAGCATTTATTCAGTAAATGTGATGGTTTGAAACATAATTTGAGCAGTGACAATGTCAGGGGAGGAATGTGATGGAAACAGTAGAAATGTGGAAGTAGGGAAGGAACTACTGTGCTCACCTGTTTCGGGGTGATCGATGGATAGATGACAATCATTGTATCAACACTGTGTGTGTCCATAGTGTGGGTGTTCTAAGGATATCACATGGAGATTGCACTAGAGACATGATACCAAATCTCATCCTCATCAATAAAAGACTTAGGGCCTCATTATGATTTTGATGGTCCCACTGTGGGACTACCAAAATCGCCGGGAGGACGCCATGGCAGTGACGTCCCCCCTGAGCGTATTACAATGTTCCAGCTGGGCTGACTGGTGGGAACATTGCAATAAGTGGTTCCCATGGGCTGCCCTGTGGGAACAGTGCTACCATATTGGTCTCAGCTCCCTAAAGGGAGCCGAGGCCAATATTCCAGCACTCCAGCACCTTTGGAATGTGCACTGTGTGCAAAGCAGATAGTGCGCCTCTGACGGTGTTGGGCAGGGGGGTCCCTACACTACCCATGCCATGGGCAGTGTAGGGCCCACCCTGTGGCCCCCAGCACTGGCTTTCCACCAGCCTTTCCATGGCAGGGTCTCCTCCATGGAAAGGCTGTCAGAAAGCTGAATTGTAATCAGCCAGGCAGGGCTGAATTCAGCGTCGCCCTGGCTGAATACAAGTCAGGCCACCTTCACCACATCAGAAGCCTTGTTCCTGGTGGGGACTGTGGTCTTTAGGCAGGGCCGCTCGGCAGTGTTGTAATGTGGCAGTCGGAACGCCTGGAGTACGGTGGTTCAACCATCACTGCAAGTGTGACGGTTCTCAGATTGCTCCACTCATAATGAGGGCCCAAATACTGAGAGACACAGCTATGAAGTCAGAATTCATTTATTTCAAAACTGTTTACCAAATGCCTTAAACAAACACAGAGCTTTAAATCTCAGTTGCAAACAAAGTTAAAAGACATATTACATATGGGTTGGACATATGCGTTTGTCTTATGGTTTCACTTGGACTCAATATCCCAATTTTTTTTTTTTTTTCCGTGGAGGATCTAGCGATTTTGGTACTGATAGAACAATCTAATCAGGAGTTTTTTGGCTTGAACAAAGAAAGTGCTATCAGACATCAGTCAGCCTGTTGAGACACTGTGTAAGAAATGTTACTTGCACAGTGATATTCAATTGTATTGCAACTGAGCTTTCAGATGTGCTGTGCGCTTGATTTGGTGAGCGGTGTGGGGTGAGAAGAGTGGCCAAATGTGGGTGATATTTCACTGCTACTCTTGCATCTCTCTTCTATTTCCAAGGTTTGTTCAGGGCTCTCAATATTATAATAATGTTTGAATTCAGATGTATTTTCTTGTGGAGGAATTAAAATAAGGTGAGGAATTGGGTGGGTCATATCTTAGCCACATCAGAAGGTGTACTGCACAATCAATTTGCAAGGTAAGTCGAGGAAAAGGAGGGGGGAGGGCTTAAGAAAAGTGAGGGATTCAAGGTATATTATTATCTCAAGGTGCACCAATTGTTTTTTTATTTGTGGCCAACTCGTGATATAATTTAAAACACCTTACAAACTACTGGCACAGTATAGATGAGGCCACATGTTTAAGCCCTAAAAAAGAGTTCTATGTGTGTCTGGGGCTGTGGTCAGGACCAAAGAATGCCCGTATAGTATACCTGTTAGTACTATGGATTTTGTCCCTCTATGTTGAGTGTTAAAGCATGGTGTACTAGTGATAAGAAGAAAGAAAAATACACAAAATCAAATGGTCATGCATAGTAAATAGTTAGAAATTCTTCCCAGCTGGATCACCCATAAGAAAGGAGAAGCTCCTTATCTCTTGGATGGGAGGGGTGAGAGACCCACAAACTTTATTAGGTGTTAATGTATTTGGTCCCCTGCATGTGAAACGTTTGTGTTTGCTGCTTCCTGACCTCCTGAAGATTCTCAGTTTCTAGGTTTATTCCAACAAATAGAAACACCTGATGGGCATTTGAATGAACTGGGTTTGATTTACAAAGTTCATGTTCAGTTCAAAGGAGAGACAGAGCAAACTATCCCACTGATTTACTGGACTCAATTGACTGATTCTTATCATATAATACTTGCAGTAGAAGGCTAGTCCCGACAAAATACAATCAATCCTCCTCTTGGTAAGTATGTTATGATGGGAGGTTTTCCTTCTTTAATGCCCCAGCAGCTTAAGGACCAGTATGCCATGAGGGAGTAAATACAAATGGCCACAATGCTATTCAAGAATCAGATGGTCCCAACAAAAACACAATTCCACATTATGGTGTTGCTGCTTGATAACCAAGAAGAAGGTATGAGGCATCAATAGAATGTTGGATGGAGGTTACTATGATTTAAGGGGTGAGAAATAGTTGGGGAATGAAAGGAAGAGAGGCAGGACGCTGTTCATTGCTGTACTGTAATATGCAGAGTTGGCAATAAAGAAGTATATTTACTACTTCGAAAAGCTTCATCATTACACAGTGCGAGAACCAGCATGCAAAATTGATTTTTACTACATTTGGAGTTTCAAGTGCCTTGAATTACAAAAGAAGAATTTGAATGAGCAGGAGAACTGATGAACAATGGAGGATTCGTTCTAGTGATTTTGAGCGTGGAGAGGCTGAGATTAGCAAATGTGCTGAAATCACCTGAGGGAGAAGCTCAGTTACCGTTGGTGCACAGCATAATCTTAAAGGTTGCTGCGGGTAAGCAGAACGTTCAGCTGCATAAATTCCACTCAGCAGATCCATCGGATGAGGCTCAGGACGGCGCAACAAGGTAGTGAAGAGGAGACGCGGATGTCTGATGTGAGACGTTGGAGGCACCATCTTAGAAAGGGCAGGCACGCATTGTAAGTACATTACCTAAGGATGCATTTATCTACAACGATACGCACACGGTTTCATTGTGATCACCATTGAAGTAAAGTGAATTCATCTATGATGATACGCACACCGCTTCATTGAAACTTTAATTGAAGTATAGTGCGTAGATGATAAGCACATTGTTTCATTGCGATTACCATTGAAGTGAAGTGCGTTCATCTATGGTGATACACACCCCTCTTCATTGTAACTGCTATTGAAGTATCGTGCATATGTTAGTGGTGATGCGAAGACCTTGGGGGCTTACGCTTTGAGATATGCAAATCATTGCACACTTTGAGTACAAAGGTGTATATGTGCACCCCCAACGGTGATACACACAACATTTTGATTGATACAAAGTCAAGTGATTTATCAGATATGTGTTTATTAACAGTATTGTGCACATCTTAAGAAATGAAACTTTCAGTCAGCTCAGAGAGCCTTTAAAAAAAAAAAAGTAACATTCTTAAGGGACGTTGGACTAATTTGCATATATCGGATAGTGAGGCTAACAGGTAGAAATGTGTGCCGCACAAACCTTCACTTTAACACCACTTATTCCATTTTTGTCAGAACCAGAGAAAATACAAATGACATGGCAAGAATGGAGAGACTGTTGTTGCAATTATATGGCAACACTATACAATTTTACATTAACGTCAGAAACGGAAAAGGGTATTTTATTGCATTTATTGGGACCAGAGGGCATAATGCAGAATAATCAGATGGAAAAAAAGCCAGAAATGCTGAAGAGATGGATGTATATAATAATGCATTGCAGGATTTAGAAAATTACTATTCACCGACAGTATGCATATCAATTGATACGTATACATGTTTCATAGGAACAAGAACAAAAATAAACTATTGATGACTTTGTATCTGCTCTAAAGAAGGTAGCAATTTCGTGCAGATTTGGTACCCTACAATAGGAGGTAATCAGAAATCAAGTCATAATGCATGTTAACAAGAAAAACATTCAGGAAAGGTTATGGGTGTGTGGAGATGCAACTTTAAAACAATTGGTGGCAATAGTAAGGAAGGCAGAAATCTCAAATAGTTGTGCCAAAGCAGCATTACAAGAAAGCAGAAGGGAACTGTGTGCTATTAGTGGGAAAAACAATGGTAACATCTTTAAGGAAGGTTCACAGAAAGAGATTTTTTCACAAAAAAAAAGAAGTGTACACAAAAGAGGCAACTTGGAGTGAATTTAGTTGATGTAAATGTGTAAGTCATTAACGTTTGGCAAACAGTAAGATTTGTAAAGCTATGAATCAAAGGTGTTCTAATTGTGGTTTAATAGGGCACTTTGTGTGCAATTGTAGAAAAAGAGAATCAAGAAAAGGGTAAAATGTGTGTCAGAATCACAAAAGGAGTCTAATACGGAGGAAGATTTTTCAGAAAGGGAGGATTGTACTTTAATTGTGTAGGATGAAGTGTTGGAGGATAGAACAGAGTCAAAATGTAGGCCAAGATGTGAGGTCTTAATTGCAGGCATTCCAGTGATTTTGGTAGCGGACCCGGGATCATCCTACACAATTATTAACTTCGCAATGTGGAGGGAGAAGTTTGTGTATTACATAGGAAGTGAGCTAAAAAAATCAGATATCAATCCTGAAAGTTTTACAGAAGAAAGCATACCATTGTGGGTCACAGAAAAGTCACAGTCAAGTTTAAAAGCAGACAAGCATATGGGAAAATGTACAATGCGGTGAAACGGACCATGAGTTTTGGGGTGGAGGTATAAAAGAGGTTAGATATTATTCTAAATCCCAAAAGTAAGGAACAAGAGTTAATCCTGAATGAGGAGGGCAGTGTAGGAGAGAAACTACGTACAAAATATCATTAGGTATTTTCATGAAGGATAGGTAGATTAAAAGGATTCAAGCATAAGATTTTGTTAAAGGAGGGGGCAGTTCCGGTAAATTACAAAGTAAGGAATGTACCATTTGTAGTGAGAAGTGAAATGGAAGAGGAATTATTAAGGTTAAGGTTGGAGCAGAAGTTATTATTCGAAAGAATAGAATCATCTGAATGGATGTGTCCAGTGGTAGTTGCAAGGAAAAGTAATGGCAAAATCATATTATGTGATGACCTGAGAGGGGGAAACCGGCAGATACTAATTGAGAAATGCCAATGATCAAAAATTAATGAATTTCTGTCCAAAACGAAGAGCATGAAATGGTTTTCAATGGCAGATCTCTTTTCAGCCTACCACCAAGTAGCATTACATGAACAAAGTAGGAAAATCACAGCTTTTATAACTCCATATGGATGTTTTCAGTATGTAAGCATGCCGTTTGGGCTGGCATCCACATCTTCCATTTTTTAAAGGCTCATGAGTGAAATGTTATGAGACATTAAAGGGGTTCTGTACTTCCAGGATAATGTTTTAATAATGGGAAAGAACAAGAGAGAGTATAATGAAAGGTTAAGAAAAGTAATGAAAGTAATGAAAATGAAAGGACTTACTGCGGAACATCCAAAGTGCAAATTTGCAAGGAACTAAGGCCCTCATTACAACCCTGGGGGTCGGTGGTAAAGCAGCGGTAATATCGCCAACAGTCCGGCGGTAACAAAAATGGAATTATGACCACGGCGGAAACCGCTCAGACAGCCACTTTAACACACCGACCGCCACAGCGGAATCAACAAGCACCATGGCGGTAACCACCAACAACCAGGTGGAAGACAGTGCCGCCGACTCTATCATGACCGGCCTATCCACCACCTTTTCTGGGGCGGTACCAACAACGTCAAAACCCTGGCAGAAACAGATCCAGAAGTCAAAGTACTCACCTGTGAAGACTCTGGGAACAACCACGACGCCATGGATCCCGAGCTGTACATATTCCCCATGCTCGTCTACCTTCTGCTGCATTATGAACATCAATGCCGATGAAGACGACCATGATGAGTACTGCCGCCTAGCACACAAGGGAGGGGGAGGAAGAAGAGAGCGACACACACACGCAACACCCCCACCCCCAACACCATACACATAACCAGATGCAGTAACATTACATATTCACCCCGTGCCCCTCAGGAATAATGCAAGGACAAAATGAATTGAATAAAGTTAGTGTAATATGATAAAATACTATGAATAAGTGCATCAAAATACAAACATGTGTCCCTACATATTTACAAATGTAGGGACACTCCCCAGTTCTCAATGTCCGTGGGCCACAGGGCCACAACACATAGGCCAAGGCCCCACCACACTCCTGCAACAACACGGAGAGAACACTGCCGGGGCATCAGGTTGAAAATACACAGGCACCTCAGAGGGATGTGGAATGGGGGGCTACCTCAGCCGGAAGATGGTATAACGCCACTGGTCCTGGAGTGGGCAACATGCCCTGTGCTCTGTCCTGGGGACTGCAAGGCCACAGTCTCGCAATTGGATCGTTTTCCCACTGCTTGGTCCTGGGGAGTGCAAGGCCACAGTCTCTCAAGTGGGTGGTTGGCCCACTGCTTGGTCCTGGGGAGAGCAAGGCCACAGTGCCTCTAGTGGGTGACTACTTCCACCCGTTCTGGAGGGGACATTGTGCCCAGTGTGCTTCATCCTGGGAAGGATAGGGTGAGTGGAGGGCTTCTTCCACTGGTTCTGGATGGGGATTTGTGCCGAGTGTGCTTCATCCTGAGAAGGATGGGGTGAGTGAATGGCTTCTTCCACTGGTTCTGGAGGGGGCTTTGTGCCCAGTGTGCTTCATCCTGGGAAGGATGGGGTGAGTTGATGGCTTCTTCCACTGGTTCTGGAGGGGGCTTCGTGGCCTGTGATGCAGATCTTGGGGAGTGCAAGGTCACAGTCTCTCAACTGGGTGTCAGACCCACAGGATTTGCAGGGCCCAGGCCGCACAATAGCCCATGGATGCATGACTACACACTGCCTGCTGGTGGTGACGGCTGCACAGTGGTGGCAGTGGCCTGATTTTGGGTGCAGGTGCATGGTCTGGATGCTGTTGTGAGGGGGATGGCTGTTGAGTGTCTGAGTGCTTTCGTTTGGGTACTTTGCAAGGAGGTGGCACAGACACAGTGGGAGTGGACACAGGGGACATGTGCATAGATGTGAAGTGGTGACTGTCATTGAGGCGCGTGTACTGATAGGCGTAATGGTGGTTGTGGATGAGGATGTTAGTGCATGCAGGTGTGAATGTAGACCCAACTGGGGGGAGGTAGACGAGGAGGAGGGGGGACACAGTGAAGGCAGTGGATGTTGGTATGTCTGCATCTGGATAGTGTTTGTGTGAGTGCCTGTCGGATGATGTGTGGTGCTTGTGGTTGCCTGAATAACTCCTATGTTTTTTCCTGTGTGCATGCTGGTCTGCCTGTGTGCTTGAGATAGGTTGAGGTTGAGGGTAATGGGACTGGGTAGAGGAAGTTAGAGGGGGTCTAGAAACAGGGAAAATGTCTGCTATCAGGGAGAAGGACAAAGCCTAGATTGAGCTCTGTTGGGCCGCCATGCCAGAGTGAATGACCACCAGGAAGGCATTTGTCTGTTGCAAATGGGCTGCCAGCCCCTGGATGGCATTCACAATGGTTGGCTGCCCAATAGAGATGGATCACAGGAGGTCAATAGCCTCCTCACTCAGGGCAGCAGGGCCTGAGGTGCCTGGGACAAAGGAGATGCCCACCCTCCTGGGTGAGCGGGCACGGAAAACACGTGAGGGCTGCTGGGACGGCAGTGCTGGTACAGAGGTGGCGGCTGTACCTGTAGTTGGGGTAGGCACAGAGGTGGATTCGGCCTCCTGGGCCATGTGGGATGCAGCTCTCCTGTCACCGGTGCCTCTGCTCCGTCGCCAGAAGATGCTAATGCACATAAGGACATGGTGACAAAACAAAAAGAGGGGAGAGAGACAAAGGATACACTTGGTCAGTGGCTGCAACAACACCACTGTTGGCGTACAAGACACACACAGGGAACAGCCCTATGCACTAGGCAATGCACTAACAGTTACAATGCTATTCACCAGCCCATGGACAGGAACGCCTAACGCCAATTGCAGCATACCTGAGACCCACAGACCCTGACCAGTAGTGGATGCCTACTAGCTTGGTTGGGGGAAGTTTACATCAGACCCTGCCCAATATGGGACTTACACTGCAATGTCCGCCCTTGCCTAGGGGCACCCACAGGCCCACATCCCCCACCCGGATGCCACCCCACCATGCGCAAGTAGTATATTGGGACACTGTACTCACCCCCTTGTGGCTGCTGTGATGCCCCCAAGTGCCCATCCAGCTCCAGATAGGCCACCACCAGTATACGGGCCATCAGGGGGGTTAGGGTTCGACGGGCACCCCTTCCTAATTGGGAGGCCATCCCCAGCTAGGCCTCCGCCGTCTTCCATGCCCAGCGTCTCAGGTTCTCCCACTGTTTGCGACAGTGGGTGCTCTGCCTGCCGTAGACCCCCAGGGTCCACACATCCTTGGCAATGGCACGCCATATACCATTTTTCTGATGGGCACTGACCTGCAGAGAAATACACTTAGTAAAAGGTATCAGTCAGACCATCCTGCCTGTTACACTCATGGACCACCATAGCCCTCACATCCCCTTATGCACAGACATGGCCTACCATACATGCAGCACGCTGCCCAAGGCCCTTCCACCCCCCTCCCACACAAGGCCTTCATACACACCACTCCACGCATTCATGCCCCATGCATTGTGCTCACAGTGTACTCACCTGTTGGTCGGGAGGCCCATACAGCATTCAGTACTGGGATAGGACCCCATCCACCAGTCTCTCCAACTCCGCCACAGTGAAAGCAGGGGCTCTTTCCCCAGTGACATGAGCCATGGTCGGTTCCAGACACAGGTCACAGCAGCACTCGCAGTGTAGGTCCTCTCCCATTGAAGGTCAGGTAGCAAGTGAGTGAACAGACAGAAAATGGCGGTCACATCCGCGGCGGTGCGTACATTCAACCGCCGGCGTACATCACCATTCTCCACTGTAACCCATAGGGCACAATGGTAACCAATGAGGAGTTTGACGGCGGTTCTCAACTGCCTCCCGCAACTGTGCACAACGTCAGCAGAATTACCTTATTTCCACATGCCCCTCCATACAGGACAGGCGGATGCCATTTCAGGGGGGGGGGCAGGCCATGGCACCTCACTGCGTCATAGTACACATAAGCACCATTTGGGCCTATCCAACAATATACTGTAATAGTCACAACATGCAATGAAGTGTAGTGTTTGGAAATATGGCATACTGACCAGCTGCTCACTGTTTTGCCCCCTTGATTGCAACTGCTGCAGATGAATAGGAGATGGAGACATCCCCCCATGTACAGGACCCTGATGGACTTGGCAACAATGGAGGACAGGCACATTATCCTCACCTATAGACTGGACAGGGCCACAGCCACAGTCACAGAGCTGTGTGCCCAATTTGGAGCCTGACCTGATATCTGCTATCTGTCAGCCCACCGGGATCCCCCCTCTTGTGCAAGTCCTATCTGTGCTCCATTTCCTGGCAACTGCCTCCTTCCAAGTGACAGTGGGCTTGGCAGCAGGAATGTCACAGCCATTGTTCTCAATATTGCTGATCAGAGTGTTGTCTGCACTGATTAAACACATGCGCAGCTACATCATATTCCCCCAGGTGGAGGATTTGGCCACAGTGAAAGCTGATTTCTATGCAATGGGACATATCCCCAACATCAGTGGGGCTATTGATGGTGCACATATTGCATTTGTCCCCCCCGGTGAAATTAACAGATGTTCAGAAATTGAAGACGGCTTTCACTCAATGAATGTGCATAGAGTGTGCCTGGCAGACCAGTACATCTCCCATGTCAGTGCTAAGTATCCTGGGTCTGTGCATGATGCCTTTATCCTGAGGAATAGCAGCATCCCATATGTGATGGCTCAACTCCGGAGGCACCGGGTGTGGCTAATTCGTGAGCCCTGGTTTCCACCCAGTGGATGTTGGTGTATGGGTATGGTGTGCGCCCTAAGGGTTAGTGTGTGTCTAACAGTTGTCCCTCGATATCTGCAGGTGACTCTGGTTACCACAACCTCTCATGGCTACTGACCCCTGTGCGGTATGCCAGGACAAGGGCAGAGGAACGTTACAATGAGGCACATGGGTGAACACGAATAATCATAGAGAGGACATTCGGCCTCCTGAAGGCCAGGTTTCAAAGCCTTCATCTAACAGGTAGTTCCTTGTATTACTAACCAAGAAGGTCTGCCAGATCATCGCAGCATGCTGTTTGTTGCACAACCTTGCCTTACGTCCCCAGGTGCCTTTTCTGCAGGAGGGTGAGGCTGGAGATGGGCCTGTGGCAGTAGTGGACCCTGTGGACAGTGAAGTTGAGGTGGCAGAGGATGAGGATGAAGACAATAGAAGTGCATTAATTAGACAATACTTCGAATGACACACAGGTAAGACAGTGTAACTTTTAATTGACAGGTTTGTGTTTGACATTGTCACTGGCAGGCTGATTTTCCAACTTCTATGGCCGCTTACTGTACCCTTTGGCTTCACTATTTGCAGATATTTGTGCCACACTATCGCTCCTGGTGTGTTGACTGCAGCCAACTACTGTTCATTCCTATGTATACATTACTGTACAGTTGTATTGCATTGTGAACGCTTGTTAAACAAATACATAGTTCAATCATTTGACAGACTTCATACTTGTATTTTTTAAAATAGTGTTTATTTAAGTGCTAATAAATAGAGGGGATTTTGCAATGGGCAGGGTTGATGGTGGAGGAAAGTCCAGGATAGAGTCCAGTCTATGTGGATCACAGGTGCATTGTCCAAGGGGGCATAGGAAGGGGAGCAATGGCAGTTCATGGTGGACAGGGTGACAGGGTGGGACACAAGGGTGACAAACAGGAGAGTGTTATTTCCTGGCAGAGGTCTTGGGAATAGTCTCTGCCTTCTGCCTGGATCGCAGGGAACGTTTGCGGGGTGGTTCTCTTTCTGCAGGGGGTGGGGTGCTGATGGCCTGTTGGTCCTGTGGCGGGGCCTCCAGTCCACTAAAGGCAGTGGAGGTGGAGGGTTGTTCCTCAGTTTGGCTAGTGGTAGGGGCCCGGTGGTGTGTCACTGCCTCCCTCGTAGTGCTGGCCATGTCTGCCAGCACCCCTTCAATGGTGACCAGGGTGGTGTTGATGTCCTTCAAGTCCTCCCTGATCCCCACTTACTGTCCTTCCTGCAGCCGCTGGTTCACCTGCATTTTTTTCCAGTATCTGGCCCATAGTCTCCTGGGAATGGTGGTATGCTCCCACGATCTGGGTGAGTGCCTCCTGGAGGGTCGGTTCCCTGGGCCTGTCCTCCCCCTGTCGCACAGCAGTCCTCCCAGCATCCCTGCTGTCCTGTGCCTCTGTCCCCTGAAATGAGTGCCCATTGCCACTGACCCCAGGTCCCTGTTCGTCCTGTGTTTGTGGGGTGGCCTGGGGTGCCTGTAGTGGTGGACACACTGCTGATTGACGTGTCCTGGGGACAGAGCTATGGGCCCACTGAGTGGGTACTGTGCTGGTGTTTCCTGAGAGGGGAGGCTCTGTGGTGGTATGGGACTGTGCCTGGGTAACTGCCTGTCCGGAGATCCCCGATGGACCAGGTTGGTCATCCAGATCCAGGCGTCTAGAGCTGCTGTCATCACTGTGGGCCTCTTCTGGTGGGGGACTGGATGTTGCCTGCTCCTCCTCTCCGGTGACGTTGGCTAGGGGACCTTTGGGGATGTAAATGCAGTGTTAATGTTTCTGCGTGTGACATCTTGTGCATGGGTGTGTGCCCTCCATGGCTGTTATTGCCCTGGCAGCTTTGCCTTGTGTGAGTAGTTATTTTGTGGGCTTGCTGTTTCCCTCTAGTGGGCATGCTTTAGTGATGGGTGTCCATGCAGGTCTGTGATGGGGGTCCATGCATTGGTGTTGCATGCAGGGCTTGGTATTGGCAGGAGTGGGTTGTGATGGTGAGGTGTGTGGGAGGTGGTGGAGTGATGGTAGTGAGGGTAAGGATGAGGGTATATGATGGCATGCAGGTAGGGGGGGTGATAGTTATAGAGATATGACTTACCAGAGTCCAGTCCTTCTGCTACTCCTGCCAGGCCCTCAGGATGCATGATTGCCAAGACTTGCTCCTCCCATGTTGTTAGTTGTGGGGGGAGGAGGTGGGGGTCCACCGCCAGTCCTCTGTACAGCTATTTGGTGTCTTGATGCCACGGAACGCACCTTCCCCTGGAGGTCGTTCCACCTCTTCCTAATGTCATCCCTTGATCTGGGGTGCTATCCCACGGCATTGACCCTGTCCATGATTCTCTACCATAGCTTCATCATCCTAGCAATGGATGTCTACTGCACCTGTGATCCGAATAGCTGTAGCTCTACCCGGATGCTTTCCTCCACCATGACCCTTAGCTCCTCCTCTGAGAATCTGGGGTGTTGTTATGGTGCCATGGGTGTAGTGTGAGTGGTGTGGGTGAGGGTGTGTGGGGTGATGTGTTGGGGTGTGTGATGTAAGGTGCGTGGATGGTGTGTAGGTGATGGTGGTGTGTGGCTGTGGTCTTGTCTGTGGTCTTGCTATCTCTATTGTGGCACTTGTTTGTAATCGTAAAGGGCTGTGGGTAATGTGGGTGTGTGTTTTATGGAGGTGTGGGTGTGTGTAGGGGTGTCAGGTGTGTGTTATTTGAATTGTCCAATGTAGTGTGGTTTTGCATGTGTGTGCGCATTTTGAGCGCAGCGGTATGTACAGTCAATGGTTTACCGCCAATGTTGTGGGTGTAGTTCTGTTGGCGTAACGGTGTGGGTTTGGATATCACCAGTTTATCACTGACCTTTGGGCTGGTGGACTTGTGTGTGTGGCTGTATAGTGAGGGATTACTATGTGTGTGTCATGATATGGGTAGCGGTAATCCACTCGGCGCGGTATGTTAGCGACAGTCAGCATGGCGGTTAGCGGTACTTACTGCCAATGTCATAATGAGGGCCTAAGTAACATATTTGGGGCATGTTATTGGTGTGGATGGTATACCACCTAAAAAATTATTGGTAAAAGCAATTAAAGAAGCCCCTGCATAAATATGCAGGGCCACTCCTATTAAAGGGATTGACCCAACATTGAGGAGTATTTTGATGGTGGATGCTAGCAAAAAAGGTTTAGGTGCAGTTTTAACACAAAGAGATGGAGAGGAAGTGGTGATTAGATTTGCATCTAGAAGCTTGACAACTACTGAAGAGGTGTATTCAATAATTGAGAGAGAAAAACACTAGCATGTGTCTGGGGTATTGAGCTTTTTAGATCATTTGTTTGGGGAAAGGAATTTGATGTAAGAACAGATCACAAGCCCTTAGTTAAGCTGCTTACAACAGAAAGGGTTTTAAAGGTGTCCACAAGAATTGCAAGGCTATCAATGAGACTACAAGATTATAATTACAAAATTCAGTATATCCTGGGAATACACAATAAAGTTTTAGATTGTTTAAGACAGTTGCCATTGCCAATTAATGATGTACCAACAAATGCGTGGGATTAATTCCAAATAGCTTATTTGGCTGAGGAGGAGGTACATTCAATTGGAAAGGATGAATGGAAAAAAGACTATGAGGCTGATGCAGTACCATATAGAGTGAAACAATGTATTCAGGGGGGCGGAAAGATTGCCAGGAGGAACTGAAAGGTTTTTGGGAGATACGGAATGAGTTGAATATAGATTATGAATTTGTTAAAAGAGGTGATCGAGTAGTACCACCTCAAAGTATGAGAAATAAAGTTTTGAACGTTTGTCATGGAGGACAGTTTGGAATAGTGAGCATAAAAAGGAGAGTGAAGGCATTATATTGGTGGACAGGAATGGATTTAGAAATAGAAAGAATACTAAGGATTTGTGGACAATGTATGAACCCTGAGAAGAGTTTGCAAACTTTGAGACCAGTGTTGAAACCAGTGGAATGTCCCAAAATGGTTTGGAAGATGTTAGCTATTGATTTTCTAGGCCATGTACAAACTTTGACAGGTGAAAGTAAGTAAGTATATTCTAGTCGTAATGGATTATGTCAGCAAGTGGGTGGAAATAGATATTGTGAGAAAAGCAGATGCAGTGTGGTCACATTTCTGGATGGAATCTTTTTGAGAGAAGGATTACCTAAGAAACGTGTGAGTGATAATGGCTCTCAGTTTATGTCTTCTATGGTAGAGAAGTATTTAAAGAGGAATGGAATTAAGCATTTTAACTTTAACACATCTGTAAACCATTCCGAAGGTAAGGGGCTGTAGAAAGATTCAATAGAGTTATCAAAGGAAATATTCAAATAGCGAGTAGAAATGTAAAAAATTGGAAATTCAGTTACAGAAAATGTTGTGGACATATCGCTTGACACCATCTCTAACCGGATACAGTCCCCTTGTATTAATGCGTAGTAGAGAACCATTTATGAAAGATAATGTTGGATGGATGGATGGTATGAGGAAAGTGGAGTGATCAGAAGGTATAGTGAGAGAAAACATAATGAAAGCACAGAGTATTTACATGGATTATTATGATAAAAGTAGGGAACAAAGGAGGAAAAGTTGAAAGTAGGTGATTGGGTGAAAGTAAAATAAGTAGGAAAGGTATCGAAAGAACAAAGCATGTATTTTAAGCCCCTGAGAGTTGTAGAATGCTTGAAGAATTCTGCAAAATTGAGTGACAATAGTCTATGGGACTTTGTTTCAGGAGCAAGTGAACTATTGTCAGATGATTTGAGTGTGGTTTCTTATCAATGACATATAAAAATACAATCAATGAACAAGACAAACTAATCAGATTATTTGCTAATGCAGGTTAAAATCCGAATGTCAGCAAGTCGAAAATATGCTGCCTGAATGTGATCCTCCTGAAATATGAGTTATCCAGTGAAGGAAGGTAACTCGCCCCAGAGGTCCTAAAGGATTGCAGAATGTTAAAGCCTACTAACGCCCTTAAGAAATTTGAAGCAAGAAGAAGATTTCTGAATGTTGGATAAAAGTATCTAGCACATTACGCTGAGTGAGAAAGACCGTTATACTAGTTGATTATCCCAACATTTAAAGGGAAAGACAAAAAAGATACACACTCAAATCATTAAAGATTTTCAAAAATAAATGATTGCAGCTTCACATTTGCAAACATGAAGCAGCCGGGACAATCTAGTGAATATATGGCTTTATGAGAGAACTGATCAATGTTTCACATATTGAAGGTTGTCTACTGAAAAAAGAGATAGGATGTGGTACGCAGTTAGGAAATTCATTTTAACATTATTCTTGTTGACTTTTTTGTTAAAATCACATTAGATTTATTTGAATACGAAGGACTTCCATAGTACACTAGAAACATCTCCAGTTATAAACAGACTGAATTATATAATGAAGGTAACACAGCTTATTCAAATGAAATTGAAGGTGTCCAGACAAAAGATAGTTGAAATATTTAAAGTGATACGAAACAGTTCACATCAGTGACATTCTCAGAAATACACTTGTTTTTAAAAGGCTACAGAGATTTATTGACTGTGAGCAAGCAATCTAGTGTTGTGGTTATAGTGTCATCCTCCATTGCAAGGAGCAGTTACCTTACTTTGTTGACCAAACACTAATAAGGTCTCATTTGCAAACTTTGCCACATTAGCTACCATAGATGTATTATTATTGAAACAGGGCAATTAATGTTACTAGGATTGCATACATACCACAACACAAATAGCACAACTGTTACAAGCAGCCTACCATCCAGCTTTTATTGAAAGATTATAACTGGTGATGAATGTATATAAGGTACCAGTGCAGAGGCGGGGCTAGTCACGTGGACCAGATGCTGAGGGCAAATGTTAAATAACTGAATCGCGACTTCTGATCTGATGACAAAATAAGGGATGTGTAGCGAATTGTGACTGCGAGCTAGCCAACAATCACTCTGATCTGCATATTATCTCCTTAGTTGATTATTATAATCATTATTATACAAATAAATTGTAGACAAATACTGCATAATAAATAATCATATAATTGTAAAACACCATTCATTTAGTGTGACCATGGATTTGAAAGCACAATGACGGGCCTCCATATTATCATCACTTGTAGATAAGGGATCAGAGATTCTGACAGATTGATCTGACTCCTAATACTCCCTATACTCCCAATATCACACAGCAGCACTCACCGGACAGAAAGTGAGTGACAATTACCAGTTCTTCTTTTCTTATAAAAGGGAATATCTATTTTTGAGTTTAAGGGGACTCAAAGAATGCAGCACACATAGAAAGTGAAAAGGGTACACACAGAATGCAGCACACATAGAAAGAGGAAAACGCCTCCCAGGATGGTTTTGTGTGGGAAGGTGCCCCTTCATTCACACAAAAACAATCCTGCATATGATGCAGACACCTTTGCACTATGGGGCAGATGTACTTGCGTTGGCTCTAGGCTGGCAAAATGGAGCCATCGAAGTGTGAAAGGACAGGAATTTGCTGTAGTCCATAGATACTGCACATTCCTGCCTTTTCCCTTTGATGCAGGACAGTGCAGCAAGGTAGCTTGCTGCACTGCACTGCCCTGCTTCAAAGCCCATAAATATTGGAGTGTAAACTTACTACAAAAGTGTAAGATATTTGTCTCCACCCCTCCATTAAAACAACTGGCTTACTCTTTTGTGGGCGGATGACGTCCCTCTCTAAACTTCTCCCTGACTCTCCCTAAACCTCACAGACTCTTTTCTATGCTATGTTATGTCAATTTGTATAGTGTACTAATCGCCTTTGAGGATCTCCAAGTGCTTCAGCAGGTGTGTAGGTATGTGATTCCCATAGAGTTATTTGAAGAGCAAGGTCTTCAGCTTCTTGCAGAACTCCACAAGGGAGTAGAGGGATCTGATGTATTGTGGAAGGTTGGTCCATGTTTTGTGTGTGATGTAGAAGAACAAGCAACCTCATGCTCCACTTTTGTAAATGCAGGGTGTGAGCTTTGTATGTGTGTGTGAGGAGTTTAAATTGGCTGTTTGTGAATGGGGAGCAAATGGAGGTTGAGTATGAGTCTTGGAGATTGGCATTGATTGAGTTGTCAAGTCTGCTTGTGGTGAGTGCTTAGGTGACTTGCATCTGGTGTTCTGTGGCATCCACTTGGAGATCTTTTGTAGCATATACTTAGGATGTGAAAGCAGACAGTGCACACTGCATTGACTTGTGCCGTCATGTTGAGCTTGTCGTACAAAATGATCCCCAGATTTCTGACGTGGTCAGTGGGTGTTGGTCCTAGCTCTGTTGACAACCAGCTGGCGTTCCACGGGGAGGTCCTGTTTCCAAAGACCAGTGCTTTGGTCTTTTGGGAGATGAGCTTCAAGCAGTTTGCTTTCATCCATTCTACTACCATGGTTATGCAATTGGTGAAGTTGACTCTGGTGGTGGTTGTCTTGTCTGTCAGAAAGAGGATGAGTTAGGAGTCATTAATGTAGGAGATGAGGGTGAAGCCGTGGGATCAAATGATGTTGGTAAGCGGAATCATGCCGACATTGAGCAGGGTAGGCTGAGAGATGATTCCTAGGGGACTCCACAAATCAGGCTCTTGGTCTCTGTGTCAGTCTGACTTTTTGGGTTCTTCTCCTGAGGAAGCATCAGATGCATTTGAGTGCAGGTCCTTGGGTGTTAAGCACGTGGAGTCTTTTGATAAGTGTGTTGTAGGAGACCATGTCAAAAGCCATGGAGAGGTCGAGCAGGATGAGGGCCGCTGTTTCTCCTTGGTCCAGGATGATCCAGATGTTGTCAGTGGCTGCGATGAGTGTTGTTTTGGTGCTGTGTTTTTTTTAAAATCATGATTGAATGTTGTCCAGTAGCTGGTTTTGTTCAAGATGGATTATGAGTTGCTTATTGATGGCCTTCTCTATCACTTTGGCTGGATAGGGGACCAGGAAGATAGGACGGAGGTTGCTCAGCTGGCTTACGGCTTCTTGAAGAGGGAATTGACCTCTGCATGCCTCTAGTCTTCCAGGAAAGTTTTGGATGTGATTGAACTGTTAAGGATGTGTGAGAGGGTGATACTGATGGGTGATGCCCCAAGGTTGTAGACGTGGTGGGGGCATAGGTCTGTTGGGGCCCCTGAGTGGACAGTCTGCATGGCAGTCACTGTATCTTCTCTGTTGAGAATTTTCCATTCAGTCAGATGGCCGTCTTGGTTGGTGATGGGCAGGTTTGCAATACAATTGCTGCAGTCTGGTTGGTGTGCGAAGCTGTGTATGTATGTGATTTTCAGGCGGAACTTCTTTATAATTGAGATGATCCTCTTGCAGCTGTTGGAGCCCCCTTTAATGTGTTCAGCTAGTGTTCTTTTCTTTGTGTCTCTTGGTTGCTGGTGGTAGAGTCTGAGTGCAGCCTTGTAGGTGGTTTTGTCGGTAGTTTTGTGGCATGCTCTCAATTTTCTTTCTATCTGTTTGCAATTTTGTTTGGAATCTCGAAGGTCCTTTGAGAATCTGCCACCTGTTTGCTGGTTCTTCTTTGCTTGTTGAGTTTGATGGGAACGAGGGTATCTGCATCTGATGATCAAGTTGTTGAAGTTTGTGATGTCTGCAGACACCATTAAGAAGGTCCTAGGAGGAGAGAGCAGCTTACAGGGTTGCAGAGGCATGGGAAGAGGAGGCGGGAAGACGTGGCAGGAAGAGAAGAGCAGGTAAGGAGTGGGAGGCAAGAAAAGGTGCAGGAATGGGGCGGGGAGATGCAGGAAGCACAAAGGATGGGGCACAAGGCCTGAAAGGAATGAAAAGGACACCACAAAAGGAGTGGAACGGTTTAAAAGGCACACACGGTGAAAGCAAGCAGAAAATATGGGTGAAAAGATTGACAAAACAAGTGAAAAGAGCATAGAGGCAGAAGGGGAGAGAGAGGAAGCAGGCAGAAACATGGGTGAAAGGTTGACAAAAATGAGTGAAAAGAGCACAAAGGCACAAAGAGTTGAAAAAGAAAGCAAGCTTACAAGCAGCGGTAAAACCAAAAGTGTCTGGCTTTTATCAGATAGTACTTATTATGTAATTTGTGTAATGTCCACATTACTCTTTCTCGTACACATACACACCATTGTCAAATATGCATTTCTTTAACACCCACAGATCAACACTTGAGAACATTGTGGTGGTGGTGGTAGCAGGCAGTGGTAATGTTAGTTATAGTGATGATGGAGGTAGCAGTGGCTGTGATAGCAACAATCATAATAGTGGTGGTTACACTGATGATGGTTATTGTATTACTATCAGTAGTTATAGTTGTGAAGATGGTGGGTGTGATGATGAGGAGAGTAGTTGTGATAGTAGTGGTAGCACTGATGGTAAGGTTAGCTTCAATGGAAATAAAGAAGGTGATAGTGGTAATCATGACAATGGTAGTAGTTGTGATGGCGGTAGTAGTGATAGTGAGGATAGGACTAATGGTTATTGTTGGACCTGGCCCTTTTTTCAGGGTTATCCCCAAACCTTTTGCCTTCTTCCTCCTATTTATTTTGATCTGTTTGTGTTGGCTTCAGGACTCTCTGCACTTTACCACTGGTAACCAGTGCTAAAGTGCAAATGCTCTCTGTCTACATTGCATTGCTGATTGGTTTTTCCATGATTAGCAAATTTGATTTGCTAGTAAGTCCCTAGTATAGTGCACCATGTGTGCCCAGGGCCTGTAACTCAAATGCTACTAGTGCCTGCAGCACTGATTGTGCCACTCACATGAGTAGCCCTGGAAACATGTCTCAGACCTGCCACTGCAGTGTCTGTGTGGGTAGTTTTAAACTGTCATTTAGACCTGGCAAGTGCACCCACTTGCCAGGCCCAAACCTTCCCTTTTACTACATGTAAGTCACCTCTAAAGTAGGACCAAGGGAGCCCCATGGGCAGGGTGCAGTGTATTTAAACCTTAGGACATGCACTGCTGTGTTTTACATGTCATGATGGTTTTCACTATTGCACAGCCTCTCTTCCATAGGGTAACATGGGGATTGCCTTGAAATATCTATTATTTGTAATTTCCCATTGGGAGCAGAAAGATGCAAGTTGGCGTCCTATGGCTCGCATAAGAATTCAATTATAGATTTGTGAAGTGATGAACCCTTGGCTGCCGGAGAAGCAATGTTTGGCATTGACTTAACAATTGTGCAACCTGTTGTTCTTTAATTTGGATGCCATACAGACATGCTAAAGAAATTTGTGGAGGAACCACTAGTGATAACCGAATGGTATTTAGCATTTTTAATGGAAGTATTTAAGGAAGGCTACAATAGCAGATTGATACTTGCCTTAAACAAATTTGCTTATTGATGCTACCTACAAAAGTATTCTGTCCTGATGATGACCCATTGTTGATTGGATTCTATAGGTTCGGCCGAAACGTCAACATATTTTTGATGTGGACTGTTTTTAGAAATGATTAGTGGCTTCCAGACACCTGGATTGAAGGGGTCATTTTGAACTACTTGTGCTTTTAGCCACACCTTTGTACATATTGTATATAATACTGGTGCACTTTAATCACTTTCACGGTGCCATTACTTTAGGAGCACCTTAACGTAATGAATTTTGATTTAGAACCAGTGTTGAACTATAAATTGAATAAACCGTATAAAGTACATAACAATCTTATCAAGGCGAAACATTTCTAGAATCATTGCAGTGAAAGTTAAGAGCTACATTTCCCCATTTGGGGACCAATTGTTTGCTATATATTTACGTACCCAGGTCCGAGGGTTGCTGGGTTTGCCTCTTTTTTTCTAATTGCAGTGCCTGTTGGGGCAGTTTTAAGTGCCAATTCGACCTGGAAAGTGCATTCACTTGCCAGGCCCAAACCCTTTTACTACATGTAAGTTACCTCTAAAGTAGGCCTAAGTCAGCCCTACGGGCACGGTGCAGTGTATATAAAAGGTAGGACATGTGCTGGTATGTTTTACTTTTCCTGATATTGAAACACTGCTAAAAATGTTTTTCACTATTGCATGGCCTATTTCTCCCATAGGTTAACATGGGGATTTCCTTGAAATTTCTTTTCAGTGTAATTTCCCATTGGGAGCAGATGGCGATATGGAGTTTGGGGTCTCTGAACTCACAATTTAAAAATACATCTTTTGTGAAGTTGGTTTTTAGATCATAAGTTTGGAAATGCTGCCTTTAGAAAGTTGGCATTTTCTTCCTTAACCATTCTGTGCCTCTGCCTATCTGCTGGAATACATGTTTGGGTCAGGATGACAGGTGGGATGTTTGTGCATTCACTCTAGACAGTCACACAAAGAGAAGTGAGGTGTTCCCTGCATATCCTGATGGACCATCACTGAGGTGATAGGTCTTCCTGTGCTAGAGTGGTGGAAGGAGCTGACACTTCTACCTGAATAGGGTAGTGCCATTTCTCACACAAAGCAGGCTTCAGCCCCTTGGAGTGTGTCTGGGGCCAGGGCAGGAAAGACAGAGTCTTGTACACTACAAAGACTTTTCTTTGAATTTTGCCTACTTCAAAGACAGAAATGAGTATAAATATTGGGCCTCGGAGACCACAACTCCAGAACACTTCTGGACTGAGGACATTCTGCCAGGAAGAAGAGCTGGATGTTGTAGAAGGGACTGACACTCTGTCTGTTACTTTGCTGGCCTGCTGCTTGCTGCTTCTATCCAGGGAGTGAAAGGACTGGAATTTGCTTTCTACATCCTGCTTTCCAAACTTCTCCAAGGTCTTGAACTGAGGATGTCTCCTGTTAATAATTCTCAGCGACATCTGAGACTTCATCTACCAGTGCCTGGGCTCTTCTGCTGAGAGTCCTGACTTTTCAAAGTGCCAAATCCAGTCCCTGGGCCCTTGGAAGAGGAAACTGGTGTCCTGTGGAAGAAAATCCATGCATCGGAGCACCACAGCTGAAAAATGATGCACCGCCTGTCTTGAGGCTGAAGAAATCGATGCAGTGCCTATCTTGCGATGGAAGTATCGATGCAGTGCCTGTAGGATCGATGCAGCACCTGCTTTGCTGCAGCTCTACCAACACAGCGTGTCTAGATTTTCCACGCATTGTCCCTGGCTGTCACTTTCTCGTTGACCCCGCAGCAAGGAACCAAGGCTGCGAGACCGGAAACCGATGCATCGTCTCTCCTGTGAGGAGAGAACCGATGCATCACCTCCGATTACGGTAAGGAACTGACGCATCACCTCCCCTGCTAGTAAGGAATCGATGCATCATCTCTCCTGTGAGGAGTAAATCGATGTGTCACGTCTCCTGCCAAGAAGGAATCGACTGGTAACCTCCCCTGCGCAGTAAGGAACCAATGCATTGCTTTACTTTTCTCATGCATCACCTCCTTTGTTGCTTCCATCATCTTTGTTTTTGATGCATGCCAGTTACTGCGTGTCAGAAGGATACAACCATTGATTCCTGTAGATTGAGACTCTAATAAACTTTTTAAACGTTTCTTTACTTGTGTATGTTAGATTTCTGTTCTTTTGGTCTTATTTTACTCAGATAAATATTGGCTATTTTTCTAAATTGGCGTGGAGTACTTTTGTGGTGTTGTCACTGTGTTACTGTGTGTGTGTGTGTGTGTGTGTGTGAGTGTGTACAAATACTTTACACTTTGCCTCTGAGATACGCCTGACTGCTTGTGCCAAGCTACCAAGGCGGTGAGCAGGGATTATCTGAGCTCCTTTACACTGACTAAAGTGGTCCTGCTTGAACAGGGTACAAACCACTGTCAACTAGAGACCCCATTTCCAACAGGAGTATAGTGGTAATGCAGGCATTGGTGGTGATGTTGGTGATGTATTACTGTGCATATAATAGTGAAGTTGGTTATTGTGGTCATGAGTGTGGTAGAGTTAGTACTGGTGAGTGTGAGGATTGTGGTGGTGATGGCAGTGATGGAGGTGCTATAGTGCAGGACAGAGGGTTATTACTTGAGCACACAACCAGAAAAGCAGCGGGTGGAATAATGATGGAAGGGTGTTGAGAGCAGAAAAAACAGCAGGAGGTGCTGCAGGACTGAAAGTGCATTTAGAGACCTGCGCACGTACATGTAGTAAATTGAATAAAGTGCTTTGTGTGCTGGTTTCTGTAGGAATAGCTGAAATGTAGTACTTAGACACCTGTATACTGGTTCTCATTCTAACATTATCACAAGGGAAAAGCAGCAAGAGTGATCAGATCTGGTTTCACATCCAGCCAAATCTCAGGATCCTGCACCAGAAGTTACGCTGCATCATCATGGAAAGTGTCAAAATAAATGCAGTATTGTTAGAAATTGAGTTTCTAGTTTGCAGAGGTATACACCCTCTCCAAGCAGGAATCCCAAACCTAGTCCAGGTAAGTCACAAACACACTCTAAATTAACCTGTGCTCATTCTCTGGTAGCTTGACACAGAGCAGGTCAGGATTAACCTAAGAGGCAATATGTAAAGTATTTGTGCAACATTTCAAACAGTAAAACAGTCACAAAACCACACAAAAGGAAACCTCATGTGGTTAGAAAAATAGAACTTGATTTAGTAAATAAAACAAGACCAAAAATCCATAAGCAGAACTTGAGTTATGATTTTTTAAAGAATAAACCGCTAAATAATGCCTAAAAGCATAAAGGGGCCAACCACAGTTATCTGGTCGGGCTGTACCTGGTCAAAGTCAAATGTTCAAGCCAATCATGATGAAGCACAGGTCAGTTACAGTTCCAGGTTACTTTCACTGAAGTTGTGCCTGCTCAAAAATTGTGCAGAGGGTTCCATTTGCAGGAAAAAAGTTTGCCAGGAGAAGGGAGAGCATTGCTGGCCCCGGTAAGGTGGAGGTCCCTGGGGCTAGGGGTCACCATGAGCCCCCCATATATTTTATTGGTTGCTCCCGGGAGGTGGCAGATCCTAGGGCTGCAGGGAGCCACACAGGCTGCCCGCATTAATGTAAATACATTTGCTCTGGGGAGGTGGTGGTGTCTGGGGCCCGGGGAGGCTGTGTGACCCCCTGCACACCTTATTGGACTTTGCTTTGGGGAGAAGGCAGTCCTGAGGGCTGGAGGGCTGTGTGCCCCCTGCATACTATATTGCACTTTGCCCCGGGAAACTGGAGGTCCCTGGGGCATGGGTGGGCCTCAGTGGGCTGGCACACATAAATATTTTGAAGTGCCCCAGGAAGGTGGTGGTCCCCAGGGCTGTAGGAGGGCAAGCTGGCCCCCTACATCAATTTAACAACTTCTGCCCATGGCGGTAATGGTCCTAGGGAAGCAGGGGGTGTTAAGCCAACACTCCTTGCATAGATAATTTACAGTGCCCCAGGGAGGTGGCAGTCTCTGGTGCTTTGATAAGCCCTAGGAGGGGGTCCCCATGCACCCCCTCCTATTTTTCCACAATTCCCCCCAGGACCTGGCCCATCCATGGTCAATATTAAAAGCAAGCACAGGAGACCAAGGTTACTTTTTTTGTTTAAGTCACAGCAAAATTTGCGGATTTAAAGTGATTTTTTCCATAATTTAAAAAAAATGCTTTTAAGACTTGGTGGGGTCCCTGGGGGTCCCCTGCACCAAAGCTGGGGGGAGCGGGGGAGGGTAACAGTACTCTGCCGTGCCCCCTTTTTCATTTTATTTTTTTTAGACTTGGCTGAAGCCTAATCTCAAAATGGCTGCCAACACTTCCTGGCTGAAGTATTAGAAGGCAATCAAATTTCTGCCTGAGACAAGGAGTATTTGCAAAGCCTTCACGCTCCCAGATATACAAATATGGTTTTCTTTTAATATTTCAAAAACTACTGAATGGATTTACACAAAATAAAAAACACTCTTTCTGGACCAAGAGCTACTTTTCTGCCAAATGTGGTCTAATTCTGTCCAACAGTTCAAGCTGCAGTCGTGTTTAAAATCCCTAAGGCAATTAAAATGGAAAATGCAGTTTTTTTACCACCCCCTCTCTCTGCTCCAATTTGACAGATCACCCCGAAACGTCCTACGCACAACAAGATTCTCTGGCACACTTTTTTTGGAACAATTTGTGAAGATTCGTCAAACGATGCCAAAGATATGGGCAAGTCAAAAAATGTGTCAATGGAAATTAGGTCCTAACTGTAAATACCAACTGGCAACTGCCAGTAGATAATATATATATATATATATATATATATATATATATATATATATATATATATATATATATATATATATATATATATATATATAAATATATATATGTGTATCCACAAGAAATGGTTGCTGATTCTTTGAACAATAAACGCTATAACTGGATTCTTTGGAGTGCGGTGAACAATTCTTTTGGATACATAATTAACTCAAGGTTGGTCTCCTCTGTTACCGGCACAGGCAGCTGAGTGCGCAGCTGAGATTTTGATTCAGACCTTTTGTTTGACAATATATATATACCTATAAATATATATATATATATATATATATATATATATATATATATATATAGAGAGAGAGAGAGAGAGAGAGAGATAGACAGATAGATAGATATACACACACACACATATATATATATATATATATATATATATATATATATAGAGAGAGAGAGAGAGAGAGAGAGAGAGAGAGAGACAGGCAGACAGAAAGGCAGAGTGGTAGGCACATTAAATCTTTACCATAGTATCTTACCAATAAAGTCCCGTTGTAACAAGAACAAGAGATTTCAGTTATGTACCCACTAGAATCTTCTCAAGAAGACATTTAACTATACAACAATTTAAATGGATACATGGATAATCTCAGAAGGTAACACTCATTGTTGCACAATAATGAACATAAATATTTTACCTATTAGAATGGATTATTTGACCTGTGGGTCTGATGAGCAAATAAGCACGTGAACGGTATTGGGAGCTCCTAGAAGACATTTAAAATATAATATATAATAATCCATAAAGTAAGGAATAAAGGTCTAAGACAATAATTGAAAGAACTAGGCATATAAAACGATCTTTATAGGGCACCAAAATCTAATTATTTTAGAGTCAACTTGAATGAGGAGAGGGCACAGATTGAGTAAAGCTGACAATAGGAAATTTCCTCACTCATGGGCCATACTCTGGTTGCCTGTTTCCTTTTAGTGGTGGAGGAGCAGTGGATGGTTACCGAGACTGAATGTAGGTGAAAACGTGTAAAAGTATGAGAGCTCCAGCGAAATAACATTTAATCTCTCCTTGCAAGCCATCCAAAAGTCACCCAAAATCATTTAAAACAGGTGATACTACATTTTTTATTTTTCATTCTAGGGAAAATCAATTAGTAAATACAAAACATATTGTTTGTTTTTGCGTAGATTTGAATTGTTAAAAGAACAAGTGATGGACGGAATGCTAAACAATGTCAAACATTCACCCCCAGTACAGAGACCGGGACCTAAAGTCATTGTCATAGTTTTTTGCTACCCATGCCATTCCAGTTTTAGGGCCCACTGTGAAAAAGTAGTGGATTAGCTGCAGCTCTGCATGCCAAGCCACAACAAACAGCTATGTCCCAGGGGTGGATACTCCTGGGACATAGTAGGAGCCGGCCCTGGGAGGTGGTGGTTCCAGGGCCATCAGAGGCTTCATGAGGAAGGCCTCGCAGCCCCTCTCCAACAGGACATATCCCCGGGGACCCCCTTTCTTTTTTTTTCACTGGTGGTGGTCTCCGAGGCGTGGGGCTTTTAAATGAAATACCCGGGAGGTGGTTGTCCCCAGAGCAGCAGTTTTTTCAGCGAATTTTTAATGGTTTTTTTACAATGCTATTTACTAACGTCCCTGTAACCTTTGGTTTTTTCAGTGAATATATGTATATATATATATATATATATATTTTTTTTTTTTTAAGTATATATTGCCTGTGATTTTCACAACTTTAAACAAAAGAAAAATCGCAGAGGTGCTCTCAGAGCTCAATGACTAGTTTCACCAGCAGCAACTGTGCCTGTTGAAAGCAAACTCATGGATAATCTAACCAAAGAAACAGTACTTGGTTTAGTCATTTTTTAGACTGCGAAGCTGGCGTGAATAAGAAGAGATCAATAGGATTATACGAGTTTCTCCATTTTTGTTCTTTAAGAGCGCAGTTTTTTATTTTTTTTTTATTTTAGGATCAGGAGTGATTAGGGTACACACCTCATGCTGTTTATGAGTGACTAAATATTTCAGTAGGGTGTGTTCTCCTGTGATTTCAGTAATGAAAAAGGCAGGCTTTAATGCAGTTCTCTGAGTCAGAACAAACACATATTTTGATCGCTAGCTAAGTAATAGCCAGTAAATTGAGTAAAACCCGATTCCATTGTTTAGTAGAGACTGTCTGTCCTTATAGATATTTGTACAGGTGGTGTGGTTCTTATACGCAGGTGCAGAGAGATTACAACAAAAAATAACAGAGAAAAATTTAATTGCTCTCTCCGAAGGCTGATAATTTCAAATGTTACCCTGGTTGATGTTTGGACAACCTAAAAACGTGGACGTGTGTCATAATTAGAACTCAGAACTCAAAGTACTTTGGTGCCTGGGCCTGTGCTGTGTCTGATGATCCTACAAATGTAGTCCATAATAATGATTGCAGGTTGATATTTGGTAACATACATCGGTTGTGATATCCTGTCTAGTACATATTGCATTTTTCTTTACTGATGTATACAATTCTGGCATCATTGCACATTGAAACACTGTGCAATATAAACGTAACCTTTAACCTCAGCACACTACCTTGCAATAGTGAGCATGATGTTTCAAATTGTCAAAAAAAATTGTACGTAAATCAGATTTACTTTGAGAATCTTTGCTGTGGTCCGTAGAGATGGCGGAAGGAGGAAGGGAGCGGTGACAGAGTCTGGGTGTGACCCCTTAAGCCTAGAGCGTGGAAAGCAATTGGTAGTGCAGAGAGTTGGTGAACAGGCAGAGGGGTGGAAAAGCCATACCGTGAAGGAGAAGTAGAAAGTGAAGTAGCTAAGCCAGGAAGCAGAAAGCAACGGAGTGAAGAGTGAGGGCAGGGAGGCAGAGGGCAGGAAGCAAAACAACATTCAGAGGAGAGTCAGCAAGATAATTTAGTCCCTCTTCCGCTGCAAAGCAAACAGTCTATAGGAGGATGAAGGAAAGAAGTCAATAGCATGACGTGACAGCTAAGTGGCTGTGGGATGATCTAAGTTGTGATTGGCAACGTCTTAAACAAATGGCAGAAAGCTGCATAATTGTTGAAGTGGGATGATCGAAAACCTACTCTCTTCATCCATGTAAAATATGTTAAATAGGTCTGTAAACAACTGAGAGCTAAAGCTGTCTGTAGTGTGATCTCAAAAGGAAAGCACTGAATATAGACTACTCCTTTTTTACTAGTTCAGATAATAACCATGATGTTAGGCAGAGCAGGATAAACTAAAAAATACTATCAGAAGCAAATGGGGCATGCATATCGTACAAGCAGTAAAGCTTTAACCCTTTAAGCGGTTTAAGGTGAGCAAGGTGTATCCCACGGATTGCAAGTTCAATTTCACCAGTTCTCGTAATGCAAAGCTAAGACACTTTTGTCCTGGCTTCGTACACTGGATTGTTTGAGACTATATCACCAATAAGTGTGTGTTGTGCTAGTTTTCCTACTGAAAACCCATCTTAAACTGAGACATCCCAAATGATAACAGTGTTTTGTCAAGATCCACCTTGAAGTTGTTAACCGTTTTGTAGCTGTCCTACACATTCCAGGCACACTGTGAATCACAGTGGTTTGATCAAAAAGAACCATAATAATTTGCCCTTACGCGCTGCCACCCCCAACACGAGGTTTCAAGGGTGCTCAGGACATGTCATGAACACTTGAAATATATGGAGTAAATAAAGAGCAAAGACAAAATGCTGAGACAATCCAGACAATAGATCTTATACTTTTTGCTCTTGTTATCAAGGATAATAGCCCAGGTGTCTGTTCAGACTTTAGCACTTCAATAAATGTTTCTGGGGCCAGCCAGACATACATTTTTTCACCACGTTTACCTTACTAAAATCCGCAAATATCTCATAGACTGGTAATTTGTCACTCCTCAGAGCTGACTGGACAACAGAACCAATGTGTTGAAGTAATGAAGCGCTGAGAAGCATTTCTGACACATATCTGGGTCTTATGAATGACTTTGTAGCGTTAAACCAGCAAACCAAGTCAGCCCATAAGATCATTGCAAACAATTTGGCCTGTTAGCTGATTATAGACTATAGCCGAAAATTATCAGGGTCAAAACAGATTCCCCTTTTCAGGATTAGCTATAAAAACAAAGGCCCATATTTATGGAAAGATAGCGTCGCCTTCGCGTCATTTATTTTGATGTTAAAGTGGCGCTAAATTAACTCCATATTTATATTTTGACGCTAGACCAGTCTAGTGTCAAAATATTGGAGTTAGTGCCATTTTTAGGGAGCGCCAAGCCACCTTTCATCTCATTCCGACAGTGAGATGCAAGGTAGGCGTTCCCTTCCTAAAAATTACGCTAGCCTCCCAGTGCCATATTTAACTCCCAATGCTGAAACAACATGAACCTAGGAGGCGGACCTAAATAATGTCGCTAAGCCCGATTAGTGTCATTATTTAACATCTGGTCAGACCATGCGTTAATGTGATGGTAGTCCCATTTCCATAGGGAAACACCATGGAATGGACACAAAGATGCCCAATCCAACCCCCAGCAACACCACCACCCACACGACTGGAACACTACAGGAGGAGCGAGCCCATCCCAGGTAAGTTGCAGGTAGGTGCACGTGCGTAAGTGTTGTGTGCCACTGGGGACCCTTTACATGGGTCTCCCTGGCTGGCACTGGGTATGTTGGGCTTGTCCTGGGGACACTGGTCCCCTGTGGTGCGCATTGGGGTTGTGGTAATGACTCCTGTCTATACTTACACTAGAGTCATTTTTTGGGTGCTTGTGTATCAAAAAATGACACTAGGCTAACTAGCTGCAGATTTTTTGCCCTTAATAAGCCTACCATCATTTTTGACCCACAACCGCCATTTCCCCTCACCCCATCCCTCGCTGGATAGCATCTTTTTTTGAGACACTAGCCATTCATTAGAGCCATTGTGCGTCATTTCTTAAATACGGCGCATGGATGGCATTAGGGAATGGTGTTAGCTTGCGCTAAAAAAATGATCCACCTTTTGCCTTATAAGGATCAAAGATAAAGAAAAGGTGTGTTTCTTAATCGACGTTTGATGATAAATGAACCCAGTTATTTTTATAATTTACTCACCCAGTGAGAGTCCAGAAATAACTGTCATTTCTTTTCCCAACTTTGAGCATTCACTCCACATTTTTGGCCAGATTTACTAAGGGGTTTCAAAGCCCTTGCATCACACAAGGTGATGCAAGGCAACTCAAGTCCTTAATTGGGACCGACTAAGCCATGCAAAGCACCCTTGCCTGGATCTGCTTGGGATAGAAAATCTAAGATAATGCAAAGCTGCACATTTTGCTACCGTGTGTTAGCTTACAGCAGGGAGGCGTTCCATTGGTGGAGGGTGAGCGTTCCCACACATCCACCTACGGATGCTGGTGCATTCACAGATTTACAAAGCCTTGTGAACCTGGGAATGTGTCAAAACAGTACCCCTCCAAAACCCAGAAATATATTTGTTTCTTCTTGTTACTTCCGTTTTCTATGTGTGATGTATTCAGCATCACACATAGAAAAAGGAAAAGGCCATTAAGGACTGTTTTTGTGCAGGAAGATGTCCCTTCCTGCACAAAAACAATCCTGTTTGAAATGCACGCATCCTTCCACCTTGGCACAAGGGTGGCTACATTGGCGCTAGGCAGCACCTGAGCAGGGAGAGAGCAGGAATCCATCAAATTTTAATAGATATGGCACATTCTGTTCTCTCCCTGTCATGCAACGCAGCACAGTAAGTTGTCTTGCTGCGTTAAATTGCATTTTGGCTTCTTACTCAATCTGCCCCTTTCTGAGCTAATCCTGTTTTTGAATGCAGTCACATTTTAACTCCTACTTGTTTGTAGTAATTTTATTTGCAGTAAATAGAAGAACGTTGGGGCTATAAAATCTATTATTTCAAATTAATTTGCACAGTTCTCAAAGTTTAAGACAAATGTCATTTTCAAACCACGATTGCTAATAAAAAAGCTTTGGGAAAAAATGTTGTTTCTGACATCTTGAGCATGTGCATTTGTAGAAAGATCCACAACATATTCAGTTAGCAGAACTACCTTACAGAAAGCAAACTCATTTAGATCTAACAAGTTATGAATATATAGAATCTCAAACGAGCATGAGCAAATAAAAGGCATCCCCACTAGAATAACTGCAAGAATACCATCAAACTACTACATGTTTTCAGGTTTAGGGAAAATCTCATGTAGGTAAATCAACTCCTGCGGGAAGTGGTCACACTCACAGAGATCTATGATTGACCAACAATCATTGCCTAAAAATACTTTAGACTCTAGAGGCAAAGGCCAGGTCCAACAGCAACTGTGATTGCCCCCAATATGTGTGACATGCTGCTCTCTTGGCATAACACAGCCATTTAGAAACAGCATACCTACTACTTCAGTGAACTGGAGTATAATGTTGTAACCTTATGCTGATGTGATACATCCTCTCCATGGTTACGTAGTTCCTTGCTGTGCAGCCAGTGTGTGTGATGTAATGGAATGCTGATGAGTGCTTGAGTGGAGAGAGTGTCAGTTGGTCATAGTGGGCTGAACAGTAGGATGCTGCAACTGGTGGAGCATTTACCTATTTACTTAATTACTTGTAACTTGTAACCTAAGGGACTATGGTGGTCATTATGACATTGGCGGTCTTTTGCTAAGACTGCTGTGGTGCCGGCCACCAACAGACCTCCGCGGAGGTGGTATTCCGCTCCCAAGATTATGACACACAAACACAAAACCAACAGAAAACTGCCACAACCACAAGTCCACCAGACCCAACTAAGGTGAAAAACTGTTGGACGCACCAGCCACACCTCTGTGCCAGCAAAACATCGCCCTTCAAATTATGATCCACAAATCACCACAACGAACATTCAATGGCGGTCAACCAGTGGCGGTGAACACCGCCGTGGCGGAATTGGGTACCCATCACCACTACAAGCCAACATTGGCCAGTTCAAATACTCCTCACCTGACACATTAACACACATCCTACACACCCACCAATAGCACTATAAAACATACCCACACACAACCCACAATCCCTTGCAAACACGAAAAGACTGCCACACCTTGCCAGGCCAAACTCTTACAGAACTGCACACACACACCAAAACCACCTATACATCTGTCACGCATCACACACCACTCACACCACCACAACACTGAACACCTTCTGCACAACACACACAACATACAATAGGCACGTCCTCACAAAAGCACCCCTGTTTCACAGATGAGGACTTACAGGTGATGGTAGAGGAAAACGTCAGGGTAGAGCCACAGCTGTTTGGTCCACAGGTCCAGCAGATCTCCATTGCCAGTAAGATGGAGCTATGGTGGAGGATCGTGGGCAGGGTGAACTCCGTGGGACAATATCCATGCACAAGGGCCGATATCCGAAAGAGGTGGAACAACCTACAGGAGGAGGTGCTTTCCATTGCATCAAGGCACCAGGTCACCATCATGAGGACTGGCGGTGGACCTATACCTCCTCCCCCACAGCTGACAGCATGGGAGGAGCAAGCCTTGGTAGTCCTGCATTCTGAGGGTCTCACTGAAGTCACTGGTGGGCTGGACACAGGTAGGTCACCATTACTTACCTACCACCACCGATCCCTGCATGGCATGTCACCCCCTCACCCTGACTTCCTTCACCCCACTCCATCCCACACAGTGCACCACCCCTATAACAACAGGTAAATCTGTAATCCTGCATGACCTACCAACTACAGGCAGACCCCTCCCAGCACTGCATGCACACCCACCAGCAATGCATGGACAGTATGTAATACTACCAATCCCACAATCCAACACCATATACTACCAAAGGTGGGAGGACAACACCAAACCCATAGGGAAAGGTAGAAATGAGGAAAATGTGACAGATAATTACCCTAACAAATTGCTTACATCCCCACGGGTGCCCTAGACAATGTCAGTGGCGAGCAGGTGCCACAGCAACCCAGTCCCCCACCAGAAGATGCCCCCAGTGATGACAGCAACACTTGATGTCCCGAGCTAGCTGAACTCCCTGGCCCATGTGGGACCACAGGTCAGTCGGCCTCAACATCCCACAGTCAGTCCACCACAGGAGGCCCTCATCCAACTAAACCACCACAGCAGCCACCCAGTGTCCCAAATTCCCTGTCCCCAGGACACGTCGATCAATAGTGTGCCAACCTGTACAGGGACCCGAGTCGACACCACACAGGCAAGACGAAGAAGGTCCTGGTGTAAGTGGGAGTGGGCACACCGTTCAGGGGACACAGGCACAAGGGGCCAGGGACAGTGGCAGGTCAACTGGGAACCGACTGCCCAGGAGGCACTCCCACATGTCCTGGGGGCACACCAAAAATCCCAGGACAGGATGGGCTAGGTCATCATGCAGGAGAACCAGTGGCTGCAGAGGGTACACTACCAGGACGTCATGCAGCAATTGCAGGGCCTAAATGCCAACATAGCCTCCATTTTAGAGTTGCTGGGTAAGATGGCCAACACCATACGGGAGAACAGAGTGCACCAGCTACCCACTACCACTAGCCACTCCACTCAGCAGCCATCAACATCTGCTGCAGCTAGTGCACAGGAGGACCTGCCACAGGACCCACAGGCCACCAGCACCCCTTCCTTTGCAGGAGAAGAACCACCCTGCAAAGGTTCCCTGCGACCCAGACAGACACCAGAGACCGTTGCCAACACCAAGACCACCGCCATGAAAGGAGCCCATCCAGAATGTCCCCCTTGTGTACCACTGAGTCACCTTGTTCACTTTGGACTTCCATTGCTTCTTATCCTATGGCCCCATGGACATTGTACCTGTGCTCCTGACCAAATGGGACACTACACAGAGGTTTACCTCACCCATCACCCCACTCCATTGCACTGTCCCTTCATTAATGTCACTTCAATAAGCTCCCTTGAACACAACTGTTGTATCTGTGCTTTAGCAGACAGAAATGTGCAATGTAATTGAGTGTATCGTACTGTGCAAATGACCTGTACAATGTCATTCCATTAAACAGATATCGTGAAGCAGTCTGTAGCCATCACATTAGTGCACTGTTGCTACCAAACCAACATCTGCAAAAAGGGAAGGCATAAGTTACAGTCAACTGTAAGGGTAATGCAACTATTGGCTCAACACAGCTAGCACACAGCACTCCACAGAAATGGAGAATTTAACATCTCCACAGTCTTACCTGTGTGTCACTGGAAGTACTGCTGTATGATATGTGTCCTGTTGTCCACATCCCCCTCCTCACTGTCCTCAGTATCCACTGCTGCCACAGGTGCACTGTCACCCGGCTCCTGCTGCAGGTAGGGCACATGGCATCTGAGGCACAGCATGCCACCACAATGTGGCACACCTTCATAGGGGCGTGGCATAGGGACCCACTTGTCAAATGGAGGAACCTGAACCTGGCTTTCAGTAAGCCAAATATGCGTTCTACAACCCTTCTGGTACAGCCATGTACCTCATTGTACTGATTTTCAGCCCCTGTTTACGGATTCCTAACGGGGTCATCAGCCAAGTCAGGTTTGGGTAGCCGGAGTCACCTGGCAGTAGTGAGGGACACACATTACCCATTTACATTGGCATGGTGTACATCACCAGTTGCCACACACTGACCTACATTGTGTGAAGACTCATGCTCACTAATGAGACACACTCTGTGCCTCTGTAGTTGTGCCATCACCTGTGGGACTCTGCTATTCCTCAAGACATAAGCATCATGCACAGATCCAGGATACTTGGCAGTGACGTGGGAGATGTACTGATCTGCAAGACACACCATCTGGCCATTGAGTGTAAACTATTCCTATTCCTGTATACCTGCTCATTTGCCCTGGGAGGGACCAAGGCAATATGGATTCCGTCAATGGCCCCGATCACATGTGGTATGTGGCCCATGGCATAGAATCCAGCCTCCACAGTGGGCAAATCTTCACTCTGGGGGAATGCGATGTAGCTGCTCATGTGTTTGGGCAAGGCAGCCAAAACCCTTCCAAGCTCAATAGAAAACACTGGCTGTGACATTCCTGCAGTCAAGCCCACAGTCCCCTGAAAAGAACCACTTGCCAGGAAGTGGAGCACTGAGAGTGCCTGTACTACAGGGGGAATAGCTGTAGTGCTACGGATAGTAGGCATTAGATCAGCCTCCAATTGTGCACACATCTCAGCAATGGTGGTCCTGTCCAGACGATGGATTAGTATGATGTGTTGGTCCTTCAGTGTAGACAAGTCCACAAGAGGTCTGTACACGGGTGCTTGCCTCCTCATCCTCATCCTTCACAGTGGTTGGTATCTAAGTGAGCCAAAAGTATAATGGGTGTGACTACAGGACCTATGGACACAGAACATCATAGTACACAGAGCATGTATGTATGTAGGAGACTGGAATTGTCTAGGTGTGAACAGTCGATACCAATGACGCACATATATCTTCCCAACAAGAGTAATAGCAGTAGGAAATGGCAACTGCATATGCTGTATGCAGGGACAGGTGGAAGTGACCTCAGTCCGCCGGCATTAGGCTTCATGGTGGAAGGCGGTCTGCACCGCCGTGCAAATCCTCATTGGCTAACATGGGGCTCTATAGAGTACACAAACCAATGATGATCAACGCCAGCGGTGACGGTGTTCGCCGCCGAGGACGTGACTACCATTTTCTTTCTAACACTTCACTTGACTCCTGACTTTCCACGGTACTACATCTCCACAGCATGTGCTGCTGTGACCTGTGTCTGGAACCTGCAATGGTCCGTGCTACAGGGGAAAGTGACCCAGCCTTCACATCCGAGGAGTTGGAGCAGCTTGTGGATGGGGTCCTACCCCTGTATGGGCAGTTGTATGGGCCTCCAGACCAACAGGTGAGTCCATAATGGGTATTTTGGATGCGACAAAGCTGCATGTAGATGTATTTCTGGGCTGACAGTGTATCATTTGGTGGGGGGTTGGCTGCATGCAATGTGTATACTTGATGAGGATCAAATGCAGTATGTGAGCCATTTGTGTAACAGACTGGATTGTATAATTCATGGTGTCCTTCTGTCTGTGTTTCCTGTGCAGGTCAGCACCCATCGAAAGAATGGTTGTGGTGTGCCATCACCAAAGACGTGCGGACCCTGGGGGTCCATAGCCAGTGGGAGGACCTGAGACACTGGGCCCGCAAGACTGTGAAGGCCTCCCAACAAGGGAGGGGTGCCCGTCGGAGCCTGACCCCCCCGAATGGCCTGCATGCTGGTGGTGGCCAATCCTGAGTTGAATAGGTGCTTGAGGGCAGCACAGTAGCCACAAGGGGAGTGAGTACAGACTATGCAGTATTTTGTATTTGTTGCCTGCCATTGGGTTTGGGTACAAGGCTTTTGTCAGTGGATGCCCCAATACGCAGATTTAGCTATTCTTGTGTGGTCCTGCTTAGCTATGTAGGGTGGTATACATTTTTGGTATTGCTAAGTAGCTAGCATACCATGGCAGACAGGGCTTAGTTAGTCCCAGTACGTGTACAGTTGGTAGTGTTTGGGTTCCTTACTGCTGTTGTACCTAGGCAATGGTTTGTCACTGTGGTCTATACTGTGCAATGTACATCCCAGTGAGTGATTGTGATGTGTATGCCATATGTGCTGTTGGGGCTGTGATTGACCCTGTGCTACCTTTCTCTCTCTCCCCTCTCCTTTTGTCATCATGTCCATGTGTGCGTTAGCATCATCTGGCGAAGGAGCAGGGGCACCAGCGAGTGGGGGAGCTGCAGCCCACAGGACCCAGGAGGCAGAGAGCACAGATGCTGAGGAGACTAGTGGGTTGGAGGGAGAGGTGAACACCACGGGGAGACTGGAGCAACCACAACAGACTCAGATTCCTCCTCCGATGGGAGCTCCCTGGTGGTGGGGGACCCTCTGGGAACACCCCAGCTACTTCATCTCCTGCCACCCCACACCAGCACTGCCCTCTCAGTAGACCCCCACCCAGTTGCCTGTGCCCACTCACCCAGGAGGGTGGGCATCTCCTTTGCCCCAGGCACCTCAGGCCCTGTCCCAGTCAGCCCTGCTGCCATCCGTGAGGAGGCTAGTGACCTCCTGAGACCCATCTCTGTAGGGCAATCAACCATAGTGAATGCCACCCAGGGGCTGGCATCCCAGATGCAGCAATGCAATGCCTTCCTGGAGGGCATTCAATGTGGCTTGACTGCCCTACAGAGATCGTTTAAGGCTCTGGCCTCCTCTCTGACGGTAGCCAGTGTCCCTGGTTCTTCCGTCCCCCCTCCAACTACATGTTCCTAGTCCCAAAGCCCTCTCCCCCAACCCATAACACACACACAATCTGACAAGCACGCACACAGAACAACAGACAGGACTTGCACGAACACAAGCTCCACACTTCACACACTTCACTCTACAAGCACAACAGCCACTGCCTCCATTGTCTCCCACTCCTCCTCCCTCACAGTCACATCAGCATTCACATCTGCATGCACTGCATCATCAGACCAGGATCCTGCCACTTGTACAGCCTTGCCCACAGTCACCACAACAGAGGACATGCAGACATGCACCCCACACACCACATGCACAGTAACCACCACCTCATGCAGCACACCCACTTCACTTGCAGACACCACCAGAACATACATACACATGTCCTGTTTGTCCTCAACCACCCTGTCTGCCCCCCTCCAAAGACACATAAACGCTCCCACTGAGACACCCAACAGCCATCCACCTCACACACACACACTATCCATGCACCTGCACCCAAGTCCAGCACACCTCCTCTTCCTACAACCACTTCCTCTACCTCCACTCCCATTAGTGCTCCCACACCCCACCCCATTGGTCCTAAGAAGATTTTCCTTTCCCACCTTGACCACTTCTCTCCCCATCCCCCATCCTGCCTGTAAGAGAAAAATCCCACCCACCCCAGCCTAGTACCTCCAGCTCCAAGTCGACTCCTGTTCCTCCCCCTAACAGTACTCCTGCCACTAATGTGAAAGAGTGGCACTCCGGCCCACATCACAAGGCCACTCCTCCGCCCCCAAAACCGAAGGCAGGGACCCGCCCCCTCCCAAACCCAAGCTCAAGGACCCCACTCCCAAGAAAAAAGAACCCACACCACCACCCCCTGAGGTGCCTGCCTACCATCTCCATGATGCCTCTGCCCAGTGGAGTGACTGGGCTGTCAGGAGTCCAGGTGGTCCTTGGACATTGACCTGTGGCATTGTACTTCACTTGGACTGGCCCATGGCCCTATCTGTAAATATTTATATTTGATATTCTTGAGGTGGTTGTACCCAAAGGATTACAGTGGTTAGACCAAAGGTATGTGTCCTGGCTTTCTTTCCTTCTGGATTACCTTGGTGTGGGATTTCTCTGCAGATGGTTCTGGGGGTGTGGTATGTGTGCATGGTGTGTGTTGTGTGTGTGTGTGTGTGTCACTCTCCCCTCCCTCCCTTGCGTGATAGGCGACTGTACTCACCGTCGTCGTCTTCATTGGCGTTGGAGCTCCTGGACTGCCATTGTGTGGTACAGTATTGGGATGACCTCCAGTTCTGGTTCCATGGCGGCCACGGACTCCCCTGTGTCCCTGATGGTGAGTGTCTCCTTTTACATGATGTGTTTCTGCCAGGCTATTGGTGACAGTAATTCCGCCCCAGAAATCTTGGCGGTCTTCTATGTCATAATATGGTGGGTGGGTCGTTGTATTCCGCCTGCCTGAAAAGGGTCTATGGGAGGGATCGCCACCATGGTCATAATTTGATGGTCTTCACCGCTGGCCTGGCGATGGTACTACCACCATTGCCGGTGTGGCGGTCGGCAGACTGCCAAAGTCATAGTGAGAGCCTTTACCTTAATAAATCTACATCCTAACCAATGTAACTGGCTACCTGACTTCCTTCTTACAATACTGGTATCTTCAATTACAACACTGGAAACAAACCTATGCATGAGGAGGAACGTAAAGAGAAGGTAGATTGGAGATTAAGCATTTTGAACTGAGGAAACAAAAAGAAATACTGATCAGCAAACAGAGGGAAAAAAAGTGTTTGTGCCCCACCAGTGTCAACTACAACAGACAGCCACAGATATTTTTCTTAAAGACAGTAAGCCTATTCATGATTTATTGTTGATTTCTGTGTGTTTCCTGGGCACTGGAGGGATCTCTGGCATGTGGTATTTTAGACCACAGGTTCCTTTTGATGTGTGGTTGAAATCCAGTGCGATCGAGGGACCTCTGGCATGACCTGCTGTCATGGCAAAATTTGATGTGTGAATAGTTTTGAAAAAAGGAGACGGGCACACTACTCATCAAGATGTATAATACAGTCAGATCAATACATTTTTTTTGGTATTCATTACAACCATTGACTTGACTTCAGTGGACCAACATGAGGCAGCGCAACCTCATACCAGATGAGATCATTACTTCAAAGGCAGCACAGTAAGGTGTGATCTCGTCTCATTGTTGAGGCAGATCTGTGCATGCAGAGAGCGAGGCGCCCATCCTGGCATTAGCACATGGAAGTGTGACTTCAGGGACTTGCTGCATACTTAGAGAGTGTTGAGGAGCTGATGGGGACTACTGCGAGGCTGCTAGCAAGACACTGGATGTCAGTGTGAAACAGCCCAACTCCTGGCGGGTGCCATGGTCAGGAAGGAAAGTGCAGCAGTTGAGGGACACTGAGATACAGCTGAAGTGATCTAAATGGGGAATGGCAAGTGCACAGTGGAGTAAAGTGGTGGCGAGTGCTGAGACCATTTTGTTAGTGAACTGAAATGTGTATGTGGTAGTGAGAAACACCGACTGTAAAGGAAGAAGAAACCTGGTGAATCACTACTGTTTTGTTTAATTCTGTGAAGAGGAGGGGAGTTTGTGCCTGACACTTGGGAAGAACTGCTACAACAGATGAAATAGAGAGGGACTGTCATTCTTAGTGGCTTAATGCAGGATGGGGGTATGGTTACTCATCGCCCATGATGGATTGGGGAACTAAATAGTCCAGCATCAAATTCTGATCTAACTGAGTATTACCGGCCTTGGAGAATTAGACTACGGGGCAGGATGTTTGGGTGAGATGCCCCTCACCAGAGTTGAGGATCTTGTGGTGATGTGTTCGTGTGAGAAGTTGCTAAACTGGGCAGAGCTCTAGGGTGACTTTTCACAGAATGTCAAGTGACTGAATGTTTGTTGGGTTTTAATGCTGTACTAAATGTTAAGAAGTGTTGTTAAGATTCAGAATGTGATGATGAAATCTCACCAGAAAATATTGTTACTTACGCAGTTACAATTTTTTTGTGTGAATGTCATGTTGAAATTGCTGCAGAGAATATTGTGCATTTGTTCCTGTTGAGGAAAGTCCGTATTGTGAGGATATCATTTTATATATATTGTCCTTGGCCCTGCAAGGGTTTGTGTTTGTGTAGTGTCGCTGGTACCGCATGGTATGCAGTGTAGTGTGAGAAGCTAAATATGGGCACGTTTCGCGCACCCTAGTTTGCAAGGAGTTTTTGTGAGTGGAAGAGAGTGTGAGTTTCCCTTGTTCTGGGATGAGTGGTTCTAAGTTTATGTAGTGTCCTGTTACAAGGACGAGAGAGGGTTTAAAGATTCCCTTTGCCTACTACTGTAGTGAGGGTTGAAAAGATACCTATTGTGAAGATGCGCTCTGTGTAACGATGTTTAAGGGTTGAAAAGTACTGATTGTGAAGATTTCTTGTGTGTAGGAATGTGTGAGGATTGAAAAGATGCCCATTGCGAATACGCCCTGTTTGTGGCAATGTGGGAGGGTTGGAAGATTCCCATTGTGAAGATTCCCTGTGTGTAGGGATGTGTGAAGGTTGAAAAGATATCCATTGCAAAGATGTCCTGTGTGGCGATGTGTGAGTGTTTAAAGGCTACCCATTGCAGAGCTGCCCTGTGTGTAGGGACATGTGAAGGTTAGACAATACCCATTGCGAAGATGTCCTGTGTGTGGTGACAGGTATGAGTAAGGGTTGAAAGACAACCATTGGTTGGGTTGAAAGACAACCATTGTTGAATTCCCACTAGATGCCCTGTGTGTCGTATGAGTGCAGAGTAAAGAGCAAAGTGGTTATTTACCCCTAAGCAGAAATTGGGTTGTGTGTTTCACCTTAGTGTTGCATTCATCCTGCATGTGTTAGCAGTGTAACATGCATTTTTCTGTCATGTTAATATGAGAGTGTAATCATATTTTCTTGCTTGATAATTTGTGTGTGAATATTTACAGGATTTCCATCTGTTGTCCTGTTGTATTTTTATTTGTTTTCTGAGGGGAGGAGATGTGTTGTAAACTGATGTTGTTGTAATGCATTCTCTCCATGGTTACGTAGTTACCTACTGCTCAGCAAATGTGTGTGATGTAATGGAATATTGATGAATGCTTGAGTGGAGAGAGTTTCAGTTGGTGAGAGTGGGTTGAACGGTAGGATCCTTTTCCTGGCGGGGCATTCACCTATTTACTTAATTATGTGTAACTTGTAACCTAAGAGACCTTGGCCCTCATTTTGACCCTGGCTGTCTTTTGACTGCCAGGGTTAGTGTGGCGGTATCACCGCCAACAGGCTGATGGTGTATACCGCCTCATTATGACTGTGGCGGGTTGGCCACAGCCAACCCGCCACATCACCACTCATACCGCCATGGCGGTATGAACTGCCGGGCCGGAGGTGTGCATCTCTGACCCAGCGGTCCAGACATGACTGTCAGCAGTATAATGAGCCGGCCTACAGTTGTGGTTTTCGCAGCAGTATCACTGTCACGAAAACCATGGTGGTAGGGCTACCGGTGACAGGGAACTCCTTCCCTGTCACCGGTAGAAGGCTCCCCCACCCCCACAGTAATCACCTGACCCCGCACCGCACCCTTAGAATCACAGCACCCCTCAGCTCCCCACCCCATCTCCCCGCAATCATGCACACACACACCCACACGCACCATGCATGCATCACCGCTTCCATACACACATTCACTCACACTCATCCACACACGCATTTACTCACACATACTCACACACTTACACACTGACATGCAGACACGCACTCGCTGTAACATTCATACATGCATTCACACACATGCATACCACCACGCATACACCACAACTCTCACAGAGGCATAAACACACACACACATTCATATACACAGGCAGATACCACACACTCACACACAACAGCCCCCTTCCCCTGACGGACGCCCACCTTGTCTGGCGAGGAGGTCGTCTGGCATGGAAGGGGTGCTGCTACTGCCATCAGCGCCCCTTCTGCAGGACACCACCAGGCAATCTGTTTGGTCAAAATACGGCTGGCGGCATCCTTCTGGCGGGGTGGTGCATGTGGTAGCACTGCCCAGGCGCCTCGTCCGCCAGCATGGCAAATGCTGGATTTCCACCCTAAATGTGGCAGAAATCCAGCAGTATCCATATTATGGCCAGCGGAAGACCACCAGCACTAGCAGTCTTCTGGCACCCATGGCTTTGGCGGTCTCGGTTTGAGACCGCCAAAGTCTTAATGTGGGCCTTTATCTTAATAGATCTATATCCTAACCAATATAGCTGGCTACCTGACTTCCTGTCTACAAGAGTGGTATCTTCAATTACAACATATATCAATTCTTCTATGGACTAGATAGCAATACGTTAATAATAAATCAGGGCTAGCCCATTTGAAATCATCACTGAATTCTTAGCAATTATTACTTCCATAGTTATGAGCTTCGACATGGCAAACTCCATTTCAAAATATGCAGTCTTCACAGAACCCGTGGAATATTTGATGGAGAGCTTGAAGCTCCCTAAACAATCACTGACAATGCCAATAACTCTCACCTATGACAACCAATAGCTCTTTACCTACACATTTTGTCAATCCTTTTTTTTTGCGAGATTGAACATCAGGGAAGCTGCTGTGACGCATGGTGTAAATTAAACACAAAAAAGCAATATGATGCAGGCCAGTGCTGGATGTGTCATATCACTTTTTCAAATCTCTGGCCAGAAGAAGGGTGAAGGAAGGGTTAAGTGGGAGGCAACATTTACAGAAGGAAGTAGGGTGTGTAGACAGGTAACAAGGAAAATGGTGCTTGTGGGTAAACAAAGTGTCACACCGCATCACAGCACTATTTCATACTGTGGGCTAGGAGGAAACACGGGTGGAGGCAACATGAATGATGTGGCAAGTGGTGAGGTTTTTTACCCTGGCACCTAACTCTGTGACATCCCTCCGCATCCCCTTTAGCTTCTCTTTGAGGTCAGGCCTTTGAGCTACTGTGCTACCATCAATATTTTACAGTGATATGGTATGTCACTAGTTTTTCCTTCTAATATGTTCCTCAAGGGATGGACTCTCAATTCATTTCCACCTTTCATATACTGCTGCTTCTCACCACATGGTGAGCTGGCAGTGATATAGTAGTGCTGGGCCAATGGGTGTTTACCACTAGAGGGAGATATGTCGTCCTATGCTTAATGTGGTGAGATGCTATGGACGTCAGTGTGTAGATTTCTCTGTAGTTAACTCTGACACCTATAGTACCCCCTGGGTTGAAGGCCACCAGTGTCTGCAGTGGGCACTGTAGCAATAATAGCAACTCGGGGAGAATGTGGCCTTCAACCCTGGGTGCATTGAAAGCCAATCTCTGCAGTGGTGCATCAGTAAATGTTTGTCGTCCCCCTTTGGTGCCTGGCTGGTGCTGTTCTTGGGCCTCCTAGGTGCTTCCAGGAAGACCCAGACCTGCACCAGCACCGTCACACTCCATCTCTTGGCCCTCGCTACATGATCTTCAGAGGTTTGTTATTACCCAAGCAGTGCCCCTGACCCAGGACCTTTGTTAACCAAGTTTTGGCTGTGAGGCAACCTCTTGTATGTAGGCTTTCCCCTGCTGCTTCATCTGAAGCCATATGTGCGGGACGATGAAAACAGAAGTAAGCACTTAGGGCCAGATGTATGATTCTGGCCCATTGCGATTCGGTAATTGAGATTTTTAAGAAATCGCTATTACCGACTCGCAAAGGGTCATGTATCACATTTGGGAATCAGTAATAGCGATTTCTTAAAAATCGCAAATGCAATTACCGAATCGCAAATTGCGATACTGGCCCCATTTGCAGCTATGGGCCTGTTGGTCGCAACGCAAAAAATGGCAATTGTTGCGATTTCTATTTTGTGGTCTGCGAATGCCTTTGATGCATTGCAGACCACTATTTTGCACTCGCAAACGGCCGATTTTGCCGTTTGCGAGTGCAAATTATTTTGATACATCTGGCCCTAAAACTCTCCTCACCAATGTGGCATAGTTGTCACAAACATCAGCCAAAGTAAACAACAATAGGAGCGACACAGCACTAAGGACACACCCATGCTGCATATGTCAGGGTCCATCCTGTGCCTGGGTAACAAGGCAACATCCCAAATGTCATACTGCTCAGACAACAGCATAGAGGAGGGGACACATGTAACTGGTCACTGAAATACACCTGCATAGTCAGAGGAGGAAATAGGACACTGATATGTGTATCAGGGCAATCCAATGTAACACACATTACCCAACATCAGCAGGACCCATTAACAATGTCAACATCCATATCGGATCATAACATTGCCATGCATAGGATATGCCACATGTCAATTACATTTAAGTCGATGTGAACGATCAGGGATTGGGGCAAGTCCAGATTGTTAAGTGTGCTGCCAGGGCCATCAGAACATCCACAGCCAGTGAAAGGTCTCACCATGAGAATGGATGTACACGGAGGGTCGAGTAGGAAAAGAAGGTGGCAATTCTCTATTTGGCTAAAATCAACACCTAGAGGTGATGAGGCTGACAAGTCTAATAACTCAATAACATACATGTGACACACAGGTGGGCCATAGGCCTGAAACAATGCCCATCTGAAGGAAAGTGAATTCATCAAAAGGCAGGCACGTGACATCAAAATTGCCACAACACAGACACACTAATTGTACCCTGTTTCATTGCAGAGGAAGATGGATTCCCTGCTGATATGCCTGTCCCAGATTTCCCTGATGACATGGATGACGAGCCGATAAACATTCCCCAGGAGACTATCCAAAAGGTCATTGAAACCCTCCAGACCCCACCTTCTGTCACAAGGAGGAGCACAGAACAAGCAGCCATCGCAGAGGAACCACCCACCATCCCAATTGTAAGACCTGCCAGCTCCAATACAGCTGAGGACTCAGACGACACTGGCACCAGCTTTGAGAGAACTGTAGTTGGAGTACAGCGGGAGCTGGCCAAGGAGGTGCGGGTGGGGATGCAAAATATGGCATCCAGCCTTGAGGGGGTGCGTTCGTGCATGATGTCATTTGCAGATCAGGCAGCAGCTATGCAAGCCCTAAAATCTATCTTCCAGGAATTGCAAAAAACCCAGAAGGAAATCAGCACAGCTGTAATACAGTTGACCCAACACCTACAACAGCAATCCTGTCAACATGTGCACAAATGCAACATTGAACCCCTCAGGGCCGACCTGGCTGCCTACCATCGTGATATGGCTGCTATTCTCAAGAACCAGCAGGCCCTCCTTTCAGCAGTACTGCCCTTAAGACCTTCACAGGGAGCAGCGACCGGGATGTCTGACTCCACGTCTTCTACCACTGAGGTGTATGTTGCCCCTTCACAACCAACAACAAGGACAAAGCAGGCAACACACGCATCAGAAGAAGAAGACATGGAACAGATCACATTCACAAGGAAAATGACCCAGAACCACTAGTCCCTGCCACATGGCCCACATTTACCAAGGTCCTGCACAACAACTTTACTCGAGCACTGTTCTACTAACCACTGTATATCTTGTCACCCAGCCCAGTGATTGTCTCTCTCCTACTCATTGGCTAAGTTCTGTCCCTCTGCACTGTCTGAAACAGCAACCCCAGCATGACAAAAGCATTTTGGTAAACCCTTGTGTTGGATCACAGTGGAAGATATCACTGTAATGGACTCACAATCATGGACAATGTACATATAGCACTACAGCACTTTTCAATAAATAGCACTTACACAACAAATCTGTCTCTGGGTAATGTGCCATATCAACTGTGCAGTAGATAACTGAAATGTGCCTACTGTCAAATTACGTAGGTTGTCAATACAACTGTCCAGATATTATGTAGTTAGAGAAATCTGCACAGTGACCATGATTGCATCACACTCTGCCCATCCTGAGGGAATAATCTGATGAAGTGAGAAACCATACACCACCATGCTGTGTAGGACAGAAGAATGCTTCCTCAGGGGATAACTAAGTCACCAAATAGTGCCTGCTAAATGTTGTCAACATGCAAAAATAACACAATAAACATGCCACACTAATCTAAATAAATACAAAAAAAAACTGCACAAATAAAGGTGTCTGAGTTAACATACAAATAGGTAATCATGCCGAACTGTGTCACAAATGATGTATGAGGGTCATGAAGACAAGAATACAAGATTGCCAATGAGAACTCATCTTATAAGGTTGTGCATGATCATCACACTGCAGTCAGACCTAAAACTGTTTCCCCAATATCAAGTCTGGAAGCACTGCTAGTGACTTTGAAAACACACTTATCAACAGAAACACATTGGCAACCATATTAACTGTGATTGGTGGTTGCAACAAAGGGTAGACACTTTGCAAGGTAGCTCTGGGCTAGCTGCCAATCGTACAGCTCAGTTGGGATTTGTTTGTAGCATAGGACACAGATGTTATAGTACAAAATTGATGTACACTGAATCCAATCCCACAATCAAGTACCATTCAACACATACTATTAAGGGGTAACCAAATATTTATTAAAAGCTAAACATAGATGAGGAAACTGAAGGAAAAATCTTACCTACCCTAATCTACCCTGACTACTCATTACCCACAACTGTCCCTAACTAACCTAAGCTACACTTACTAATCACATGAAACAAAACATTCTAAACATCTACCCTTCACCCCCCTTATGAGACGGGACACATGGAGGACAACACATACTAACCTAAACACATACTATACTATCCTAAACAAATATATATTTTGTGTTTTTTTTTTTTTTTTGTTGAATTTTTTATTTTTTTTACACACAAGAACCCCAACATAGCCAACACATGTAATAAGTCAAAAAAGAAACAAGCAGGACCCCCCACCCCCCCACCCACTAACACTAACTAAACTAACAGCCTATACTAACCTAACACTGAGCCCCCTAAGCCCACTAACTATAAGAACAAGGAAAAAGGAGGGAGGGGAGGGTATCATGTCCATCAAATCAACTGTCTAGAGGTTGGCCGTCCGGAGGGTCCTCTTTATATCCTTGACCCGCCGTTTAATGTGCCGCACGTCCCGGCTCAGGTGGCTCACCTTGCGCAGCACTTTGTCCATCTTATGTTCAAGTCTATTGAAGGCTGCAGGGTCAACAGCTGGAGCAGTGGCAGTCTGGATACCCGGGGAGGAGGTCTGTGTGGGCTGTCCTGCACCGGTGGCAATGCTGGGGCCAGGAAGTCCAGCAGATGTTGTATCAACAGTGGCAGCCGTGGGTGGGGCGCCCTGGCTCTGATTGGTGGTTGTTGCTGTGGTGGCTGTGGTGGGCAAAGTAGGCCCACCCTGTGGGAAGGCTCGCCATTCCCCGGAGGCATGTTCATGGCGATATTGCCGGGCCATCCTCCGGAACCCCGACTCCACCAGCAGGATGTGCTGGTATCGCATGGCCCGACGCTGAAATTCACGGACCTGGTCTGGAGTCATGTTAGCTGCTGTGAAGACAAATGCAGTTATGCTACATTAGTAACTGCATTGTGTGAAACGGCACAGCAAGTTATTCAGACATTACATCTACTGTACTTGTAACAGGTCATATCACGATACAGAGCATTGAATGTCCCTGAGGAAGTATATGGCAGGCCAGACAACAAAGGTGACATCACACAAAGCACATCCATAACCCACAAGATGGGTAACAACTGGCTTTGACTTGCAATCTGAGTTCTGACAGTTAACATCTAAGAATCATGCTGCATATCCTCCACCAAGAGCCGGGATACAAATGTCAGTGTACGGAAAGCAAAACTAAAGCCACATGGTCTGCAAGTTGTAACTGGACTTTCCAGTATGGTACCAAGTGCCAAACCTGAGTGTGTATACTAGTATGCAACCAAACCGTCACTTAGTCACAGGTATGTGTAACATACTGGTTGCATCAATACTAGGTACCCCATTCACAAACCCATGGCCGTGTTTTAGGGGGGGCGGTGGATACACAACTATAATTTGCCAACAACATGTACACCGAGGAGTGTATAGGCAACTTAACAAATGTTTGTCTCTACAGACACACCACATGTAAGGTCTATCTACAATTTGGAGTCAGCAAACCCTAGAGCACTCATAGGGTCAGACATGTCAGGAAATGCAGAACTTAGTACACAACATATGCTTCCAGTGAGGCCTGACTTACATCAGACACAGAGTTGCTAGAACACCCATGATGATGAATCGCATGCACACCTAGGCCATTACACTCAGGTTCCACAGACTTGATGCACTACATGTGGAAGTACATGCTGCTAGGAGGTTCTACCTACTGTTTCAAACTTACGTAGGTAAATAGTGAAGCAGATGTCCATTTGGAAGCTATTAGCTCCACCAATCTTAGAGAATGTGGTGCTGGCAGGCTGACTAAATAGGGGCTGACTTCCATTGTGACTCTTGGTGATACAAGTGTCAGACACATGACTATCCCCTGTACTCACAGTGGGGCCTACAGGGATGTCCTACAATCCCTACATGATACCATTGGATACGCATTGGCAAACTCAAAACATGTGAGAACTGCATTCCCACTCATGGAACAAGTGAAAAACTTGCCCAACGCATCACACCTTGCTATGCGTCCAACTCACACGAGTCCATAACCAGCAAACACAACACATAACAGACATATCAACACTTACTGGAGTGGTCGGGGTGCTCAAATGTCACCACCTCTCCCACAGTGTAGGGTGCCGGTCCACCTGTAAGGTATGGAGTGAAGAAATGTGCTCAAAATCTGTGCACATTGCAACAATTTCATAACCATTTACAATGTGAAGGCTGAATAAGGACATGGCAGCCGTTCAGACATGATGGCACTGCATCTGATATTTCACGGCCAACTTGTACATAGCATGGGTCTCCTGTGACAGTTACACACACATATCTGCACACATACATTGGCCCTAACTATCATGTGGTTGCAAACTTGCCCCATAATTGGTGAGCACTAAAAAATATGGAGTGTAATCGTCTCATCATGTGCATCCAAGAGAAACATCAAACGCCTGGTTACTTGAGGACTGCATTACCAGTCAAACATGCCTTGTGGCCATGACACATTTATTGCACATAGGCCCAATGTAAAGAGGGAGGGGCAGGGACTCCTGTAAGCCATCCTGTTGTTACAGTATAGTCAATTGATGTGGCCCAGCCAGCTATGGTGATTTGCACCAACCATGGAGATGTGAAGCCATGTGCATACACTTGGACTGCCATCCATATTTGGATTGTGGCTCAACTAATTCCAACAAACATCTTAAGATGTTAGCTGAGGGCACCTTACACCTTTTCACAACGTTTTCAAATCATGAACTGACATGTATCCAAAAAGATCAAGAAACACAATAATCCCACACATTCATAGTACTTCTGTGAACGCCTTCCTTCCACACTCACCAGACTAACATGAGACCAATGTTTGAGCCACTTTGCTATTATCAATTGACGTGAAGGCAGCACTCATTTTCAGCATCATGTAGTGATTCTAAAGTCAGTCTAGCAATTGCGTCAACATAGTTGGCCTAAATGTTGGTACATCTGTACTTCTCTGTCAATAATACCCTATATAGACATGATTGGCTCCTATTTTGTTAGCTGTGCTGACAAAAAGGCCGCACCAATTTCCTTCATGGTAAAGTTACCTATATGTTTGCTGAGGACGTGCTACCTGACAGCTAGCAATTGTGATCCTTGCCATAGTGCATCAATGATCCCCTTATATTTCCCCAGCATTACACACAGTCATCAAGTTAGCTGGCAGACATTGCACTAATCCCCTGATGTCACTACAGAGCGTCTAATCGTGCACATTAACAATTGTCATACTCACCAACAGTGCCACCAATCAGGATTCCCAGGTGGTCCAAGAGATCCTGCTTCCTGGTGATGAGGTCAGCCCACCGGTGCTTCAGCTGGTGGTCACTCCTCTGGCTGGCATACACACGCTGCAGGTGATGCAGCACCTTTCCCCACCAGATTCTGCACACCTCTGTCGGTTACCCCTGTATGACCCTGCCCCCTGCATGGATCATGAGCGGCAAGAAATGTGTCACCAGCCAGATGAAGCCCCCCAACTCCTCTTCCCCCATCCTGCCAAGACATGGCCTACTAGACATACTTATAGTTGAAGATAAGGAATAGGGGTAAAAGAAATAGAAAGGGGAAATGGGTGAAAGTAGGGGTAAAAAGACAGAAAAAAAGTAAACCTAAACACTAAAAGAGCCCAACTATCCCCAAACTAACACTACCCAAAACAGACTCCCATAAACAAGAAATACACAAGATAAATGGACAAATGTAGATAAAACACAGTACTACAGTATACACAAACAATATTTATTTCACAAAATGACTTTACAGATAGCACACAGGACAAATACAGCACAAAATCTCAGGACAACACTCTCTACACAGCCACACAGTCTAGAAGGATCATAGACTGCAAAGTGAAAGTGAAGTACACCCACTGTACATGATCTGTAAACAGGATATCCTATTACATCACTTCCTGTATGAAAAGTCCCGCCTTTTTCGCGTTATATGTCATTTTTTGTTGCACAAAACTGTATTTGCGTCGTTTTTTTGATGCACAGACGTGAATATTAACCCGCATCCACATAATGATACATGGACTGTACAAATATCTGGATGCGGGCTAAATTTCACTCCTGTGCGTCAAAAAAAATGACGCAAATACAGTTTTGGTAAACAAAAAATGACGCACACCTCTAGGGACGTCAAAATTACAGTGCATTAACTGGTTTGGGGCATTTGTACTTGTTTTTTGGTTATTTTACATTTGGAACACATCAGAGATTGGCTAATTGAAGACAGTATGGTGTTGATGGTGTATGTTCACAAGTGTGACATTATACTGCAGCGGAACATCATCCACTACACCCTTCACAGTATGTTTACAGTTGGCTGACGTCATAGATGGTCATAAGTGTGGCCTACATATATGTGTGGCACAAATTGTGCATGTTCGTCATAAGGAGACGATAGCAATGTGACGCACATATGTACAATACCTAAATGCCTTTGGCTCAAAGTGTGTGCTTTGACAACTAATGTGTTGGTTGACCAAGTGTGTGTGTATATCACATGAAGCATTATTGTACATATGGTTGTATGAATGTGACGTCCATGTGTCCAATCCTAAGATGCAAGTCAAATTTGGAATGAGCAAGGGCATTTGTTAGTCATACATGTAACAACACCCGTAAAGAATACTTCCACGTTTTAGGGTCACGTAGACACCACATGTGACATAGCATGCACCTGATGGATGGCAGGCGCATGTTCATGTCAATGGTCCACATTTTCTACATCCTATGTCCTAGAGTATTGGTAAGAGCTTCCTAGGCACTAGTTGATGAATCCCACAGTGAGTCATACACATGCATTGAGGAAGTGGGTATCATGTTGTTTGCACAGACAGACAAGGGTCAATCTCATATATATGATGACACCACAGTTGAGGCCATAGAAGTAAGCCCCAACTATCAAGTGGCTGTGGTGGACCAGGATACAAGACATCACGTGTCCACATATTTCCAGTGATCAATTGCACATAGGTGTCTTGTTCATGTGTGTGGTCCAATGATGATCCTGTAGATTGTTTGGGGTGTAATTTGTCACAGTTCGGACCAGGACTCATCATGAGTCAGTGGCAGCTATTCCTGTAACTACTGAGTATCCTTTGTTGATCAATGTGAGTAAAGTAAATGTGGACATGTGAACCAACATGTGGATGGTCCCACCCTGTCACTAAAGACGTGTAATGAGACAGTCGACAGGGCAACCTTGGCGTGCTGAGTGAGATAATGTCTCAATTGTCATGTTCCGGCAGGTGTCATTACAACATTTGTACACAGGTTGGCCTCTGCACTTCCCACTGCATCTGGGAACATCATAGCCTCTGTGCTGTTTATTATCGCAGCTATTCACCACACACGGCCCATCACTATGTTGTGCGCACTGTGATGCTGTGTGTGAACTGTCATGGTTCTGACATTTTTGTATTATTCATGTACATTATCAGAGGTTGCTGGTTGTGCTGAAAGCCCCGTACCGAATCCCTGCCTATGACCCTGGGACACTGTCACACTTTGTCATTCATGCATATATGCAACCCAGACAAGGGATGGGCCATGAATTTTGCATTTACAAGAGGATGTAACTCAAATGGTACAGTTAAAAGGCAGATGATGCTATACAATGTATTTGGGTATGCATGGAAGAAGCCCATGCCCAATGCCCCCTGATGAATGGGAGGTTTTCTTACGCACGTGTGGTACATATGTAGACACAGGGATACTTTAGTGTGACGCACAGACAGTTGACAGTCAGGCTGACAGAATGCAAGGTGATTCAGGATCCAGTTACTTGACAAGTTACGTAATCAGTGGTCTGACTGAGACTGTATTGAGGACAAACTAGACAGTTGACATGTCAAACTGTGTGCGTACTGTGTATTTGAAGGTGACAAACGAACCCAAGGGCTGTGTTACACGGCTTAATTAGTATCAATGGTTGACGGTGTATTTGACATAATGCCAACTCCTATGCTGTTCCAGGCATCATCAGGGGCAGTGCTTTTTGAAATGGGTGGTGTGCATGGAGGTGATCACAGGTGTGGGCTGCATCTGTTTCTCACCAGTCCTGTAGGTGAGACTTGCATTCTAAGGGCCAACAGACATTTTCACAAGGGGAAGAAATCTACATGTGCTAACAGGGCTTTGAAACTAGAAGACAGTGTATAAATGGACCTGACGTCCTTGCAGTCAGATGTTCTATTACAATGGCATACCATAGGAAAGGGTGTAGCACACTGGTTTCCTAATGTTGGTCTGTGTGTGTAGAGGAGGGAATATCAGGGTACACATCTTAGTATTCCAGGGACCTCTTCAGACAGGTGGGTTGTGACCAGGTGCATGGGTGTGTCAGGAGTTAGGAAATGGGCTGACATGTGCATGGAATGTCATGTGTGCAATGCATGTCATATGTGTGGCACTTGTGCTGTCTATGTTCTGCTTCTATGGAACTCTAGTCACAGATATTCCTTGCAAATATTGGATGCAGTTGGACTAACTGCTGTCAAGGGTCTTGTCAGACATTCCTGTTAGTGATGCCAAAGCACATTGACTGCCTCATGTATGAGGCTTGTTTTCCCCTTATTGAGTGATGGTGTCATAGTTGTGTGCCATATGCTGCGTTGGACCTTGCTTTCAACATGTATGTGTGAAATAGTTGTGGTCCTCTGCTATTGGCCTTCAAAGGAGATATGTACATGATATATACCATTAAGAGTGTGTGTGTATGTGACCATTGTATGTTAGGCATCACATTAGCTCTGGGATGTTCCATGTCCTACTCAGTATCTCAGCAGTGCTCCATGAGGCAACACTCTTTTTCTGATAAGTAGAGCAAAAAGGTGTGCAAAAAGGAATAGCCAGACCATGATATGGTCATTAGAATAGGTGTTTATTTAAATTAGTTAACTAAAGTGGTGAAGGTGATCATATTCAGAAGAAATTATTTACAATCTGTTGCCGCCTACGTATACGAGCAGCTGTGTTCTGCAGTTCCCCCTCCTGTTGCAGGCCAGCATCCTCCTCTTCCTCCTCTTCAGGCATGTGTGGCTCTGGTTCCAGGAGGGGAATGTTTCTTCTGATACAAATGTTGTGCAATATTGCACATGTGAGGATGATCCTACAGACCATCTCGGGGGAATATAGGAGGCTACCACCAGTGATGTCTAGGCAGCAGAACCTTGACTTGAGGATGCCGAAGGTCCGCTCGACAATGCTGCGTGTCCTCCTATGGGCCTCGTTGTATGCACGCTCTGCAGCTGTACTTCGGTTGCCAAATGGTGTCATAATCCATGGCTGGATGCCATACCCCTGATCAGCTGCAAGAGAAAATGAATGGGATCATGATGATGTAGCTGGCACTATTGAAAGGACTTTTAATGGCAGTAGTTGTCTTGTGTTGTCTTTGACTCTTTTGTGTACTAATGTGGCATCCTGTGCTTGTAGGCTGTACCATCTGCATTGTGTTGTTTCCTTGGCTGAACAAGTGTTTGTCTGCTAACCGTTTGACAGCAGTATGTTTTGGGATTTGCAGTACAGTGTGCCCTCCCTAGCATTGTGACTTGTGATACAGGTGTCCGTGTGTCTTCACTGGGGGTGAGATGATAGTTCCATGCACAGTTAAAATTGAAAGTGTTGTTAACACGTTCATATCAAAGTACCCTGGACATCCCATACCTTGAAACTTTTACAATGTATTAATGTAAAGGTCATTGGGACACTTACAATTTGCAAGGTGACATTTCGGCAACCACACTCATTGACGTCTTCACATTAGGCTGTACAGTAATTTCCAATGTGTGACAGGTTCTATGGTGACTTAAGAAACATGGCTAGCGATGTCACGACCTCAGTATGTTCCTGTTGACATGTTGCTGTTGTGGTGTATGCGTTGTGTGTTCTAGAGGGTTGCTGTGCAGTGTGTATGTAAGTAGGTTTTTGTACTTACCAACAAGTAGTCCACTGCCATACCGTCCATCCCGGAAGTGTTGATTGATGGTGCAGTGTCGGAAGATGCATGAGTCTTGTACACTCCCAGGATATTTAGCCACGATGTTGGTGATCAATCCCTGGTGATCAACTATGGCCTGCAAGTTGATGGAATGTGTGTGCTTCCTGTTGCGGTAGAGGTGTTCAGTTGCAGCAGGTGGCACAAGGCGTACATGTATGCAGTCAATTGCACCAAGGAAGTGTGGGAAGCCACTGATTGCGTAGAACCCCTGTTTTGTTTCCTGCTGCTTCTGCAGTGTGTTAGGGAAGCAAATGTGGCGGGGTGTCAGTCGAATGATGGCATCCAGTACTTTGGGCAAAAAGGCGGAGAATGATGGTTGTGATATTCCGCCAACCAGGGCACCAGTTGTTTGGAAAGAGCCACTTGCCAGCATGTGAAGTACTGCAAGCAGCTTTGTTTCTGTTGGGATGGTGCAGGGTGTCACCAAAGTGGGGGCCAAACTGCTGTTCAATGTTTCGCAGCAGCTGCTGAATGGCCTGCCAGTTCAACCAATACCTCTGTATGATGTTGTGTTCCCTGAGGCCCTGAAGGGCTGTTCTTGGGCGGAATATCCTCTCCTGCCTTCTGCGCTGCCTTTGGGGTCCCTGCTGGTGTTGTTGTAGCTGCTGTTGTTGCTGCTGGGCTCTGCGTCTGCGTTGGATTAGAATCACCTCCATGGCTCCCTGTTGCTGCTCTGCTGCTCTGCTGTTTGTTCTGTGTGTTCTGATTAAATACAGGTGTGTTTGCCCTATCTTAAAGCCTGCTCTGACCCAGGTGTTAATGTTTGACACAAATTGGGCTGTGCGTCATTTTCTGGCTCCGCCTCCCGGCCGTGCGTCATTTTTGCCCAAAAGCATAAATACGACGCACAGCCGTTTAAGCCATTTTTTGGACGGGAACGCTTACCTTGCATATAATTAACGCAAGGCGGGTTGCCGCATCCAAAAAATGACGCACACAGTGGAATTTTGTCGTCCGCGGGCTCGGGCGTCAAAGTTTAAATACGGGGCAATGTTTGCGCTGATTGTGCGTCAAAATTTTTGACGCACAATTGGTGCAGACGTAGTATAAATATACCCCTAACTCTTTTCCCAGAAAGTGAGACCATGAAAACTAGGAGCGGAGTTTTCATCTGTTTCCTGGCCCACTGGAATGCATGTTTAGTAGCACCCTGCATGTGGGAGCAATACTAGCTCCTGCAGAAGATGGGGAGCAGGCTGGGACTGCAGGGACTTTGAGTCTCCCCCTGTGGTCCCCACAGTTGCACACTGGATGCCCTTGGTGGGGCCAGGGCACCCAAGTAGACATGGCCAGGCCACTGGGGATGGGGTTCCAGGCTGAAATCGGCCAATTAGAGGGGGCCATGCGACCACCCTTCCCAGGTTTAAATAAGTTACTGGTGGCAGGGAGGTGGTGGTCCCCAGAGCTGGGAGGGTGTGCGTGGCTTCCCTCAATAAATGTTTATTTAGCCCTGGGGACGAGGTGGTGGTGGTCCACAGGGCTTTTCAAGCCCCTGAAGTGGGGTCTTCACGGCTCCCCTCCATATTATTAATAAAGGCTAGGGGACGTGGTGGTCCCTGGGGCTCAAAAGAGACCTGGGAGGGGAGCCCTGTGTGCCCCCCTCCTTATTTTCATAGTGAATGCCCTCTGGACCTGGCCCACACCAGAGTATACTGTACGAATGTGGAAGAGCGCACTTTTTGAAAACATTTGGCCAGATTCATGGATCAGCCAAAAATCCTATTTTGCCATTTGCTTAGGGATCCCACACCTGAGCTTGTTTTACCAAATGGCATGGGCTGTGCAGGGCTCGCTGCCTAATAGTGTGTTGGCCAGGCCCTGTGGCCAACCCTTTGCCACAAACAGCTGAAGGACGTCCGTGGCACGGGGTTGGATGTTTACAGGGGTAGGCTGCAGGGGTCTGGCTCTGCAGCCAGCTCCTGCTGCGCATGTCTGAAGGCCTTGGTTGGTATGAGGTAGGGTGCTTGTAAGCTTATAGGTAGTTGGATGCAGGGCATGGCTGCAGGCCAAGCCCCACAGCCAACCCCTGCCACGGAATAATGAAAAGTACCTGAAATTACTTGATGTTTAAAAAACCATAGAAATTCACTGAAAAAAACAAAGGTTAAAGGGACGTTATAGTTAAGACATAGAAGGTTTTTTTAAACATAGAAATTACTGAAAAAACAAAGGTTGCAGGGCTGTTATAGTTAGGCTCACATTTCAAACGTACAAAACCATTCAAATTTTGTAGTTATAGGTATAGCTATTTCAAGTAACCATAACTCGTGCCCGAAGGTAACTATGACTTGCGCCCTAGCCATGCACTGCTAATTACTCCATATATTACATCACTCATGGCATCTTTTATAGCATCATTGATAATATCCATGTAACATTTGCAGTAAAATTATTGATCAGATATCTAAGCATGGCGGGGGAGTGAGTTATAGTTCCCTTAGTGCAAGAGTTTTAGGGCAAGATGGATCATGAATTTTTGCAATTGCAAGAATGCATTTTGGTATGTATGAATTACAATTTGTGACTACATACCAATTCGGTATTAGGAAGGGGTATGTCAAGGGCGTCCCTTCCTAATTACAAATCACAGCGATATGTAGGAATGTTTTGTGACCCAAATGCAGTTGCAAAACATTTGCATTTTACCACCTACTTCAAGTAGGTGGTAACCCATTCACAAACAGGAAGAGGTCCACAAGAGACCCCTTGCCCTCTGTGAAAGCATTTGAAAAAATGCAAATATTGTAATAATGTAAATATTTTAGTGATTATATTATTAGCAGGATATTAAAAAGACAAAAAAGTCAATATTATTACATTCAATCCCTGCTTCATATTTACAAATTGCAGGTATGTAACTTGGGGTAGTTAGCTATCCACTATCTTGGAAAAGAATAGTGATTTGTCAGATAGTTTTAGACATAAGGCAAAGAAAACTCCACACATAGATCTGCAATTTAGTTTGCGGTATTTTTGCAAATCATTTCCAAATAAATTACTGGTGATCACACTATTCAGGCCAAATTTACAGGAACCTTGAAAGAATCTCTTAGTATGGACATCCATAATCTGGATAACACTACTTTATCATCAGGGGAACTGCTTCACAAGCATCTTAAACTCAAAGAATAGACATCATTTAGGGGTCAGCTTGCCCCTTCTGACCCCTGGCACTGTCTTTGAGACCCCAGGCCTCAGAGGTGGCAAATTCAGTGCAGGTACATCGTGGCAGCTTGTCCTTTTGGATGTCAGTTGGGGCTGCACTCTCTTCGTATTCTGTCAATTTTGTTTATTACATTAGTAGTTGATAAGATATATTGTTGATGATATTATTAGCAGGATATTAAAAGACACAAAAGTCAATATTCTGACATTCAGTCCCTGCTTCATGTTTAAAAATTGCAGTTATGTAACTTGGGGTAGTTAGCTGTCCACTATCTGGAAAAACGTTAAGAATAGTGCTTTGTCAGATAGTTTTAGACATAAGGCAAAGAAAGTGATGAAAAATGAATGCATGAATTATGTGGCATCCTGAGAAGGATAGGTGCATGGATTTTCGTCATTAACTGCTGTGTTAATCCTCTAATTTGAGGCTCCGATCACCTGGAACTCAAAGCATGCTAGATTTATGGAAAGATATGAATGAGACTGTTGACATAATAAACCTGTCTGCCTAAGGAAGGACTGAAGACTTGTATTTTGCTTTTATTTTATCCTGAGGTTCTAAAGATGGCTCTCAGGATTCAGAGAAGCTGGGCCCCTTAAGAGCAAGAGCCCACACTGGCATAGACATCAGTAGGTTAGCGGAATAAGGTTTGGGGTGGTCCTTCCTAAATATAGTGGTTAAATCTATCTTTGCCATGATGCCCTATAAGCATGCCCTGACTTACAGGCAGTGAAAAGCGCAACAGGTGCTGTCTCACCTGATGCACCGCAACATTGCCACCGGCTTGATTACGCCGCCTCCAGCCAAATGAGGCCCTGACTCCTGCACTGCCTGCTGTAAGATTTTGAGTCTCATTTCAGAGATTAACAGGGTAAGTTAGAACCCGGTAGGTGGCTCACCAGTCTCCCAGGCTATGACCACTGACCAAGTTTATAGGTCCCTAGCAAAGGGGCAGATATCTCTGCTCTTTCAGTGGAGCTACCACTGCAGAAGCTCAGCTGAATGAACTGAATTTGCAAAGTTTAAGTCATGTTTCTTGAGCCAGTTGGCAAAGTTTTTTGTTTTGTTTTCAAGAATCAAACTCATAAAGCATGTCACCAGGTGTCCCAGTGAGAAAAAGTTCACACCAGGGGAGCTCCTACTCCATAAAATTTTACATGATGCCCCAAGTCAGAAGTTAAAAATGTTGACCAGAGCAAACCCCTAGGATTGCTTTTATTGTTGCTTCTTTGTTGTCAGTTTGAAAAAACGCTTAGAAGCTAGTCACCCTTGCCCCATCCACCAACATTGCCCTTTGAATTTCCATGTGCTTTTTTTCCCAAATTCTTAACTTCTTAATCCCTTAAGTATTTTTGTCATTTTGGTGTGCTTTTATTCTCTATTTTTCTACATTATACTAAATCAGGTTGGGAATTGTATCTGATTTATTTGTTTACCTTATTATTTTCCTGCCTCTGCCTATTGAAAATCCTGTTGCTTAGAGCGGCACTGCCACGGCTAAACTCTGAATTCCTCATTTAAACATGTCTTTGTTCTATGAATGCTAGATTGATTAACGTTGTTGGAGCTAATCCATTGCTCTTTTTTAAATTATCAACCCAGTTTCCTGTAGTCTAATAATAATAAAGGAATTGCAATCACATAATACACCCAGGCTTAGATGTATTCAAATATTCTCTGTCTTTGAGAAAGATCCCTTTGAAAAGAATGGTCAATCGCCACCTAGGGATTTCTAATTTTAAAGGCTATTGTTCATAGAAGCATTTATAAACTTTCCAGACACGATTTGCTTCATGCATGGGAACATATCGCATTAAAAGCATGTATTTTTGCCAAAGGCATTTCCTTGTTAAATTGTGGCACTTCTTTTTTGCACTTTCAGAACAAATCAATGCTGTATTACTTTTATTTACCAACATAAGGTTTTCCCCGATACTGATTCTATTATTTACAGTCTACAGAATGCCTGAACCAAAACTATTTTATTTTGCCTTCTGATTTGTTTTGTATGGGAATTCTCAAGTCACCATTCAAAGTGATTAATGTGTTCAACATTCCCCAGATGATTTAGACTATTTAGACTATTGAGAATGTGCACCCATTTAGTTCTAATGGAGCTACACTAAACCTACTTCAACATTGCGTCATGTTAATATTATTTTCAGAATGCCCAAGATCTCTCTTTTGTGGTGGCATGCAGTTGTGTTGCTGTAGAAGCAAATGGACACATTCATTCAACCAATATAAACTGAAGCATACTTTTCATCGCCATGAATTGCAGTTTCGCAAACTTCATCCTCTCTAGACCATTCTCCAAGGTCCATTATACAGCCCTCTAATCTTGGAGAAAATGAGCTCAATCACTTTCACCGCAATTACAATCTTGGCTCACACCATTGGCAGAAGAGTGTCAGTATTTCTCTTTTTCTTTTTTGTTTTAAAATGGGTGAGACCAAGCAGACATGCTTTCTGGAACGTCTCAATGAACAACGTACAACTACTTTTTTTATTGCAAGTCTAATTTTGTTCCTAGCCCTTCTCATAAAAGGAAATAGATCAGCACCAATGCTCCCATCCTTTAACAACAGAAACCAAGACGACTGGGAATGGGAAGCTGATCAATCTACTTTTTGGCATCCGTGCTCTGGAGAAAACTGCCACTCAAAATACAAAAAAACAAGAATAATTTGGCCATTAGGTAGGCTTTAAACACCATTATAATTTGTTAGTCTGCTCAAAGATAACTCCCTTGTTTATCGGATGTTCTCAATGCCACAATGCCATGACGTCACTTGGGGCCAGATGTAGGTAGAAAACATTTTGCGAGGTGCAAATTGCGAGTCCCAGCGACTCGCAATTTGCACCTCGCAAAATGTTATGCAGAAAGGTGTCTCAGACACCTTCTGCGACTCGCTATGGGGTAAATATTTATGAGGTGGGTCGCAGTTTGCGACCCCATAGCGAGTCTAGGCACTCACGGGGATGGTGGCCTGCTGGAGACAGCAGACCACCATGTCCGTGACTGCTTTTCAATAAAGCAGTTTTTTTTTCTTTTTGCTGCCCGTTTTCCTTAAAGGAAAACGAGCTGCAAATAGAAAAAATACAGAAACCTTTAAGTTTCTTTTTTTTTCAGAGTAGGCAGTGGTCCATAGGACCACTGCCTGCTCTGAAAAAATATTATTGTGAGCATTCACAAAGGGGAAGGGGTCCAATGGGGACCCCTTCCCGTTTGTGAATGAGTTACCATCCACTTCAAGTGGATGGTAACTGCGAGTTGATTTGCGACCGCTTTCACGGTCACAAATCAACTCTACATCGCGGTGCGACTCACAAAAAGGAAGGGAACACCCCTTCCTATTTGCGAGTCTGAAACACATTTTGCGAGTTGGTACCGACTCGCAATATGTGTTTCTGCATAGCGTGAGGGCATTTGTGCCTCGCAAACAGCATTTTTCGCCGTTTGCGAAGCGCAAATGCCTTCCTACATCTGGCCCTTGGTGTGTAAGTGTTATTGTAATAAATGAAGTAGAAAGCCACTATTCACTACAGCGCACTCCACTGATGTTTGTACAGGATAAGAGATGATTCAGATTACTTTTCTTGTATTGTGTTGAATGTACATTCTCATGTATTTGATTTCACAAATGGACAAACTGAGAAAAGCTAAAATACAACACATACTCACATATTGCAAAATTATTTAGTGCTATGGAAGGCAGAGCAATATTACAGAAACATCATGGTGGTCCAACAAGTTTGCATAACAGTCAAAAACCAGTAGACACACAATGCAAACACCCACACACGCACACACAAACGCCTGCACACTGGGTGGAAGAGCAATGTTTTGATCCCCCCAGTTGTCCACGATGATGACAGTTAGTGGGCACAAACAGTGTTACAAATGATAGTGACAGGGGAGACATGTGTATCTATGTTTTTTTCCCCAGATAATGCGTTTCGAGATTGAAATAGCTACAGGTGAGACATTAACAGTTATTAAAGAAATGACTGGGATTGTACCAATGAAGCGTGTCAAATAGAGAACAAAGGTAGCTTCCCTACCATCAACATGAAAAGCCTTTAAAACAACAAAATCTTCAATTCAAGTTTTTATTGTGGGCTGGAGTATTTGATTGTGGGTATTTGTTACAAGCTTCTATTGGATTATTTGATAATCAAAGTTTTCTGCTAAAGGGTTCAACCCTCGTTGAGCCAGAAACTGGTTTACTAACTAACTTAGGATGCACAAATAGCTTAGATCTGAGCGAGGGGATTTGATACTTCTGGTAGTATAATAAAGTTATGACAGTTATGAAACAATGGTAAACATGTAAAATGGAGGTAAAACATTCCTGTGCTGAGTCTCAGTGAGTGTTAGCTTATTGTACTGGAAAATCAAAAGATCAAGGGAGACTGTGGTCATATGTAAATTCACCTCTTAATGTTTCTGCCACCACTGTTAATTTCGTGGAACCAGACACATGAATTAGCAACATGAATTCCTTTCTGTTGGTCTGTCTATTCCAATCAGTGATAGGAGTACTAGTGAACCCACCAATATTTTCTTCAGTTTAATGCTTTTCGTGTAGAGAAACACCTTGGTAGCTGTAAGTTTTCAGGTGTTTTTGGTCTTAATTTATTTATTTATAAAGTGCAAACTCTCACCTGAAGATGTCTTGGTGCTAATGAACTGAAAAGAAAAGCGGGACAAAAGACAGGGAATTTACCAGAAAAGGCCGTTTTTCACAAGTGCACAGGTTGCACAGGTGTGAGGAGCTCTGAGATTCATGGAACATGAATTCCAGATCTTTAGGACAATTTTGTATAAAGGTCGGCCACAAGTCTGTATTTTCTTTATCCATGGAACAATGAGTAGTAAGTGGATCATAAGAAGTGAGATGGAATATAGATTGACAGTAGATATTTTAGGTCAGACGTTTTTAAAACCGTAAACAAAACTGTGAGTAAAAATCTGTGAGTAATAAGAATGATCTTAAATTGTAAACGGGGCATCTCAAAGGCAGGGAAGGGAGCAGCGAGCCTCTGTAACTCAAATGAATTTGCAAGATCTCCATACCACACGGAAAACTACGTTTTGGATGAGTTGAAGTTTTGCCTGCGAGTATCCCTGAAGGCCCAAAAACACACAGTTATTAGTCAATTTGTGACACTACTGAAGGTTTAACTGGAATGATTTTTCTAATTGTTTGCCATATTAAAAACAGGAGGAGGAGATCATGTTAGTAACCCCAATGTGCTGAGTTGACCCATTCAATAGGTATAATCATGAAGATACTGTAGAGCATACAAACAAGATAAATGATAGGGATTTCATTGCATATCACTCAATACGCTCATAAACCCCCTTTCAGAACTGTAGTAAGCTAACAAATCCAAAGCCTGTCTTCATATCTCAAATAGCTAATATTGTTGGTTTACCATTTCTGGGGATGGACTGTTACCAAACCTGTACATTCCCTATTGGAGTGAATAAAAGATCATTAAACATAGCACTCAAACAAAGAGGCATGAAGACATTACAGCGTATGTGTGATTCATGTTGCAAAATATGTCATTGTCTTATTTGAATTATTTTTTTAAATGTCAAGCAGATCACTTTTGCACCCACAGGGACATGTGGTTGCCATATTTCTGGTAGCAGTCTGTCACTTTATTTTCACCGTTTTATTAATGGAAATAGATTTTTGTGCTGTTTTATTAAGAATTCGTAATGGATTGGCAAGTACCATGTTGATTAACCAGCATCCATTTTACATTCCCCTGCTATACTAACATACTTGTACTCTCTTTCACTGGCCTTGTTTTCATGCTTGGCATAGCAAGGTGTAGGAGGCTGGACTGGCTTGTAGTGAGTACCAAGGGGTACTTACACCTTGCACCAGGCCCAGGTATCCCTTATTAGTGTAGAGGGGTGTCTAGCAGCTTAGGCTGATAGAAAAGGTAGCTTAGCAGAGCGGCTTAGGCTGAACTAGGAGACGAGTGAAGCTCCTACAGTACCACTAGTGTCACTTGCACAATATCATAAGAAAACACAATACACAGATATACTAAAAATAAAGGTACTTTATTTTTCTGACAATATGCCAAAGTATCTCAGTGAGTACCCTCCGTATGAGGATAGCAAATATACACAAGATATATGTACACAATACCAAAATATGCAGTAATAGCAATAGAAAACAGTGCAAACAATGTATAGTCACAATAGATGCGGGCACATAGGGATAGGGCAACACAAACCATATACTCTAGAAGTGGAATGCGAACCACGAATGGACCCCAAACCTATGTGACCTTGTAGAGGATCGCTGGGACTGTAAGGAAACAGTGAGGGTTAGAAAAATAGCCCACCCCAAGACCCTGAAAAGTGGGTCCAAAGTGCACCTAAGTTCCCCAAAGAGCACAGAAGGCGTGATAGGGGAATTCTGCAGGAAAGACCAACACCAGCAACGCAACAACAATGGATTTCCAGACGAGAGTACCTGTGGAACAAGGGAACCAAGTCCAAAAGTCACGATCAAGTCGGGAGTGGGCAGATGCCCAGGAAATGCCAGCTGTGGGTGCAAAGAAGCTGCCACCGGATGGTAGAAGCTATGGATCCTGCAAGAACGACAAGGGCTAGAAACTTCCCCTTTGGAGGATGGATGTCCCACGTCGTGAAGAGTCGTGCAGAAGTGTTTTCGTGCAGAAAGACTGCAAACAAGCCTTGCTAGCTGCAAGGGTCACGGTTAGGGTTTTTGGATGCTGCTGTGGCCTAGGAGGGACCAGGATGTCACCAATTGCGTGAGGGGAAAGAGGGGGCGCCCAGCAAGACAAGGAAGCAGCACCCGCAGAAATGCCGGAACAGACACTACGAAGTGGAGTGAACCGGAGCTCACCCGAAGTTGCACAAGAGGGTCCCACGAAGCCGGAGGACAACTCAGGAGGTCGTGCAATGCAGGTTAGAGTGCCGGGGACCCAGGCTTGGCTGTGCACAAAGGAAATCCTGGAAGAGTGCACAGGAGCCGGAGTAGCTGCAAAACATGTGGTTCCCAGCAATGCAGTCTAGCGTGGGGAGGCAAGGACTTACCACCACCAAACTTGGACTGAAGAGTCACTGGACTGTGGGAGTCACTTGGACAGAGTTGCTGGGTTCAAGGGACCTCGCTCGTTGTGCTGACAGGAGACCCAGAGGACCGGTGATGCAGTTCTTTGGTACCTGCGGTTGCAGGGGGAAGATTCCGTCGACCCCCGGGAGATTTCTTTGGAGCTTCTAGTGCAGAGAGGAGGAAAACTACCCCCACAGCATGCACCACCAGGAAAACAGTCGAGAAGGCGGCAGGATCAGCGTTACAAGGTCGCAGTAGTCGTCTTTGCTACTTTGTTGCAGTTTTGCAGGATTCCAGCGCGGTCAGCAGTCGATTCCTTGGCAGAAGGTGAAGAGAGAGATGCAGAGGAACTCTGATGAGCTCTTGCATTCGTTATCTAAGGAATTCCCCAAAGTAGAGACCCTAAATAGCCAGAAAAGGAGGTTTGGCTACCTAGGAGAGAGGATAGGCTAGCAACACCTGAAGGAGCCTATCAGAAGGAGTCTCTGACGTCACCTGCTGGCACTGGCCACTCAGAGCAGTCCAGTGTGCCAGCAGCACCTCTGTTTCCAAGATGGCAGAGGTCTGGAGCACACTGGAGGAGCTCTGGGCACCTCCCAGGGGAGGTGCAGGTCAGGGGAGTGGTCACTCCCCTTTCCTTTGTCCAGTTTCGCGCCAGAGCAGGGCTGAGGGATCCCTGAACCGGTGCAGACTGGCTTATGCAGAGATGGGCACCATTTGTGCCCATCAAAGCATTTCCAGAGGCTGGGGGAGGCTACTCCTCCCCAGCCCTGACACCTTTTTCCAAAGGGAGAGGGTGTAACACCCTCTCTCTGAGGAAGTCCTTTGTTCTGCCTTCCTGGGCCAAGCCTGGCTGGACCCCAGGAGGGCAGAAACCTGGGGGTTGGCAGCAGCAGCTGCAGTGAAACCCCGGGAAAGGTAGTTTGGCAGTACCCGGGTCTGAGCTAGAGACTCGGGGATCATGGAATTGTCTCCCCAATGCCAGAATGGCATTGGGGTGACAATTCCATGATCTTAGACATGTTACATGGCCATGTTCGAAGTTACCATTGTGACGCTATACATATGTCGTGACATATGTATAGTGCACTCGTGTAATGGTGTCCCCGCACTCACAAAGTCCGGGGAATTTGCCCTGAACAATGTGGGAGCACCTTGGCTATTGCCAGGGTGCCCACACACTAAGTAACTTAGCACCCAACCTTTACCAGGTAAAGGTTAGACATATAGGTGACTTATAAGTTACTTAAGTGCAGTGGTAAATGGCTGTGAAATAACGTGGACGTTATTTCACTCAGGCTGCACTGGCAGGCCTGTGTAAGAATTGTCAGATCTCCCTATGGGTGGCACAAGAAATGCTGCAGCCCATAGGGATCTCCTGGAACCCCAATACCCTGGGTACCTCAGTACCATATACTAGGGAATTATAAGTGTGTTCCAGTATGCCAATGTAAATTGGTGAAATTGGTCACTAGCCTGTTAGTGACAATTTGGAAAGAAATGAGAGAGCATAACCACTGAGGTTCTGGATAGCAGAGCCTCAGTGAGACAGTTAGTCATAACACAGGTAACACATACAGGGCACACTTATGAGCACTGGGGCCCTGGCTGGCAGGGTCCCAGTGACACATACAACTAAAACAACATATATACAGTGAAATATGGGGGTAACATGCCAGGCAAGATGGTACTTTCCTACACAAGGGGAGAATTCTCAGTCAAGCTATCTTTGTGTCTGAGATCTCCACTGTTGTATCTTTTCTCAAGGTCCTTTTCACACTCTTATCATTAAACAATCAGGTACCTATTAGCACTGTCCTATAAAGTATCAGTTTCACTTTCATCTCTCCTCTTTTAACTGCCTAGCTAAAGAAAATGTAGAAAGGTTTGGTTAATTTAAGGAGGTGTTAGCACTACTTGCACGTATGCTTGGTGAGGTGAACCTGTGTTAACCTGGGTGCTATTTTTCCTTATTTGCATAAAAAGCATATTTAAGACTTTAAGTGGACTTCTGCCTACTATTTATTTCACACGTTTGTTCCTCACTTTAGTAATATCTTAGGCTATGTTCACTTTCTGCAGTTTGGACATTTATGCATATGTTTTAATAATGTACTATGTGTTAGTTTCTAGTATTTTTGTAATGAAATTTTTGGATTTGTCTGGGAAATTTGGACTTGTTTAATTTTTAACTACCGTTCTTTGTTTTTATAATTTTCTGTCAAGCAGTTTGCAGTATACCTTGCCCAGTAATTCTCTGTATTATGTAAATAATGAAACTTTCAATTGTTCACTACATATTGTGCGTCCGATTTACAACCCTAAGAAAAAACCTTTGGACATATGATTCTTTAGTATTACCGTTTGGAGTAGGATTCTGACTTTTATGGAAGTCACCAAAAATCTCTGGAGAACTCTAGGAAACCCATGGATTTCCAGGAACACTACAAGGCCCAAAATCTACAGAGCTGCAATTTCCACCTGGTGGATATTTTTCATGAGAAAATATTTGTTATTTTCTCTACTCAATCACACCTAATCTTACAAACTTTTCCACCATGGAAATGCATCACTAACTAGAGGGTGGGGAACTGTTGGTGAATGTAGGTGCTCGTGGCAAGTTCCAAAGCCATCCCTTACATCTTTCACAGGAATAGCCACCTTGCTGCTTTGGCGACTGCATTCATAATTGTGGGAAATGCAGGATACTGGTAGAGTTATCACATTCGAAAACGCACGCTCCAAGACCAAACTCTCACTAATCAAGAGCCTATAATTAACAATGTGGGGTTTACTCTGTGAAACAGTGGCCCAGATTAACAAGAATCTGGCGCATCAGTACTGATGCCCCAGATTTCTTGTGTCCCGCCATGGTTGGCAGTATTTACAGTACGCCACACCATGGTGCACATTATGCCAATAGCATCAAAATCTTTGATGCTTTTGTGGCGCTTTGCTGCACTAGGGTCAAAAATGTTGACGCTAGTGCAGCAAAGTGCAAAGAGGCCCATTAACTTCAATAGGTGCGTCCTTTTAATGCTGGTTTTGAGCAGGCATTAAAAATGACACCAAAGATGGTGCAATGGAATCTTGTAGATTTCATTTTGTCATTTTTGCAGGCCTCCTAGCACCGGAACTCCCCCTTGCAAACATTATGCCTTGTGTAGGTATATTATGGCGCAAGGGATCACAAAGTGGCTCAATGCATGCATTGCACCACTTTGTAAATGTGGTGCCACGATTTTGCCTCGTTGAGCCACATTAGGGTAAAAAATAAATGACGCTAATGTGGCGCAAGGTATCACTAAGGCCTTGTAAATCTGGCCCAATGCTTTTGCACACTAAATACAATATAGATGCACAAAAACTTTTTTGAATTCTCCCCAAAGTCAATTAACTGTTCAGTGGCCTTTGAGGAAGATGTTAAAAGATGCATTTAATTATTTGCATTTTTAGTGCATTTCTTCTTAAAGACTGTTTCCCAAATATCGATGTATAGTCCTATGAACTTGCACAATACTGTACTTAACTGATCAGAGATCTAGAGTTATCCCTCATCTTGGCAATTCTGTACATCATGTTATTCATTATCGATTATATCTATTTTATTGCTTTGTTTCTACTGTGCAAGATCATGTCAATTATTCAAACATTTCCATGTGCATGTTGTGATTTGTACTTCTTGATGTCCCATGTCACCGCGCATTCTCGCCTACAAGGACATGTCTCTTACATCGCATTTCTATTGCTATCCATTGGTATGAAAATATTTTGAAGGAGCCAGTTAAACCCAGTGCCAAATCCCAACCTACAACATAAGACAACTAATATATCCTTTAGGGGGAAGAGCCATAGTTCCCTGTGAAGTTTATTTGTCTGTATATTCAATGCCAAGACACTAGATTATACTGGTTGATAAGGGTTTAGAGAATTCTAAACATTTGAAAATTGCAAACTTCCAACATTTTCATTTTATGTCGTTCATTTTATGAGAAAATTGTAAATGTACGGTTGCAGTATTCAGTTTGCCAATATGATACAATTTCATTACTAGTTCTATGTAGTGTGAGCCCAGTTCTCAATAAGTTAAACTGACACATGTTTTGTGTCAGGTCGGGACATGCCCTTTGAGATTTTTAATGAACTTCTATTTGAAATTTTAAACTGGAATACATTATAGACTCTATATATCAATTTCAACTGATTAGTTATTAGAGATAAATTATGTCAAATATTTCTTCACTCTACAATATACTAATGTGAGCATTGGATATTTGTATCCTACATCACAATATACTGTCATATTTAGCCACTCTTTCCTTAATGTACAAAATGCAGCACTTTTAATCATAGGAGCAAATTAAGTGTCTCCAGACGTTATTGTGAAAACACAACCTTTTTCTAGCTGTGAAGGTTATTCTTTTCTGTTTTTGAAGGTTTCGACATTTCAAGTATGCATTCCACCACTCTTAAGCAACATTTGTTTTGCATGTTTACATTTTGTGGACCATAATCTATTAAACTGTTATTTCTGTACATGTCCAAAGGCCAGAACGTATTGCATATACCTACAGTCTTGTAGATTGATCACAATTATACATTTACTGATTACAATCATATTTTTACTAGCTATCCATTTGATTATGTGGGGCACTTAGGCCCGTATTTATACTTTTTGACGCTAATCTGCGCTAACGCAGTTTAGCGTCAAAAAAATTAGCGCCGGCTAACGCCATTCTGAAGCACCATGCGGGCGCCGTATTTATAGAATGGCGTTAGCCGCCCGGCGCTGCCTGGTGTGCGTGAAAAAAAACCACGTACACCAGGCAGCGCCGGCGTAGGGGAAAATGGCGTATGGGCGTCTAAAAATGGGGCAAGTCAGGTCGAGGCAAAAAAATCGTCTTAACCCGATTTGCGCCATTTTTTTTCGACGCCCATCCCCCATCAACATGACTCCTGTCTTAGCAAAGACAGGAGTCATGCCCCCTTGCCCAATGGCCATGCCCAGGGGACTAATGTCCCCTGGGCATGGTCATTGGGCATAGTGGCATGTAGGGGGGCACAAATCAGGCCCCCCTATGCCAAAAAAAAAATTACAAAAAATACTTACCCCAACTTACCTTTTCTTCCCTGGGGTGGGTCCCTCCATCCTTGGGTGTCCTCCTGGGGTGGGCAAGGGTGGCAGGGGGTGTCCCTGGGGGCAGAGGAGGGCACCTCTGGGCTCATTCTGAGCCCACAGGTCCCTTAACGCCTGCCCTGACCCAGGCGTTAAAAAGAGGCGCAAATGCGGGTTTTTTTGCCCCGCCCACTCCCGGGCGTCATTTTTGCCCGGGAGTATAAATACCACGCACATGCCTCGGAGTCATTTTTTAAGACGGGAACGCCTCCCTTGCATCTCATTAATGCAAGGGAGGTGTTCACGCCAAAAAATGACGCTAACTCCATGAACTTTGGCGCTAGACGCGTCTAACGCCAAAGTATAAATATGGAGTTAGTTTTGCGTCGAATTTGCGTCGAAAAAAACGACGCAAATTTGGCGCAAACGGAGTATAAATATGCCCCTTAATTTCAGAAATCCCTGATCCTGTTTACAGAACAACAACATAGAATACAACCACCAAAGTCCATTTGTGTCAAGAAGGTTTAATATTTTCATCCTCACTGGAGTACATTGTAATCTGAAGCTGATTTGTTTATGGGAATGGTGTCCAGGCCTACCAGTATGCACAAATTAAATTGAAGAAAGAGAAATAACCCTTCCCTCTCAGAAATGTTCTCTCTTGACTCCTGCCTCAAACACTCCATGCATTTGTAGAATACTGTCGTCATTGCCTGCCTTTGGTTTATACATATACAACGCTGAACAAGGATTACATATACCTTTAAAGATTTTTTACAAGTGTTATTCCTAATTCTTATTCTAGAACTAACATCCGTCTTTCAAAACGTATTCAAAGACAAGTTTAAACCTCAGACTTTTCCATAGCTTGCCCTGTTACACTGGCATTCAACTCGACAAAGCATTCACTATGTCTATAAAACATTCTATAAAATTGCTTTCACCCAATTGGTTTATTTATTTTCCAGTAACACCATTGTATGTTGGTGCAGAAACTGCACAAGTGATACGGAAGGTAACTGTAATTTGTGGGCTGAACGCAACCCATACATGTGTCTAAAATGTATGGCTCTCAAGAGCACCATTGTGCTCTGGCTGGGCTGCAGTTTAAAAGCACTTAGGCCCTCATTGTAACCCTGGGAGTCTTTTGACCGCCAGGCGGTACAAACCGCCACATTATGAGATTGGCTCCTCCACTCATACCGCCATGGCTTTCTCCAGATCGGCGACTGACATAGTACCACCGATGGTATTATGAGCCGGCCTACCACCATGGCGGTAGTCCCTACTAGTGACAGGGAATTCCTTCCCTGTCACCGGTAGGCATCTCCCCCACACCCAACACTCATCTGATGCTCCCCACGCCCCTCCATCCGAACTCACCCCTCCCACCCACCCGATACACATAGTAACCCCCACCCCCTCCGATCCACTCACCCCCCATACATGCACACACCACACAACTGACCCCAACCCCAGAGCCACACAAGCACACATCACCCCCTCCTCACCCACTACAGTCACAGCCCCCCTCACCCCATACACACCCTCCCCGCATACAGACACACAGACACCCACATGCACCACGCATACACCCATTCACTTACACTTACATACACGCATTCATTCACACTGACATACACGCATTGTGTTGTGTGTGTGTGTCTGAGTGTGTGTGTGAATGTCTAAGTGTGTGTGAATGCATCTGTGTGTGTTGTATGCATGTGAGTGAATGCGTGTAAGAATGGTGAAGTGAGTGCGTGTCTGCATATCAGTGTGATTCTGTGTACGAATGTGTGGACACATGTTCTGGACGTATGCGTGTATGAGTGGGTGTATGCCAGTGTGTGTATGAATGTGTGTATGCCAGTGTAAGTGAATGGGTGTATGCGTGGTGCATGTGGGTGTCTGTGTGCATGTATGCGGGGGTGTGGGGCTCTGTGACTGTGGTCAGGGTGGGAGAAGGGGGTGATGTGTGCATGTGTGGCTGTGGGGGTAGGGTCAGTTGTGTGGTGTATGCATGTCTGCAGGTGTGTGCATGCATGGGGTGGGGGGCTGAGTGAGTGTATCGGAGGGGGTTTGGGGGAATAGTTTGTGTATCAGGTAGGTGGGGTGAGTTTAGATGGAGGGTGATGGGGGCCATCAGGGGAGTGTTGGTGGGGTGGGGGAGCTGCTTACCGGTGACAGGGAAGGAATTCCCTGTCACTGGTATGGCCTACCACCAAAGTTTTCGTGGCGTTACCATGGTGGTAGGCCGGCTCATAATGCCATGAGCGCTACTATGTCGGCTGCCAGGCTGGAGATAGACATCTCTGGCCCAGTGGCTCATACCGCCATGGTGGTATGAGTGGAGAAGTAGCGGGTTGGCTGCAGCCAACCCGCCAATCTCATATTGTGGCAGTATGTACCGCCAGCCTATTGGCTCCCCTGGCGCATTTTGTTTGTTCTTTTGCTTTGACTGTATGATGTTTATCACTGCACACTCTCAGTTTCCTTTACATGTCTGTTTCTGGGTGCAGGCTGGGTTGTACTAAGGTGGCTGTGGCCTATTGGCACACATCCTCTGGTACATGGGTGGGGTTTTGTTTGGGTGAGTTATGTGCAACAGTCAGAGACAGGCTTGGTCTTGAGTACACCCAGTTGGCATCAACCTAATGGTCGCACTACGACTGGTACTTCTTGTTCTCCAATATGGGGGAGTGGGAGTGGTGAGGATTGGTTTGGGAATTGTCTGTTTTGTTTTGTTTCTATTTTGTTTGCATCACACTACAGGCACACACTGCTGTTCATGCTCCTCAACTGCACTCACCCCCGCACCTCACACCTGGCTTCTCTACAGACCCTCTACAGACCCTCATGGTGACTGATCTTCCTGAAGCTGATGGGCCGGGGTCCATCCAGTTCCTCACTTGAAATGTCAACAGATTACTCAAAGAGATCAAAAGGGGGGGGGGAGTCTTTAGGGCTGCACGGAAGGTGGGTCCAACTTCCTGCTTTTGCAGGAAACTCATTTAGTGGGAACAGGTGCCCCTTTCTTGCACAGTTTGGTTTTCAGGGACTGTTTTACTCTAGGTTTCATAGAGGTTCCATGGGTGTAGTTATACTCATCAGGTGCGTCGTCCCATTTTACCACATTCTGACCTAGCACGATGCCCAGGGTCATTATATTGTGATCATTAACCTCCTGGGGGTTAGCCCTTTCCTCTTTTCAATGTGTCTGTGCCCCCCATGTCAGAGGTGTTCTTACACATCCTCTGCACCGTTGTTTTGGAGCCCCTTGTGAGTCCTTGGCTACTGGGGGGAGAAATGAATTATGTTACTTCTAAGCACTTGGACAAATTCTCCGGGGCCACAGACTCACCTGGCTTGCTTCACTGATGCTATGGGCTTGCTGGAAGCATGGAGGTATTGTCACCCCACAGAGAGGGAATACACTTTCTTCTTAGTGTGCATCAATCATTTTCCCAGCTCGATTGCTTTCTTTTACCAAAATCCCAGGACTACTCGATTGGTGAGGATCACATACAGACGTGGGGACTGTCAGACCACTCGCCTGTTGAGTTATTGATGTTGATAGGAGACATGAAGGGGCCACCTCGCTAGCTGCAGAGCAATTGTACTCTAGTAGATGCCCAGTTTCGGTCGGCCCTACTAGGCGCCACACGCAAATACTTTCACAAGGCCATGGGCTTGGTTTCCTCCCCTGGGTTCCTGTGGGAGGCTTAGAAGGCTACAACATGGGGTTTTGTCAATAGATATAGGACGGCTCAATGAAACCCCACAGCTGCTAAGGTGAAGGAGCTGGAGGCATGTCTCCTTGAGCTGGAGGCTGAATATCGGGCCTCCCTTGGCCTGGCAGTCATTCGGGACCTGCTACACACCGGAAACATCTGATGTCAGACCCTGATGGAGAAAGCATGCTCGGCATGGATGGTGACTCAAAGTCGCATCCATCTATGGGGGGATAATCCAGTAAACTCCTCTACTGGCTTTGGTCCACCCCACTCGTGCATGGCCCAATCCCCAATGTCATGGGGGGAATGTGTTTCCTGTGAGTGGCTGATTGTCGGCCCTTTGCTGAGCTCTATATTGCTCTAAATGCCTGGTGTGGTGCTGAAAGCTTCTCAGAGGTGGAGTCGTTTCTTTGGGATCTCCCTGCCCATACTCTTTCTCCCCTCATTAAATAGGCTTTAGAGTCGTACATCACAGTTGAAGAGTTAGAGGTCGCTCTGATGCAGCTGCCTCAGGGAAAGACACCAGGTCCAGATGGCCTCCCCCATCTGCTGGGAGTTTTTCAAGAAGCCTTGAAAAGGAAACTGCTGCCTCTTCCCCTTTTGACTGTGGACATTGTAGTCCTTCTTAAGCCACGCCAAGCATCAGAGAGCTGTGGGTCTTATCGCCTGATTTCCCTTCTCAACATTGAGGTCAAGGTATGGGTCAAAGCGGTGGCTAATAGGTTGATTAAGGTCATATCCACTTTGGTTCACCCAGACCAATCTGCATTCATGCCAGGCCATGCTACGAGACATAATATTGGGCAGGTGTGTAATGCTATTGCTTGTTCGCAGCATCATCACACTGATAGTGTGCTCCTGCAGGTGGACGTCCATTAAGTCTTTGATTTGGTCGCTTGGCAGTTTCTGTTTTCTCTCCTCCCCCGGCTAAACCTCAGGCCTCGAATCATCGGCTATTTGAAGCTTTTTTACATGGATCTGTTTGCGCAGGTCAGGGTGGGCTGGTTCACCTCAGGCCCTTTTCTGGTTAAGTGAGCGAGATGCCAGGAATGGCCCCTCTCTCCTCTTCTTTTTGCCTTATCCATAGAACGAGCTGGGTCCGTGTTGATGCGCATCTGCGGGGGTTTGAGTGGGAGACTGGAATGTAGGAGCTGATTGCATTATATGCAGATGCCGTGCTCATTTTTTCAACCAAGCTCTGTGACTCAGGCCTGCAGTCACTCCAGATCCTTCATGTCCTTGGAAGATTTTCTGGACTCTAAATTCATCCTAGTAAGTCTGCCGTCCTTCTTGAGAGTGGGGATGCAAAGAGGTTGTTGTGGATGTTGGGCCTCCAGATCCTCCCATAAGGGTTTCATGATTTGGGAGTGTATGCCACATCGGACGAAACCCAGGCATGGGCCCTCAATGTGCAACTGTAATTAGATAGATTGCTGGCTGATCTCAAGCACTGGGCGCATCGTCCTTCTCCCTTCTTAGCAAAACAGCCATCTTTAAGATTTGGACCTTCCCTGGCTTTTTTTAATCAGCTCCATGACTTCCCATTTCCCATGCTGGTGTCTTTCTTTTCCTGTATTGACACTCTCTTGCAGGACTCTTTATGGGATTCTCGTGTCCCCCAATCTCCCTCTCCAAATGTTATAAAATGGCATACGACGGTGACATTGCCACTCTGGACATGCAGTCCTCTTACAGGGCTGCACAATTGACCGTCCTGAATGACTGGTGGTTCAAAGGCTTTGGCGATCTGGAAAATGGGTCCGATGGACGGTAGCTGGGTCATCGACCCTGTTGCATCTATTGCATGGGGGACCGGTCCACTATGGCCTTCCCTAGGCGACCAGAGTGATCCTTGCGACATGGAGGGAGATGGGTCAGGCTATTGGATGGGGGGACAGCTCACTGGAGAGACTCCCTTGTGGGAGGGTGCCGCAATTCGTCAGGTGGCCGAGCTGCAGGGTTTCAAATGCTGGGATTTAATTGGAATCTCCAGGATGAATGGTGTTCTAGATGGGAAAGTGATTAAATCCTAACCTGTCCTTCAAGTGGACTATCAACTCCATCAATGCAAATGTTATAAATATCTGCATCTTCGTCATGATCTCATACCCTATATTGCACATTTCCGAGACATCCCAGAATTCAGTCCCTTAGAAGCCAAAAAACTGCTGACCAACATTCCACAGCACAAAATGTCTGTAATTCACTATTGTTTAGCAGGCAATGGCCCCAATACATTTACGGCCCTGAGGGAGGATTGGGCTCATGACCATGCTGATGACTGGAGGTCATCAGCTTCCCAATACCATCTTATTCAGCTGTGTTATTTGCACAGGAATTAGTACTGTATACTAGGGAGAGGTTCTGGAGACAAGGCCTTATCGCCTCTGCCTCATGTTTGAAGGGCCAAATGGTAATGGGTGACTTTGCACGCGCTGTTTTGGGCTTGTGTTATTTTTGCCCCATTATGGGGGGGGGTCTTTGTTTGCTTGGAGGGGGCTCTGAGCATTTCCTTTCCACAGTCTCCTAGATACACCCTGCTGCACATCTCAGACGACGTGGATGGCAATAGATACCGGCATGCACTTCTGTGGCTAGGCCTTTTAGTAGACTAGTGTGACATTGCGAGGGCCTGGAAGGAGGCTCTTGCTCCCTTATTGGAGGTTCGGAAGGAGGGACATAACCATTGCCTAAGCCTCGAACATCCTATTTATAGCGCTTGGGGCTGTCTGAAGAAATTTTACAAAATCTGGGAATGCTGGGCAGCATACCGGGGAATACAGTTGGAACCATGTCCTTAGATGGGGAGTTCTTTGGAGGCTGAAATTAGATATTTGCATCTTGAATACTGTTGGAGTGGGGAGAGTGTAGGTGTGGACATGTATGCTACATGTCCCTTCCCTTTCTTTGGCCCTGATCAATAGTGGGAGATGATGCTTACGATGGATGCTGTCTTGATGTTTCCTTTTAGGTATTTTTCCTTTTCCTTTTGTGTTTGATGTGGGCAGTTGCTATTAGCCATCCTGTTGGGCGGTATGCCCTGCTTTTCTGGTTCTTTTTTTTAACTGTGATCATTATTGGTTATTTCTTTTCAACTGTATTGCCTTTTTTCTCAAAAATGTATAATAAAAAAAAGTCATGATACAAAAAAACAGGTTTGTCCCACTTGGCATTTTTTACTACACTGAAAACTTCTTCAGCAGGGCATTTCTGTGAAGATATCTAGCATTGTGAAGGTCTATCCAACTACAGATGTCAGTGTTGCCCTTCTGGGGGACTTTGAGAACCAGGAGACATGTGATCTTAGTACCTAAGAAATCCAGATTTGCTCCACTCTGAACTTTTGGCACCAATACCAACAACTTCTGTGGAAGTTGAAGACAGTGTACCTAACTTCGAGGGCCTCTTGCTGGTGCACTTTGTAGTGCTAAGGTTGACCTACCCTACCTCTACTCCATCCAGGTCAGCGAGAAATTATGCCTAGGTCCCAGTCAACCACTATATATCTATGGAACACACTTTCTGTTTTTGGCACTTTTTGTCTCAAACGTATTTAACAATCTGTATTTCAAGTTCATTATTTTTCTTATCCATTTCTCTAGATTTGTATGGGAATTTTATTGTCCTGATTTCTTGACTTTAAATTGTTGTCACTGTGTAAAGGTAACATACATTTCTCTTGTGAATCACCTGCTGCATGTGCCAAAGCTACCAGAGGTTGAGCATCCATTTACTTAGAACTGTGCTGCAATCTTACTAGAATGTGTTTATTAAATTGGTAAGGCCCAACCATTCCTAAATTAAGAACCACATTTCTGACACAAACTTAAAGAAGGAACACCAATAGTTAGTGTCTGGTGTAAATTATGTCAGTTCCAAAGGTGCATATTGCAGAGTGCACCAGGTGCTGTATCATGAGCAGGCGTGCTAGTGCAGAGTGAGCTGTGTACTTGTTAAAGACATTGCACTTTCTACAGTGCACACACTTAATTTTGCAGAAGCATTTTACTTGACAAAATATTAGGTGCAGAATTAAACATGTAGAAATAAGTGTTAGCCTGAAAAATAAGAGAAATGCTTTTCTTTTCTTTCTTAGAGGTCAAAAAGACATTAGGCTGTTTAGTTAAAGAATGTATGATCATGCATATTCCGTTTCTGATCTAGGTCGGGAATTCATTTTGAATAACTATTAGAATACAAATGTATTAAAGAAACAATAGACCAGTTAAGAAGTGATAGAATTTTTTAGCCTTCACACATACATAAAGTACGCTGAAATAAGAAAGTAATAAAATGTTTAGTTTAATATCTTCAAAATGTATTTCCATCTGAATATGTTTGTAAAAATAAGCGTAAGCGAAAGGGGCAAAACTATGAAGTCATATATTGCACTAACCCTGAAATTTTTGTCTCCCATTAAAGGGATAACAGAGCACCAGCACACAGTTAGATAGTTTTCTTCCAATATGTTAAACAATGCATTAATACTATTTAGTAGTCTTTTGTTTAGATAGTTTAGATATTGGAAGCTATCCTGTTTTCATGATGAAAACATGTTCTGATTGGAGGAAACAACAGTGGACTGCAACAAATAATGCAACTTGTGATGTAAAAAATTGTTCCCAGAATAAACAAACACACATACATTTTTTCTTTGTAGACTTCTTCCCTAGAGATTCCCTCGGACACTCTTTGCCAGACTCTCTGCAGAGCCCTTTTGCAGAGAACCTTCTCAGATTCATTCTGTGTTTATCGATGCTTTCACATCTTTAACTCTTTACAAGTTTTCATTGACTCAACTCTTCCCATTTGATTAATATTTGGGAAACTTATCAATAGAAAGACTCAGAGCCTGATTTAGATATCAGTGGAGGGGTCTCTCTGTCGTAACAGTGCCGGATATCCCATCTGCCGAAATCTAATACCATTGTTTCCTATGGTATTTAGATTTCAGGAGAAGGGATATCTGTCGCCGTTGTGACAGAGTAACCCCTCCACTGAGATCTAAATCAGGCCCTTACTTCATAAAACATTATGATAAACATTTTAAACATATAATAAAATCTCATTATTGACTCCTTAGGAAAGAATAATTGATTACCAATGAGTTTGTAAAAGACCGTTCTTTTGATCTGCAACTCCTGATTCATTTATGTCTACCTTAAAGGTCCATTACCTCTTAGGGACTGACTCAGAGTGGGGACTTTATGATTCCAGATTTGTGGGTGAGACTCATATCCTAAAACCGAAATATTTATTCAGAAATCTCCACTCCACCAACTCTCTCTCAGTTGATGCCTGGGCTGTGGACAGTCACTGCTTCCTGTTTCTGAGTAGTACTGCCTGAAGCTCATGCACTATCTGGAAAATGTCCAAGTTAAATGTGCATTCTTTAGACAACAAAATGTGTTTGAAGCAGATACACAGCTTGTTGATGCCAATGGACACCTTCATGGTACAGCCCCATATGATATGTCATGATCACGTCTGCTGCATACAGGTACAAAATGGCCCTGTGAGCTTGTTTTTTAATGAAATCTACACGTACAGAATGGCCCTGTGAGCTTGTTTTTTTATGAAATCTACTTACCAGAGCACCAGTTGTAGCTAGCCAATACTGTGAGTTACAGGGAGGCTCCTTCGCAATGGTCAAGGAGCATCGCCACCCTGGCTAAGCGATGGGTTGAAAAGTAGAAGAATGTATCATTATCGTTTTATTTTTCAGCTCCTGGCTCAGTCAGAAGCATGTAAAGGGAGGAACGGGGCTCCCCCATGGGAGGGGGGAGAGGGGAAGAGGAGTGGAGGCTGTGCATTTCTAAGTGCGCACGTGTGCTTGCCCAGCAGTCTCACGCCAGCTAAACACACATGTGCACTTAGAACTATAGAGGGTTGAGAAACCCACAGTGTGTCCAATATGTAAGGATCCAATCTTGTATCAAATTCCAATTTATATCGATTTGAGTTGTAGAATTGACACATCCGGTCAAAGTGGTAAATCCAAAATCAGTTCATTGGTACACATTTAATCAGAAAGCCACAGAAAGCTGACACATATTTCACCCCCTAGGGTGTATCCACTTGGGTTAAAACAGACTTAGGCCCTCATTACAACCCTGGCGGCCGCGGTAAAGCGGCAGTAAAACCGCCGGCAGTAAAAAATAATGGAATCACGACCGTGGAGGAAATCAGCAACATAGACAGCCACTCTAACACTCCGACCGCCACGGCGGTACAAACAAACAGCATGGCAGTCACTGCCAACAGACAGGCGGAAGACAATGTACCGCCCACACTATTATGAGGCCAATCCGCCACCTTTTCTGGGGCCGAACCAACGTGAACAAAAACACGACGGAAGCAGGACTTGGAAGGGCAAACACTCACCTCTACACACCCCACGAGGAACCAGGACGCCATGGAGCCTGAACTCCAAATCCTCCCTGCGATTGTCTTCCTGCTCCTCTACCAGGAGCACGAACGACAGCGGCGACGACCACGGTGAGTACTGCACCTACAACACAGGGGAGGGGGGAGGGAAAAGTGAGTGACACACACACGCAACACGCAACACCCCCACCCCCACCCACAACAACATACATACTAATACATACTGCAACATTACATTTACACCCCCTAAACCCTCCTGGAAGAATGCAATGACAAAAGGAAATGATTGTAACCATTGTAATCAAGATTAATCCATTAGTCAAAAATTTATATACACTATAAACAATTATGTACACCAAGAATTCAAGTCCAGGTACTGAACCTATATAGTCCGTGGACCACTGGGCCCAAAATGCATGGGCGAGGCCCACACTCGATACCCGATCGAAACGGAGAGAACACTGCAGGGGCATCAGATTGAAATAAACCAGGCCCCTCAGGGGGAATGGAAGGGGGGGCACCTCAACCAGATGAGTGCACGACGCCAGCTCCACGAGGGGGCTCCATGCCCATTAATGTATCCTGGGGAGTGCAAAGCCACAGTCTCTCAAGTCTCTCCAGTGGGTGGGTTGCCCACTGCTTTATCCTGGGGAGTGCAAAGCCACAGTCTCTCAAGTCTCTCCAGTGGGTGGGTTGCCCATTTCTTTATCCTGGGGAGTGCAAAGCCACAGTCTCTCAAGTCTCTCCAGTGGGTGGGTTGCCCACTGCTTTATCCTGGGGAGTGCAAAGCCACAGTCTCTCAAGTCTCTCCAGTGGGTGGGTTGCCCACTGCTCTATCCTGGGGAGTGCAAAGCCACAGTCTCTCAAGTCTCTCCAGTGGGTGGTTTGCCCACCGCTTTATCCTGGGGAGTGCAAAGCCACAGTCTCTCAAATCTCTCCAGTGGGTGGGTTGCCCACTGCTTTATCCTGGGGAGTGCAAAGCCAAAGTCTCTCAAGGGGATAACAGTCTCCACTGGTTCTGGAGGGGGCTTTGTGCCCAGAGTGCTTCATCCTGCCAAGGACAGAGGTAGTGGATGTCTTTCTTCACTGGTTCTGGAGGGGGCTTTGTGCCCAGAGTGCTTCATCCTTCCAAGGACAGAGGTAGTAGATGTCTTTCTCCACTCGTTCTGGAGGGGGCTTTGTGCCCAGAGTGCTTCATCCTGCCAAGGACTGAGGTAGTGGATGTGACATGCCACTGACGGTGGTGCAACATGCAAGCTGCCCAGGCCCCTGGAACTGACCACCATCCTCGTACAAATGACCACTGGGGATGGCAGCCATGTCTGCGGTGGTGCCACTGGCTCAGGATGTTGCGGGGCCACTGGAGGTGCTGGCAGCGGGGTCAGTAGCGGCGGTGCTTGCGGCGGTCATTGTTGCAGCAGTGCTGGTGGCGGCAGCACTGACTGCCGTGCTGGTGGCTGGCTCACTGACTGCCGTGCTGGTGGCTGGCTCACTGGCTGCCGTGCTGGCGGCTGGCTCACTGGTTGCTGTGCTGGCAGCGGTGTCAGTAGTGGTGGTGCTGGTAGCGGGCTCACTAACCGCGGTGCTGGCTGCGGTGTCAGTAGCGGCGGTGCTGGTGGCAGGCTCACTGACTGCGGTGCTGGCGGCGGTGTCAGTAGCGGCGGTGTTGGTGGCAGGCTCACTGACTGCGGTGCTGGCGGCGGTGTCAGTAGCGGCGGTGCTGGTGGTGGGCTCACTGAATGCGGTGCTGCTGAAGGGCACAGTGTCTGTGGTGCTGGTGAAGGGCTCAGTATCTGGGGTGCTGGCGGCGGTGTCCATGGCGGCAGTGCATGTGGCAGTGCCGGTGGCAGTCTTGTCCACCGAGCAGGTTGGCAGCGACGTTGACTTGCCTTTCATTTTCAGGCAACTTCCCCACCTTGGATAGTGGTGCAGCTGTCTTGCCACTTCCAACAATTGTCTTGCCTGAGCCCTTTATGGCAGGTGTTTTGGCCTTCTCCCTCCGGGATGTGGGCAACTTTTTCTGTTTAGGAGGTGGGGGAATGTCCTTGGCCTCGCTCCTTGGGACATTGGCAGCCCTGTTGCTTGGCGCACTCCAAAATCCGGCTATTGCTGGCACCACTGTGCCCGGTGATGTGGTGGCTGAGGTGCTGGGTTGGGACCTGAAAAGGTGGGCCCTAGGGGACAGGGAGGTGAAGGGAAGAGGTTAAGGTTTGACAAGAAAAGTTTTTTAGACACACAGGGACGGGTAGATGGAGGGGGTTTGGGAGTGGAGGAAGAGGTAGTGGTTGTAGGAGGTGTTCGTTTGGTGACTTTGGGTGAAGGTGCATGGGCTAGAGGCTGTCGTGAGGTGGATGGCTGTTGGGAGAGGACACAGTGGATGTGTGATTGGTAGTGGGGGTGGTGAGTGAATGTGAGCGGTGTGTGGTGATGGGCGTGCTGGTGATGGAGGTAGTGGTTGAAGATGTAGTGCATGCAGGTGTGAGTGGAGATGTGACAGGGAGGGAGGAGGGAGACGTGGACGAGGGGGACACAGTGGAGGCAGTGGATGTTGGTATGTTGGTATGTGTGCATGGGTATGATGCTCGTGTGAGTGCCTGTGGGATGTGTGGTGCTTATGTTTGCCAGAGCCACCCTTGTGTGTTGAGGTGTGTGCATGCTGGTCTGATGATGTGCTTGGGATAGGCTGAGGTACAGGGGATTGGGTCTGGGTGGAGGAAGTTGGAGTGGATAGGCTGGACACAAGGACAATGGCTGCCATCAGTGCTGAGGCCAGAGCCTGAAATGCCCGCTGTTGGGCTGCCTGACCAGAATGAATGCCTTCCAGGTATGCATTTGTCTGTTGCAGCTGCCTCTCTACACCCTGGATGGCATTCAGAATGGTAGACTGACCAACACTGAGGGATCTCAGGAGGTCAATGGCCTCCTCACTGAGGGCAGCAGGGCTGACTGGGGCAGGGCCTGAGGTGCATGGGGCGAAAGAGATGCCCACCCTCCTTGGTGAGCGGCCACAGGAGCTCCCATCAGAGGAGGAGTCGTGTCGCTGGTCTCTGCTCCTGTCCCCGCCTTGGAGCTCCTCTCGCCCTCCATCCCACTGGTGACTTCAGACTCCGTTGTCTCGCCCTCCAGGGTCATGTGGGATGCAGCTCCCTCCTGCTCCGGTGGCAATGCTCCTCCGCCTGATGATGCTAATGCACACAAGAACAGGGAGACCACAAAAAGGGGGTGGGGGAGAAAGAAGAAAGACATGTTCAGTGCATGCAATACCGCTACCTTTGGGGGAAACTTCAGACACAGCAGCCCTCTGTACTACGCCATGCACTTAGAGTTCCCTAATTCATCACACGGACATGGGATACATGGCCTATGCCCGATTGCTGCACACATGGAAGTCACAGGAGCCTGACTAGGTGTAGATGGCTCTTACCACTGGTGGGGTTGGGGTGCCACTTAGCCTGCCTCACAAAGGGTCCTTGCCTACAAAGCTCGCCCTAGCCTAGGGGAACCCACTGCCCACCTCCCCCACTCAGACACCTCCAATGCGCGCAGAGTCAGATGGATGTGACGGTACTCACCCCCTTGTGGCTGCTGTGATGCCCTCAAACGCCCATCCAACTTCGGATATGCCACTGCCAGGATCCGGAACATCAAGGGGGGTCATGGTGCGACGGGCACCCCTCCCACGTTGGGAGTCCATCCCCAGCTGGGCCTCCGCCATCTTCGAATGTCCTCCCATCTTTTCCGGCAGTGGGTGCTCTGTCTGTGGTGGACCCCCAGGGTCTGGACGTCCTTGGAGATGGCATGCCAAATATCCTTCTTCTGGTGGGCACTGACCTACAGGAAAAGTACAGGGGAAAAGGAAAAACTTTAACCATCCCGACCGTCACAGTCATTGTCCCACGTTCCCACCCTTGCCCTGGCGCACATACACTCACCGTCCGATCATGCAGGCCTCATCCCCCGTATCTTCCATCCACACCACTCCAAACAGGCATTGCCCATACAGCATGCTCACAGTGTACTCACCTGTTTGTCTGGAGGACCCTAGAGTAGCGTGTTCTGGGGGAGGACCCCATCCACTAGTTTATCCAACTCCTCCGATGTGGAGGCAGGGGCCCTTTCCCCAGACACATGAGCCATCGACGCTTCCAGCCTGAGGTCACAGCAGCACTTGCAGTGTAGGTCCTCTCCTGTCAAAGATCAGGTATCAAGTGAGTGAACAGACAGAAAATGGCAGTCACGTCCGCGGCGGTGCGTACCATCACCGCCGGCGTACATCGTCATTGGCTCCTGGGATCCATAGGGTCCAATGTTAACCAAAGACGCCTACTGCGACGGTGTACAACGCCAGCACAGTTACCTCATATCCCCTTGTCCCACATTACTGGTCAGGCAGCCGCCAGTTCAGGGGGCCACCTGGCATTACTTTTCAATGTGTCACACATATCTAGGCCTTGCATACACACAAAGACAGGCACATAGCGTATTGACAAATGTGTGCAATAAAATTGTTTTTTTACTACCTCAGTGTTGGTTGACTCTGTGCTCGCTGTTCTCATCCATAGAGCACGTCCACTGGGGCAGGTGAGGAGATGGCGGGATCGTCCGCTGTACAGACCGCTGGTGGACCTGTCGACAATTGAAGAGAGACATGTAATAGTCACCTACAAACTTGATCGTGCCACAAGCCAGGAACTGTGTGCCCAGTTGGAGCCAGACCTGATGTCAGCTATCCGCCATCCTACAGGAACCCCCCCTCTAGTGCAGGTCCTGTCAGTACTCCATTTCCTGGCAAGTGGGTCTTTTCAAACAACAAACAACAGTGACCATAGCATCAGAGATGTCCCAGCCTATGTTCTCAGGCGTATTAGTTGTCCAGAGTGTTGTCTGCCCTGCTGAAACACATGTGCAGCTACATCGTGTTCCCTCAGGTAGAGGATTTGCCTACAGTGAAAGGTGACTTCTATGCCCTGGGACATATCCCCAACATCATAGGTGCCATTGATAGGACACATGTGGCCTTGGTCCCCCCCCGTAGGAGTGAACAGGTGTACAGAAACCGGAAGAGCTATCATTCAATGAATGTGCAGATGGTGTGTTTGGCCGACCAGTACATCTCCCATGTGAACGCCAAGTTTCCTGGCTCAGGGCATGACGCTCACATTCTAAGGAATAGCAGCATCACTTATGTGATGGGGCAACTCCAGAGGCACCGTGTGTGGCTAATAGGTGAGGACAAGGACCCTATACTCTGTGAATAGTTGCCTGGGGTTGTCCCTAAGGGTTAGTGTGTGTCTAACAGTTGTCCCTCCACATTTGCAGGTGACTCTAGTTACCCAAACCTGCCATGGCTACTGATCCCAGTGAGAAATTCCAGGACAAGGGCAGAGGAACGCTACAATGAGGCACATGGGTGAACTAGGAGAGTGATAGAAAGGACCTTCGGCCTCCTGAAGGCCAGGTTCTGGTGCCTCCATATGACAGGTGGCTCTCTCTACTACTCACCAAAGGTGTGCCAGTTCATCATGACCTGCTGTAAGCTGCACAACTTGGCCTTGCAACGACAGGTGCCTTTTCTGCAGGAGGATGGTCCAGAAGGAGGTCTTGTGGCAGCTGTGGAGCCTGTGGACAGTGAAGAAGAGGAGGCAGAAGAAGAGGATATCGACAACAGAAACAATGTGATCCAGCAATACTTCTGGTAAGAAGACATCACTGCCTCCTACTTCTGATAAATTTGTTAAACCCATCATATATCTGTCACTTTCACCCAGTGTATGGACCCTGACCTGTCACTTTGCCTTTCCATTTTACAGATGTGGGTCCCACTGTGTGACCTCTGCTATGTTACCTCATGAACTAGAGCTGTGTGACATAGGTATGTTGACAATACAATGGGCATTGCTATTTTCCTCAGTTATTGCAAATACGCATTTGTGAAAGCACAGACTGACTCCAGATTGTTTTGCGATTCAAGGGTGTTTATTTAAGTGCAAAATAGTGGAGGGGGTTGCAAAATGGTCAGGGATAATGGTGGAGGAATGTCCATGGCAGAATCCAGTTATTAGTCTCACAGGTGCATTGTCCAAAGGGGCATAGGAAGTGGAGCTAGGGCAGTTTAAGGATGGACAGGGTGACAAAGTGGGACAGAAGGATGACATTCAGGGTGGTCTCATTTCTTGGCGGGGGTCTTGGCATTGTTCTCTGTCTTTGTCCTGGATCTCAGGGACCGTTTGTGGGGTGGTTCTCCATCTGCAGGGGGTGGGGTGCTGGTGTTGTGGTCCTGTGGCGGTGACTCCTGTCCACTAGCGCTGGTGGAGGTGGTGGGCAGTTCATCATCCAGGCTAGTGTCAGGGGCCCCTTGTTGTGCCACAGTGTCGCTCCTGGTGTTGACGAGTTCCTTCAGCACCCCTACAATGGTGCCCCGGGTGGAATTGATGGATTTGAGTTCCTCCATGAAGCCCAAATACTGTTCCTCCTGCAGCCGCTGGGTCTCCTGAAACTTGGCCAGGTACCGTTGCCATCGTCTCCTGGGAATGATGGTACGCTCCCATGATGTTGGAGAGGGCCTCGTGGAGAGTGGGTCCCATGTGCCTGTCCGCCCCCTGTCACACAGCAGACCTCCCAGTTCCCTGGTTTTCCTGTGCCTCTGTCCCCTGAACTGTGTGCCCACTGCCACTGCCCCCAGGTCCCTGCTGTTCTTGGGTTTGTGGGCTTGCCTGGGTTCCCTGTACTGGTGGATACACTGCTGTGTGACGTGTCCTGGGGACAGAGGTATGGGCCCGCTGGGTGGGTGCTGTGCTGGTGTTTCCTGAGGGGGGAGGCTCTGTGGTGGCTTGTGCCAGTGTGAGGGGAACCGACTGTCCCGAGGTGCCAGATGGGCTGGGCTGGTCATCTAGATCCAGTTAGACAGAGCTGTTGTCATCAATGTGGGCCTCTTCTGTGGGGGAGGTGGACATGTCTGGAACCTCCTGTCTGGTGACGTTGGATAGGGGTCCTGCAGGGGAGTAGAGGCATGATTAGTGTATCTGTGTGTGCCATCGTGTGCAATGGGTGGGTGGCCCTGTACCCCAGTCTCACATTCTTGTGTAGGACCTTGTGTGATAATTGTTTTGGGGTCTGTGTGGATATCTGTAGTGGACATGCTTTGGTGATGGGTGTCCATGCTTTGTTGTTGCATGCAGGGCTTGGTGTTGGGATGGGTGGTTTTTGATAGTAGGACATATGTGAGGTGTTGGAGTGGTGGAGGTGAGGGTGAGGGTAGGTGATAGCATGCAGGTAGGGTGGGGGATATGGTATTTAAGTATTGACTTACCAGAGTGCATTCCTCCAGCTACTCCTGCAAGGCCCCTAGGATGCAGTATAGCCAAGACTTGCTCCTCCCATGTTGTTAGTTGTGGGGGAGGACGTGGGGGTCCGCCGCCAGTCCTCTGAACTGTAATCTGGTGTCTTGAGACTATGGAACGCATCTTCCCCCATAGGTCGTCCACCTCGTCCTGATGTCATCCCGTGTTCTTGGGTGCTGTCCCACTGCGTTGACCCTGTCCATGATTCTGCACCATAGCTCCATCTTCCTAGCTATGGAGGTGTGCTGCACCTGTGATCCAAAAAGCTGTGGCTCTACCCGGATGATTTCCTCCACCATGACCCTGAGCTCCTCCTCAGAAAACCTGGGGTCTCTTTGCTGTGCCATGGGGTGGTGTGGGTGATGTGTGAAGTTATGTCGGTTGTGATGTGTGAGGGGATGTGTTTGTGTGTGTTGTGTGAGGTGCGTAAATGTTGTGTGAGTGATGGTGTTGAGTGCCTGTGGATGCTAGTTTGTTGATGGTGGTGTCTCTCTCAGGCCTTCTGTCGCAATTCTGGTCGTAAGGGTTTGTGGGTGATGTGGGTGTGTGGTTTATATTGTATTGGGTGTGTGTGAGTGGTGTGTGTATGTGTATCAGGTGTGTGATTTTTAATTTGTCCAATGTGGTTGTGTTTTGTAAGTGTGTGTGTATTTTGAGCACGACATTGTGTACCGCCAATGGAATACCGCAGTTGAAAACCGCTGCGTGGATTCGTGGGTTGTGATACCGTGGGCGTATTCCTGTTGGCGTGATGGTGGAGGCTTTGTTTTCGCCAGTTTATCACTGACCTTTGGTGTGGCGGACTTGTGTGGGTGTCTAGATTTTGGCGGATTCCGAGCTGTGGGTCGTAATAGCTGTAGCGGAATTCCGCCGCCGCAGCGGTGTGTTGGTGGTCATATGCACGGCAGTAAGCGGGATTTACTGCCAATGTTGTAATGAGGGCCTTAGTCCCATACATTACCCGTGATGTCGGTGGATAAGGAGAAGTCCCTTGGTATACCCAGTGTGTCCAGTGCAAGGTAAGAAAAGAAAAATAATCTGTCACCACTTGTGAAAATATAGAGAATCCCTAAGAAATTGTTTGTGTCCAGATTATTTGCAGATAACATAGGTGAGTCATGCAAGTAAAAGCACATGCGATTAACGGGACAGGTGCTGGCACAGTATAATTCTAGTCTGGGATGAAGACATCTCTTATTATGAGTGCATCACTGTGTGTTATTAAGTTATTCTGTTACTGTATGCTGCTGTAATACTACAACCCCCTAAAGTGACCAAAATTGAAAGCCTATCATACCTATCTCTAATCACCAAGGTAATCCGTCTTTACTCTATCATAGGATGTGCATATAATCTGGTCAATATAATCAATCTGAATGAGAAAAATATATCCAACCATTGTCTAAAGTTCCAATATCTAAATAGTGGGCTATGGACATGTCACTCTCCAAAGATCATCAGTTGACATTGTCATGATTTTAGGTCACCATACGTTTCAAGATATATAAAGGCCGTTATAGAGCCCTTAGGCATTCTACCAGGTGCATTCCTACACACTATTTCCGGATGGTAGAATCAGAGTTCAAGATCAAGACGAACATTGCTTTTTTTATCATGTAGATAAAATGGAAATAACATTCATTGGTAGCCCCAAGATACAGACTACTGCCCGTTATATCGGGTTACTTTTTATTGTGTAGATAAAATGAAAATAACAATCACTTGTAGCCTCAAGATGGAGACTATCTCCCGTGTCATTGGGTCACTTTTTATCATGTAGATAGAATAACAATCACTGGTTGCCCCAAGATAGACTAACACCCATTATATTGGGTCGCTTAGCGGTTTAGCAGACGCAATGCTGTCATGTACGTGCAGAAATTATTTTGGGCTAAATCTCTAACAAAGAGCTGGATGCCGACCTTGGAGTGCTAGTCAGCCGCCATACTTATTGAGGCCTAAGCCTGACGTCCTATTTCTATTCCTATGTCACGAGTGTTCGTCATTGCATGTACACAGTAGCGGCAGCCTTGATGGAAAGGCTAATGAGAGTGTAAAAAGGTTGTGAGTTCAAGGGGAAAGCTCAGTGTGTGTACATGTGGCAGACTGCCTGGACATGTTTCAACCTTCACATACTATAAACAATAAAGACAGCTCAACCATAAGTTCCAGTTAATTATTACCATTACACATATCCAATATGAAATAATTCATTGCTGCGAGTGTAGTCCTATCTTACTTGTCATGTCCCCTGGAGTCTGACACTTCAGGTCCCTGTAGAAAAATAATTAAACCAGCAGATGACAAGTTACAATTAAAGTCCAGCTTCGCTTGTCGTGTCCCAGAGATCGAACACTACAGAAGCCTGTTTTAGCCATCATGTAGGAAATCAAATATATCGAGGTGAATTGAAATATGGATAGGTATTATGTGATGCCAAATATGGTTACGGGCAAAGATTATTGGAAGCGAGTCCCCAACCCTTAGGAATCAAGCTATGTAAAGATGTTGTCTATCTCATGTAGGAAGAGGCTACCAGTACTTGCTGTCCCCCATAAGGAAAAATTATTTTTGGGTGCTAAGTATGTTATTCTGTGGGTCCCGGCAAAATCATGTGTAAGTCTACGTAGTGACTATGGCCCTCATTATGACATTGGCGGTGACTGGTAACGTGGCAGTAATACCACCAACAGCCTGGCGGTCATTACCTCCAAATTATGACCATGGCATTGATACCTCGCATAAACAGCTAATGTACCACACCAACGGCCAGGGTGTTAACACCACTAACCACTGCAGTAGCCATCAACAGCTAGGCGGAAGTCAAGGTACTGCCCACTATAATATGACATAGCAAACCGCCAGGATTTCCGGGTCAGTATCAATGCCATCAAAAGCCTGACGGAAACAAAGTACAGAAAACAAAAGACTCACCATCAGGGATATAGAGGACTGATTGCTGATTGCCGTTGCTACAGCTGCTTTGCATAGACTACTGGATCCCTGGCCTACATGAGGCTGGTGTCTTTCTAGACAACAGGCTTCCTTGCTCAGGTATAGGGATGATGTCTTCCTAAGGGGGAAACCTGAAGGGTGGATTACGGTTTATCACGCTGTGCTCTAACATTGCTTAGATAGGAATCACATATATTACTGGTAGTGGCAGTATGGTGGGACTTTTTCTGTGTTTTAATCTTGTCATCATTTTTCTTCTAGCCTTTTGTATCATCCTAGTTATCACAATTCATGCCATTTTATTGAAGATGCAGTTAATTCAATAATCCTTACTGAACTATTCTCTGCCTCTGTTGTCTTTGCATAGGAGAGACTACTGTAACTGAGAGAAAAGGTTGAGATCTGATTGGCCACGATTTTCTTGAGGAGTCATTCCTGTCATGCGCCCGGTGGCCACAATCATCCCTGTTCTTGGGCAGAAGTGAGATGCTGCTAGTTAGCCGGAAAACCGAATTAGGCTGACAGTTGTCACACAGCGAGAGACTGGACTCAGTTTCCCACAATTCAGGTGATTCTGCCATCCAAATCCAGAAGCCTCATTAGGATAATACGAGCCTAAGTGACATGGTGCTACCGACGTTTGGTCAGGCACTAATTTTCAGATCCTCCTGAGTATCTCTGTCTCACTATGTGCTAAAGGCACCTCAATACTATGTACGGAGATGTCTGTGAAATTGAGGAGTCCTCCTCAGCTAGGTTGGTAGTACTTTGAACCTTAAAAGGATCAATTCCCACTTGTTGTCATTATCTCTGAACAGGTATATCCATCAAGGCGAACCCACAACAGGTAGCAATTGCAGTAAACATGCAACAACCCGTCACTGCTTATTTGCTAGCAAATATCCTCACAGCCCAGGGGGGTCAAGTAACATTTGTAGTCGAGGCTCACCCAGTTTACAGAACAGAAATATTTTATTCTTTGGTCACTTTTCCAGCAGTTGATGGGAACACTAATATATGTCATAACTACACACCTGCTAACATACCTGCGCAATACAGAGTTTATGCGAATTTAGAGATACCTCTATCTTATCAAGACCATGTTAGCTGGATTGATGGTGCCCTACCACATACAATATTACACATTAGGTTAAGTCCTCTGGGCAATGATGGTCCTACCTGGTCTTTACTGGCCACATTTACACCGCATCCTGATGCAGCAACCTTGGCGGTAGCTGAGGTTCACCACATATGCTGAGCTTACGGCAATATACAGAATGTTAGTACAGTTTGTAATGCAGACATTAAATACTAACCCAGCACGTGCTTCCCCAGTGCAATCACATGCAGTCACGCCAGGCAATGATCGTGAGACTGTACCCGCCAAACGGGAGGAGATTCATTTTGGTTTAGAATGACAGCCACACAAATTTATTAACACTGTCCTTTCTGAATCCCAGAATAAAATAGTTTGCCTGTGCTGCACTCATTTGAAATAAACATTTCCTATAAAAAAGGTGTGCTTTCGTTTTCATTTTGTGAACCACAAGTAAATATTTAAACTGCTCTTGCTTTCTGGTTTATTTTGTGTGCACAACATGGGCCTCCCGAATCGTCCCTTTCTCTTTAGAAATGGCCAAGCAGAACCATGTTGTGAGCTGAATGTTTGAATTAAGGGGCATATTCATACTCTGTTTGAGGCGAATGTGCGTAAAAAATTTTGACGCACATTCGGTGCAAACCCTGCCCCATTTATACTTTGACGTCCGACGCAGCGGGCGTCAAAGTTCCACCATGTGCCCCATTTTTTGGAAGGGGGAACCAGCCTTGCGTTAATTATATGCAAGGTAGGCGTTCCCTTCCAAAAAATTACTTTAAGGCCTGTGCCCCATATTTATACTGTGACGTCATTTTGATGCACAGGAGGGGGCAGGCCTTAAAAAACGGCGCCCAGCCTGATGGGCGCTGTTTTTTAACGCCTGGGTCAGGGCAGGCGTTAAGGGAACTGTGGGCTCAGAAGGAGCCCAGAGGTGCCCTCCCATGCCCCCAGGGACACCCCCTGCCACCCTTGCCCACACCAGGAGGACACCCAAGGATGGAGGGACCCATCCCAGGGAAGTTAAGGTAAGTTCATGTAAGTTTATTTTTTTCGTATTTTTTTTGTGGCATAGGGGGGCCTGATTTGTGCCCCCCTACATGCCACTATGCCCAATGACCATGCCCAGGGGACATAAGTCCCCTGGGCATGGCCATTGGGCAAGGGGGCATGACTCCTGTCTTTGCTAAGACAGGAGTCATTTCAATGGGGGTTGGGCGTAAAACAAAATGGCGCAAATCGGGTTGAGGGCTGAATTTTGCCTCAGACCTGACTTGCCCAATTTTTTGACGCCCAAGCTCCATTTTCCCCTACGCCGGCGCTGCCTGGTGTGAGTCATTTTTTTTTACGCACACCAGTCCGCAGCACCGGCTAACGTCATTCAATAAAGAAGGCGCCCGCATGGTGCTTTGGAATGGCGTTAGCCGGCGGTAAAATTTTTGACGCACAACTGAGTTGGCGCATTTGTGCGTCAAAAAGTATAAATATGGGCCTAAGTATCTCACCAGGAGACACTGCAAGATTCAAAAGTTGAGACTGTAAAAAGAGAAGTAAACTTTGGGATTTTCATGAATAAGAAACTGAAAAATGTTCGTGGGAAAGGAGGAATGGTTATTATCATTTTACTTGAATTAAGTAATTCTAGTGGGCGTGAATGTAGTTGAGAACTGGGTTATTGGCAAATGTCCAGTTTGCGCTGTCGTCTAAATCAAGAGTAATGAGTTTCGGACACGCCCTTACTTTTGAAGTTGGCAACCGCACAGAAAACATTCCTTTCACACCCATGTTCAGACGACTACTTAGCACCTACCACTGGTGCATTCCATGAGGCACATTGGCAACAGTTCTTAAATGGAAATCGGAGTTCAAATGTAATTTAGAAACAAAAGTGAATGCATAATAACAATAACAATTAAATAGTAAAAGCAAAAGAGGCGACAACCCACAATCCCGTCTCATTTTTTGTGCATCTCTGATTTTTCTTTAAATGCAAAACTTTATTCACTGTAACTCGTGTACCATATCGTCCTGCATGTAGAGAGTAAGCGGAGAGCCATGCGGGCTCTCCTTGTTTGAGTAAACGTACTCTGCGTGTCCGGGAGGGGCACGGAGCAAGTATATAAATAAAGGAAGAGCTGCGGTGACGCAGTCTCGGGTGTGGCAGCAAACTTAACTGGTCTCCGTGTGTGCTCATTTATGTGCATCCGTGTAAATCTACAATGGCGACGAGCGGGATCGCGAAATCCCATGCATCTGAACAATAACATCATAAACGTGTGATAAGTGACAACGAATAAAGAATAAAACGTACCGAACGTGGTGCGGTATCGGCCGCCTGTGGAGGGGAGACACGACGGAGCCGGATTGTGGTGCCGGAGAGAGTGCGGTTCGGCCCCCTGTCCGGGGAAGCCGAATACGGTGAGCTTTGCCCCACCCCGCCCCAGAAAGAAAATAAACACGTGGAGCGAAACGCTCCATTGACCACTCCCCAGCCGGCGCATACTGGTGCCGGGAGGTCCCGCCCGGCAAGGAAGCACACGTGGAGCGTCACGCTCCATCGAGCGCGCCGGCTTTTAAGCCTCTCGCTCCACCGAGGCGCCGGCCGTGTGCGTCCTGTTGCCGGGGGAGCAGCAGTGACGCGGGTGCATCTCTGCTCGGGTGCCCCGCCTCTGTGGTGTTCGGCCGCAGAAGAGCGGCAGGATAAGTGTTTCCCCAGGAGCCGGGGAATCACAATAACAAAGGCAACGCAGGCGAGGCATTGCCTGAAAAAAAAAGAAGAGAAGGATTTTTTTTTTTTTCTTCTTCTTTTTCTCTCTTCCTTTTGTGTTGCTCCTCTGTGGTGAATAAAAGGCACAAAGCCCAGTTCAAGGTATAAACAGACATCTAAATAAAAGTTGATTGCTGTGAGTTAGGGGAGTGTGGGAGAGCAAGCATGAGTGCCCCACCCCAGGATGATGCCGGTCCACCACCACCACCACCAGGAAATCCCCAACTCCCAGCGCAGCCGAACAGTAGTACACACTCCTCCATCACGTCATTGCCACCGTTTAGCCAACTGATTGACCCGGCAACTGCTGCGCCCAGGTGGAGCTTATGGATAAATCGCCTAGAAAACTACTTCTGCGCAACTAGAGAAACAGATGGGGCCGTACGAAGGTCCGTAATGCTGCTGATGGTAGGAGATGAACTGCAAGAGTTGTTTGATTCCCTCCCTGATACAGGAGACAAGTCTGATTTCGATGCAGCGGTAACTGCTTTAAATAGACATTTTGATCCTCAACTTAATTCTGATTTTGAGCGTTTCAAGTTGAGACAGGCGCAACAGACAGAAGTCGAATCGATGGATATGTTTTACGCCAGGTTGAGAAAGCTGGTGAGTTCATGCACTGGGCTCAATCAGCAGGAGGAGATCAGAGCACAGATCATCCAAGGTTGCCGATCCAATGCCTTAAGAAAGCTTATTCTTCGACAGCAGGGGATGTCCCTCGATGACATTTTGATTCTTGCACGATCACATGAACTGTCCGCGGTGCGAGCAGACGCTATGGCAGCCGTTAGGGGTCAGTCGCTAGCGGCAGCGTCATCGACTCGTGCTGTTCAGGTTAAGGAGGAACAGGTAGAGGCTATCCAGACACGCCAGGCAGTACTGCGCAAGCCGAACCAGGTCAAACCAAGTGAGAGGGTTTGTGGAAGCTGTGGCTATGAGCACCGAGCGAACATGGGGTGCCCGGCGAAAGGACAATCGTGTAATCGCTGTGGTAAAGCAAACCATTTTGCCAAAGTGTGTAGATCCAGAAGGAATAAGCCAGGGGAACAGAAAGGAAGAGATGCTAATGTGAGAGCTGTATCCAAAAACACGGAAGAGGTAAGGGACCACGCGATGGTGAGTGGCCCGGTTTTCGATGAAGATGAAGAAGAGGACATTTTTGTAATTTCTTTCATGGGAAGGAGACAACTAAAGAAAAGACCGCCTCCAATGAGCGACGTTCACGCCAATGGCACGCTGGTATCTGTACTTATTGACACAGGGGCGTCTGTCAATGTTATGGATGAAACTCTGTTCCAGAAATTAATACCAGCCCCAAGACTCACTCCGACGACTACAAAAATATACAACTATGGAGGGCAAGACCCCCTTCCTCTCAAAGGAACGGTGGAGGTAGCTGTGAACAGTGGAGACAAGTCCACAGAGGCAACATTCTATGTAGTGGCTGGGGATCGTGGCACTCTGCTAGGATGTCACACCGCAGAAGAGTTAGAACTGGTGTTCTTTGCACGTCAAGTCCATGACACTCAGGTGGAACGGCTTCTCAATGAGTTCCCACAGCTCTTCGAGGGGTTGGGACGGCTGAAAGGAAAGCGCATCAAGCTACACATTGACCATAGTGTGGTTCCGGTGGCGCTAAGACATCGTCGAGTGCCGTTCCATTTGCGCCCGGCTGTCGAAAAAGAGTTGCAGCTGTTGGAAGACCAAGGAGTCATCGAAAAAGTAGATGGGCCCACACCTTGGGTGTCACCGTTGGTGATCGCGCCGAAGCCTAAACAACCGGGAGCAATTCGTCTCTGTGTTGACATGCGGCTGCCAAACAAGGCCATTAGGAGAGAGAGACAAATCACGCCCACCATGGATGACATTATTGCAGATTTGAATGGGGCACAGTGGTTCTCGAAACTGGATCTTAACGCGGGATATCATCAGTTGGAACTAGACCCCGAAAGTAGGAATATCACCACCTTCTCGACACATGTAGGACTAAGAAGGTACAAGAGACTAAGGGGGTTATTCTAACTTTGGAGGAGGTGTTAATCCGTCCCAAAAGTGACGGAAAAGTGACGGATTTACCACCAGCCGTATTACGAGTCCATTATATCCTATGGAACTCGTAATACGGCTGGTGGTATATCCGTCACTTTACCGTCACTTTTGGGACGGATTAACACTCCTCCAAAGTTAGAATAACCCCCTAAGTTTTGGAGTGTTCTCAGCTGCCGAAGTATTTCAGAATGCCATCCGAGAGACTTTGTCCGGGTTACCGGGGGTAATTAATCTAAGTGATGACATCTTGATACATTCCCGAACGAGGGAGGAACATCATCGCCATCTCAGAGCGACGCTGAAACGGTTAGCTGATGCAGGGTTGACGCTCCATAAAAAGAAGTGTGCTTTTTATCAAACGTCTGTAGATTTTTTTGGTTATATATTTTCGAAGGATGGCCTGCAGGTAGATCCACGGAAAGCTGAAGCAATCCGTCAAGCCCCCGTTCCGCAAAGTCCCACGGAAGTTCGTAGTTTTCTAGGGATGGCCACGTACTGTGGAAGGTTCATACCACAACTTGCTACTATGTCTGAACCTCTGCGACAGCTCACGAAAGGGCAACATCGTTGGGACTGGATTCAGGAGGCCCACAAAGCATTTGAGGACATTAAGGCCGCATTGCTGGATAGGTCAACTATGGCTTATTTCAATCCCCGCCGGAGAACGGAAGTGGTGGTAGATGCGAGTCCCGTGGGGCTAGGGGCCGTTCTGTTGCAAGAACAGAGACATCAAGAGTGGATCCCTGTTGCATATGCTAGTATGGCTTTGTCGGCAGTCGAAACCAGGTACGCACAGATTGAACGTGAAGCGCTAGCCATTCGTTGGGCGTGCCGCCATTTTCATCTCTATTTGTATGGGCATGAGTTCCAAGTGATCACTGACCACAAACCATTAGTTTCGCTGTTTGCGGGCAGCCCACGTCTTGCGCCCCTGAGAATTGAACGATGGACCGTTCTGCTTCAACCTTATCGCTTTACAGTTGTTTATCGGCCTGGGGCAAGTAATCCTGCAGACTACCTGTCTCGTCACCCTTCTCCGCAGGTAGTTGACGCACAACAAGAACAAGATGAGGAAAGTACGGAGGTTTTCGTCAGCATGGTCGTACAGTCGGCATGTCCCAATGCACTTCTGATAGCTGACATTATCAGTGCTACCCAGGGTGATGTAGTGTTGGGTCATGTCAAGGAAGCGTTGACTCACAAGAAATGGAAATATTTTCTAGAAAAAACTAATGTCTCATGCCCGGATCAGAAGCTGGCGATGCAAGGTCTATGGAAGGTGCGTGAAGAACTATCAACGGATAATGATGGGTTAGTGCTAAGAGGAAGAAGAATTGTGCTTCCGCAGTGTCTCTGGTCTCGAGTAGTTGACTTGGCTCATCAAGGGCATCAAGGTGCTGCGAAAACCAAAGCGAGGCTGCGTGCTAAAGTGTGGTTCCCTGGTATGGATAGGCACGTTGATGATATGGTGGGGAAGTGTCACTCTTGCATTATCACATCAATGGAACCTCCGAGTTGTCCAGTGACAACTGAACCGGCTACGTTGAAACCATGGGCAAAGGTGAGCATGGACTTTGGAAGCTTTCCGGATGGGAGGTTAACGGCCGTCCTGATCGATTCCTATACAAAATTTCCAGTGGTTGAATTGGTGGCGTCGACAGCCTTTGAAAACGTAAGACCCGTTCTGCAAAAGACGTTTGCGATGTTTGGTCTGCCTGATGAGATTCGAACAGACAATGGGCCCCCATTCCAGGGGCAAGAGTTTCGTGCGTATCTTGAGGGGTTGGCGATTCGTCATCGTAAAATAATGCCATACTGGCCCCAAGCCAATGGGGATGTCGAGAGGTTTATGCGGACTCTGAATAGGGCCCTTAGAATTGGCGTTGAACAAAAGGAGAACAGTGAACAGTGCTTGTATCAATTCTTGAGTGCTTATCGTCAAACACCCCATAGCACCACGGGGTGTGCACCCTCTGATCTCATGTTCAAGGTGGCTCCACGTGACTGCATTCCAGCAGGTACTAATTGGAAACCTCCTGTGCTAGATGTTAAGGCCACGCAAAGACGACGAGCGATCACTAATCAAAAGGCCAGTACAAAGCGGCGAGCCAAATATCGAGGGTTTCGAGAAGGAGATCGAGTGGTGGTGAGATGTCGGCGAGGAGGAGGAAAGTTTAGGACACCGTTTGAGCCTGAGGTGTGGGAGGTCATTGGAGTAAAAGGGTCGATGATAACTGCGGCCAGGGGACGACAGAGAGTGACTCGCAATGTGTCACATTTTCGGAGAGCTGGCCAAAGAGAATTGGTTGAAGAAGAAGAGTGTGAAATGTATGATAACGATGGTGGCTCCCTCATAACATCCGGAGAGAAGGAAAATGTGCCTGGGCCAACTATAACTATACACCCTCAGCCTGGTTGTGTTCCGGGACATGAAAATGTGCGCGCTAGAAATGCAAGATATGACTTACGTCCCAATCCTGCACCTAGTAGTCAACTAAAAGACTTTGGGCCTCATTATGACCCTGGCGGGCGGCGGAGGCCGCCCGCCAGGATGCCGCCCTCCAAAATACCGCGCCGCGGTCAAAAGACCGCAGCGGGTATTACAAGTTTTCCCCTGGGCTGGCGGGCGGTTGCTGAAAAACCGCCCGCCAGCCCAGGGGAAAACGACCTTCCCACGAGGATGCCGGCTCGTAATCGAGCCGGCGGAGTGGGAAGGTGCGACGGGTGCAGTGGCAAGGCAAGGCAGACACTGAAATACTTTGCGGGGCCCTCTTACGGGGGCCCCTGCCGTGCCCATGCCCCGCGACCCCCCCTACCGCCATCCTGTTCATGGCGGCTTTCCCGCCATGAACAGGATGGCGGTAGGGGGGGGTCAGAACCTCATGGCTGCGGAGCGCGCTCCGCAGCCATGGAGGATTCAAACGAGCAGCGGAAAGTCAGCGGGAGACCGCTGACTTTCCGCTTCTGACCGCGGCTGAACCGCCGCGGTCAGAATGCTCGTTGGAGCACCGCCATCCTGTTGGCGGTGCTCCCGTGGTCGGTGGCCCTGGCGGCCACCGGCCGCCAGGGTCAGAATGACCCTCTTTGTCTGCCAAGTTGGCTAATCATCAATTGCATGTCATCGCCATTATTTGATGATGGAACACTGTTGGAGACTGATGAAGACAGTGTGAGAAGATGGGACACTGGTTGTCACAGAATTACATCATTTTGTTATTTGTTATTACTTTTGTTTTCCTTTAGTGTTTCTTCCTTAACGAGGGAGGGCCTGAAGGACCATGTTAAGTCATATGCATAAGTTATCTGTTAATCCGTCTCCATGTGGAGTGAAACATGGGGGGAATGTAGAGAGTAAGCGGAGAGCCATGCGGGCTCTCCTTGTTTGAGTAAACGTACTCTGCGTGTCCGGGAGGGGCACGGAGCAAGTATATAAATAAAGGAAGAGCTGCGGTGACGCAGTCTCGGGTGTGGCAGCAAACTTAACTGGTCTCCGTGTGTGCTCATTTATGTGCATCCGTGTAAATCTACACTGCACAGATACCAAAGGGTCGTAGAATGCCGACAGTGCTATTAACCTGCTTAAAATGGAAACACCTCCCTAAAACGACCACTAAATCATCCAGATTTATGCGACCAGATTAAGCCAATCTAGAATTCATAAGTGACTTTCAAAAACATTTAAAGCACATTACTTCGGAGAGCTGAAGGACCGGACCGGGAAATGCTCCAAAAACATTGTGTAACATCCTCTCTTGTGGAGGAATTTTCCATTAATCTCTGTTGCAAAAGACAACACCCACCTTCCGCCCATTGTTCGGCACGTACAAAGATTGATAGTGATTGAAGAGCACTAAGGAAGACAGTTGCACAATGGCATTAAAGCTAATGTTTATGTTTCTTTTGGCATGCCTCCATCTAAATCTCAAGGAAACTAAGGTGAATATTAAAATAACATTGTGAATTGCAAAATATAAGGAAGTCAAAGGACCGCAGAGGAACAAGTGAATCCAGTCGTAATCACAAGCAAGCATTGGCAAAGCCAATAGGTCTCGCCTTTGGTAATTATTATAGCCCTGCTGTGTAGCATCAATAACGTTGTGCAGCATGGCCAAAGGTAAGGAATAAAAAAAAAAACATATGACATTATGACACAGTGGTCACGCCCTTTTCATAGGTGCCGTGATATCACACACCATGATGTTACATGCATACCTCCTCACTTGGTTAGTTCCCCATTTATATATTTTTTAGTTGTGCTCTTGGTTACACAAAGGTTCTTTGACAGAAGTCGCACTGAGCAAATGTTGTTTCACATAAGTAACACTGTTAGGCTACATTAGAGATGTTGTAATATTAAAAGCAAGTGTCTCTGTGCCCCATCGAAAGTGGTAGACCATGCCTACTGTGCTTCTTGTTGCAAAATGTCTGATTGTCCGCAGTGCAAACAAGTATTAATATTAATCTGCAAGAAAGGCTTTTAAGAGAAACGAAGTGAAACACTGGAAGTTTGGGGACTCTTGATAAAATAACTTTCAGGTCCTGTGTCTCACCATGTCCAATTTTTACATAATAAACACGCTTTAATTCTGAAAATTGCAAGAAACAATGGTCAAAAGAAGTAGGAAAAAGGGATATTTCAAAGTAAAAAAAAAAAAGTAAAATAAAATACGTCAATACATAACCGACACCACCAGATCTCACCAAGGACCTGATTTATTCATTTTTAGCGCCGAATTAGCGTCATTTTTTTAAGCAAAAGCAGCGCAAACTTGCAAAATATAATTTAATTTTGAGTTTGTGCCGTTTTTGAGTAAAAAAATGGCGCAAATGTGGGGCTAAAAAAGTAAAAATCAGGCCCTAAATTTTTCTACAGGATATACTACTTGCGCCTGACATGGGGCAACTTCAGCTCTGTGCACTGACACAGGACTGACATGATTTGTTGAGCGCCCAGTCCCTCCACATCACCAGTTTGGTTTAATGTTGTTGGGATGTTTGTATTACCTTGTGGGAAGTGCACGGTGCAAACTGCACGACGTTTCTGTACAGACACAACCTGCTCCATGAGAGGCTCAGACATGGAGAGGAGGTGGCGTTAGTGGCATCAGGCATGGTACTGTTCACAAAAGCAAAGGGCGGTACTTTTTTTACTTCTTAAAACAACAGCGATTCTCAGACAGTGCTGCGCGGGAAGGACAATACTCTAAACAACCAAAAAAAAAAGTTCATAATCAAAGTCCATTTGCATACCAGTGCATATAGAACATAGATGATGTACAGTACACAATACAGCCTCTTTGGCTTGCAGTGAAGGTCTGGACTTCTCTTCATAATCAATTGTGTTATGTATCGTTTTATGTTGCATTTTTTCAGTTTCTGCACGCTGTAAATAACAGGCGGCATTCTGATCACTTTAAATAACAGGCGTTACTTCGCATTTTGTAGCACCCAATTCACTCACCTAGGACGAGTGGTTGCTTCCCTGTTGATATATATTCTAAATGGGGTTCACTAGACCATACAAGCTCACTCGCTCGTGTTTACAGTAGTCGCACTCATGCATCATGTTCGCAGATTTCAAAGCATGAATGGGGAAAGAGTGCTGGTCATTGTTCTGTTGACCTCATGGTGGAGGTCGAGTACACCTCGCCCACACTGACTGAAAGCGTGTACAATGCTGGTGTGCAAGAATGCTTTTGTGGGTCTGTACACAGCGATTCACAAAAAAGCACACAGATGGGATGTGTGTGGGATGCTTGTGTCTCTGAGGGACCTTCCTGCTATAATGCCATTATCTTCTATTCTTGCAACCACCGTGCCTCGATGTTCACACCGGAAGTGGAGTAACAGCCAGAGATGCCAACTTTGGACATGGAGAACTAGGTTTGAGGCTCAGCATTGGCTAAACATCCTGTGACCAGGGCACACCACTTAACATGCCTGTACCTAAGCAAAGTAGAACATTTAAAAAAAAAGACGTGCTATGACATAGGCAACGCTTTTTGAGGGGTGTTGAGTCAAGCAACAGAGACAGGGGCAGAGTTTTACAGAGGAGTAAAAGTATACATAGAAGGAACTCTAACATGAAGGGAAAGGAAGTGAAACACTGACGTGAGATGGGTGGGTTTAAGCAACAACAAGGAGGAAGAGACAATGGGGTAATCTTGAAGAAATCAGCAACCATGAGGAAGGAGAAGTGAGAGGGGGGAGAAATAGTCCCTTAACCACGCCGGGAGCAGTAGTCGGGCAATGATTAACTTTAATCAATCAGTTCGTGATCCCTGCTCCACAAAGAGGAACGGAAATTAAGTTTCTTGTGCACTCACCAATTAGTGAGCTTGGAAAGAAAAGTGAGTTGAACACAACAAACAATAAACAATGGGTGGGCTCAAAGCCTTTTTCTATATACAACAGTGTATCACAGGCGCAACACATAACAAGCATTTGCAATGCAACGGGTCTCACGCTTGCTCGCGTTAGAGCTATTGGCGTTGTAAACTCCTAACCAGACTTTTCTTGCTACATAAACTAATTATGAAAAGTAAAACAGTTTCACATATGTGAGCCGATGGTCGCCATGAGCATGAAGGAGACACAGGAAATGAAACAGAAGTTCGCTTGCAGTGAAACTTATCGGCAAAAGTTCAATTATCCATGTTACCAGCAAAAGTGTAATTATCCAAGTAACCCGCAAAAGTGCAATTATCTATGTAACAGGGTCGATGCCATGCAAAGCGATCGACTTCTGCCCAGCAAGCAACCAGCTGAAAACACAGAGTCACGTATGTTTTCAGTAGTTTACAGGTGCACTCGACGAGGGTTAAACACCGGAAAAGGAATGACGTAAGCAAGCCTTTCACAAATGGAATCAATCGATTTTTTAAAGGCAAGCCCACAAACTAATGAAAGTTACGGACGCTACATGGGCGTGGTTAGAAGCCCACAGAGAGATTACAACATGGTCAAGAGGGCTTGCACGCGCTCAACCCTAAAAAGGAAGGTTTTAGGCACGGAAAAAGTTTTATTTTGACAGCTGAAAAGTTTCAAAACTGCATGCTTAGGTTGCAAAGGCAGGCCCGAGATGTTTTACAGTGCTACTTTTAGTGAGTAGCACAATGGGTGCAGTAGCCGATTAGTAGCATTTAATTTACAGGCTTTGGGTACATGTAGTACCATCTATTATAAATATATAAGTACATTAAATGTACCAATCTGGTGTATAACAATTTTACCATGTTTGGAAGGACAGCACAAGCACTTTACCACTGGTTAGCATGTGAAAAGTGTTTAGTCTTAATGACAACAAAAAACAGATTCAGCTCAAAAGGCAAAAATCTGTGGTGGCCCTGCACATGTGGCAAATTTATAGTATATATATTGTGCGCCAACCACATAGTTACAGTTTATACAGTCCATACAAAAGCAGTTTTTTAAGTCATCACAATCCATGACACCATGTCATCATTGATTGCCATTTGTTTTTTACTGACTACGTTTTTCCAGCAGTTTTAAATCAGGGGAAAAAAACAAAACCGAAGAAGATGTTTTTTTGATGGCCTATGCCATCTGTGAAGCATTTGTGAGGGCAAAGGCTGAAATAAAAGCACCAGGGTGAAGTCTTAAGCCAGTCCACACACCTCCTCACCACTTGCACATTGTAACAATGGATTTTGTAGTTGACCTATCATATAATCACGGCTACACCTCAACCCAGCTGCAGTATACATTTTCACAAAATACTCTGATTTTAAATTTCTCAAACCATACCAACAACAACAGCATCTGAGTTTGTTAAAACGTTTTTACACCATTTCTGTAGACAACATTTTATTCCTGTTGTAGTAATCAATGACAGGCGAACACAATTTATTTTTTGCTTTTGGTGAGCATTTGCATCACAAATAGGGAGTGACAGAATTTTATCTGCTGGGTATTACCCTGAACCATACTAACCAGGACTTAGAAAAGTACCTAAAGATGAACCTTTTAGAACAAGACAGGCAGACCATAATTGGATTGGGGAATGTGCACACAACAGTGCTATGCGTGCGTCCTCAAGCACTAACTCCTTTTTACCTGAGCTATAGCCAACATCCATCATTGCTCTTGGGCTCACCAACAATAAAAGTACCAACACCCAAAACTAGGAACAATAACTTCATACTCTTTGACAGACAGTGACAAAGAAACTTCAAACAACAAAAAATATCAAAGCAAGCCAATACGAAAAGGAATAAGTTAATTGTCATCTTTTGACGACAGCACCCACAAGCAAAAACAAAAGAAAACATGCATGGAAACTGAGAAAAGACAACTTGGCAAAATAAAATGTTAGCTTTAAAAAAAAAGACTTTGCAATTTTGTTTGTCGTGCTGGGAATGTTTTTGCCAGTCACAAGCCTTCTATTTGCAGGCTACTAGAAGTTAATAAAAAGAACAAATAGTACCTCAATCACGTTGGGAGCAGCGGACGGGGACTAATTCAGTTTAATCAATTAGTGCTTGATCCCTGCTCCACACAGAGAAACGGAAATAATGCCAGGGATACCTTGATGAATTATGAGGCTGTAAAGAAGAGTGCCACGGAAACCAACAAATGGTGAGTGACAGGCGGCCTCCAAGCCCTTAACTGACCACAGCAGGTTTTTGCAAGCGAGACGCATCTGCTAGTGCATGCACTCGCAGGCTCTACCCTAAAAAGATCAACAACACAAGCCCATATTTATGAGAGGCTTGCGCCAATGTTGCATCATTTTCAGTGACCCAGCGGCAGAGCAGACCTATCAACCATATCTTTGAGGCCACGCAAAGCCACTTTGCATGGCTTTGAATGACATCATAGATATGCAGTAATGCAAGGCAGCGCAAATCACTGAGTTGCCTTACTCTGCGCGAGGGAGGAATTCCATGGGTGCTGCTGTGTTTTTTCCATCATAACACCAATGGATTTTGACACATCCCCAGATTTACGAGAGCCAGTAAACCTGGGGATGCGCAAATCCATACGCCTCCGCAGGGAAGGCACAACAAAGAGAAATATTGTTATTTATTTCTCCTAATTTTTTCTTCTTTCTATGGGTGTTGCGTTCTGCAGAACACATAGAAACAGGAAAAAGCCTCTTGCAATTGTTTTTGTGTAGGAAGGTGCCCCTTCCTACTCAGAAAGAATACTGCCAACCACACAGACATCCTTGCACCCTGGTGCAAGAGTGCCTGTGTTGGCATTAGGCAGCCAAAATGGCACCCATGCAGTTGGAAGGGACAGGAATGCACAGTATCGCATAGATACAGTGCATTCCTCCCCTTTCCTTTTGGCGCATGGCACCACTGCAAGGCTAGTGTGTGATGGTCTCTCATGCAATCAAGAAAACTGGCCTCCTTGCAGCTGTTTAAACTGTGAAATACAGTAATAATCAGGGTTCAAGTGGGTCGCTCAGGGCCTTGGGCCCCTGAACATGATGCACTAACGGAACATACCATGCTGAAAAAACATAAACATCAGCTGAGCAGCAGGATGAGTTTAACACAGATGGATATCAATGATGGTGTCAGGATTACTGAAAGTAATGAAAGGCTTAAAACATTATTTATCATCCAAAAGTAGTCCAAAGCTCAAGAAAAGAGAGTACATTACAATGTGCCTAACAAAATTGTTGAACTAAAATAAACAAAAACAATATTGCAAAATACTGTGGCCCTCATTACAACCCTGGTGGTCAAATGATAAAGTTGCGGTAATACCAACAGGCCGGCGGTAAAATAAATGGAATTATCACGGTGGAAACCACCCACACAGACAGCCACTTTAACACACCAACCGCCACGGTGGTAGCAACAAGCACTGCGGCGGTAACCGCCAACAGCCAGGCGGAAGACAATTTACCGCCCACCCTATTACAACAAGCCAAATCCGCCAGCTTTTCCAGGGCGGTACCAACGCCATCAAAAGCACGGCGGAAACAGTACACAGAAGGGAAAGAACTCACCTCTGGGCACTCAAGGAAGAACCACAACACCATGGAGCCCGAACTACAGGTGTTACCCATGCTGGTATACCTCCTCCTACACCAGGAACACGAATGGCGGTGAAGACAACCATGGTGAGTACCACACCTAGCACACAAGGGAGGGTGGGAGGAAAAAGAGAGTGACACAGACACGCAACATGCAACAATCCCACCCCACCCCCAACACCATACACACAAACAGATGCAACATTACATATCCACCCCATACCCCTCAGGAATAATGCAAGGACAAAAGGAAGTGAGTAAAGTCAGTGTAATAATATACATTTCTACAATATTTCCAAATGGGGGGACACTGCCCAGTCCAAAATGTGTGTGGCCCACAGGGCCATATCACATAGGCCAAGGCCCCACTTGACTCCTGCCTCAATACGGAGAGAACACTGCGGGGACATCAGGTCGAAAATACACAGGCACCTCAAGGGGAAGGGGGGGCACCTCAGTCAGAAGATGGTACAACGCCACTGCTCCTGGGGGGGGGGGCTACATGCCCTCTGTGATGTCCGGGGAGTACAAAACCACAGTCTCTCAAGGGGGTGGTTTGCCCACTGCTTGGTCCTGGGGAGTGCAAAGCCACAGTCTCCCAGGTGTGTGGTTTGCCCACTGCTTGTTCCTGGGGAGTGCAAGGCTACAGTCTCTCAAGTGGGTGGTTTGCCTACTGCTTGGTCCTGGGGAGTGCAAGGCCACAGTCTCTCAAGTGGGTGGTTTGCCCACTGCTTGGTCCTGGGGAGTGCAAAGCCACAGTCTCTCAAGTGTGTGGTTTGCCCACTGCTTGGTCCTGGGGAGTGCAGTGCCACAGTCTCTCTAGTGGATGCCTTCTTCCACTGGTTCTGGAGGGGGCCTTGTGCCCAGTGTGCTTCATTCTGGCAAGGAGGGTGTGCGTGGATGCCTTCTTCCACTGGTTCTGGAGGGGGCCTTGTGCCCAGTGTGCTTCATCCTGGCAAGGAGGGAGTGAGTGGATGCCTTCTTCAACTGATTCTGGAGGGGGCCTTGTGCCCAGTGTGCTTCATTCTGGCAAGGAGGGTGGTGAGTGGAGGCCTTTTTCCACTGGTTCTGGAGGGGGCCTTGTGCCCTGTGTGCTTCATCCTGAGAAGGAGGGGGTGAGTGGATGCCTTCTTCCACTGGTTCTGGAGGGGGCCTTGTGCCCAGTGTGCTTCATCCTGGCAAGGAGGGGGTGAGTGGATGCCTTCTTCTACTGGTTCTGGAGGGGGTCTTGTGCCCTGTGATGCAGATCTTGGGGGGTGCAAGGTCACAGTCTCTCACCTGGGTGTCACACCTACAGTTTTGGCAGGGGCCAGGACACACTACAGCCCATGGAGGCATAACTACGCACTTCCCGCTGGCGTTGATGGCTGCTTAGTGGTGGCAGTGGCATTATTGCGGCGGTGCTACCTGTGGTGGGGAAGGGTCCAGCCCTTCCCCCGCAGCCTCGGACGGCTGCCCACTGGGGCTGCTGCTGCTGGCAGTGGTGGTGCTAGTGGTGCTGGTGGCAGAGCAGGTGCCAGTGCTGGCGGCTGTGCTGGCAGCAGTCCTGGCGGTGGTGCTGCCTGTGGTGGGGGAGGCTCCAGCCCTTCCCACGCAGCCTTGGACAGATGCCCACTCAGGCTGCTGCTGCTGGCAGTGGTGCTGGTGGCGTGCAGGTGGCGGTGGAGGTGACTGTGCAGGTGGTGGTGCTGGCGGCGGTGCAGGTGGCAGTGCTGGAGGTGGTGCTACCTGTAGTGGGGGGAGGCTCCAGCCCTTCCCCCACAGCCTCAGATGGCTGAAGTGCAATGGCTGGTGTTGTTTGCCCAGATGCTGCTCCAGCACCAGGCTCCATATCCATCCTGCCTGCAGCGTCTGTGCCTTTGTCATTGCCCTTGGCAGCTGGGGTTCCCTTCCTGCCCTTGACAGCTGGCGGTGCCTCCTTTCTTCTGCCAGCTGGTGGTGCCACCTTTGCTTTTGCCAGATGGTGGTGCCTCCTTGCGTTTGCCAGCTGGTGGTGCCTCCTTGGCAGCTGGTGCCGGCACACTGGCTGTGTGGACGGGTGTCTTCACAGTGCCTCTCACAACTACAGTGGCGGCAGAAACGACAGTGTCCATGGACTGGGTTGGCTGAGGTACTAGCCTGGATCCTGACCACCCTGGCCCGAAGTGAAGGACGGGGGGAAGGGGCAGGGAATAGGTCAAGGGTGGAGAAGAAAAGCTTTTTAGGGACACTGGGGCTGGAAGAGGGTGAAGGTTTGGGAGTGGAGGAAGAGGGAGTGGTGGTAGAAGGTGTCTGTCTGCGGTGTTTGGGTGCAGGTGCATGGGCTGGATGCTGTCGTGAGGTGGATAGCTGTTGGGTGTCTGAGTGCTCGCATTTGTGTACTTTGGGAGGAGGGGGCACAGACACAATGGAAGAGGACACAGGAGACGTGTGCATGGATGTGGGGGTGGTGACTGCCAGTGAGGGGCGTGTAGTCATAGGCGTGATGGTGATGGAGGTTGTGGATGAAGATGTAGTGCATGCAGGTGTGAGTGGATACGCTACTGGTAGGGAGGTGGACGACGAGGAGGAGGGGTACACAGTGGAGGTAGTGGATGTTGGTGTGTCTGCATCTGGATGGTGCTTGTGTGAGTGCCTGTGGGAAGAAGTGTGGTGATTGTGTTTGCCTGAGCCACTTCTGTGTGTTGATTTGGGTGCATGCTGGTCTGAAGGTGTGCTTGGGATAGGCTGGGGTTGAGGGGAATGAGTGGCAGAGGGGGAGTGATTGGTGGATCTCTTTCATCAATAGTCACCAAAATCCTCCTTCAAACTCTTCATTTTGGTTTTGCAGGGAATATAGAATTGGGAAATTCCGACCATTAAAAAGACCTTATCCCCGTCAAAAAGAGCCATGCCTCTTAGAGTGCAGTTCATATCTCGTTGAAGATGAAAATTGAAAATACCATACCTTTTAGCCAACAAAAATCAGTTTCTGGGTATACTTAATGAAAAAGTAGAAGGGTTAATACTGTTTAGTAGTACAACAAAGCAATTTTCTGTCACAAAGCATCACTATAGCAAACAATTAAGTAAGTAAAGGACTGACTGTTGCCGTCAGCCCTCCCATGGTTAAAGTTAGCCATCAATCTTGCCATAATCAAAATCATAGGGCCCGATGTACAAGGCCCTAGCGCCTCCTTGTGCCACATTAGTGTCATTTTATTTTTACACTAATGTGGCTCAAGGAGGCAATTTTGGCTGAGCCATATTTACAAAGTGACACAATGCATACATTGCGCCACTTTGCTGCCCCTTGGGCCAAATTATGCCTGCATACCTTACGCTTGAACAGAGTACTATTCAACTTTTTAGTGGACATAGTTAAGGAGCTTTCAAACCTAATAGTAGAGGGAGGTTGTTCCATGGTTTGGCAGTAACCAGTGAGAACTTGTGAAGTCTCCTAAAAACGTAGGAATGCAGATCTGTATCGGACCGACCGATCGAGAAGGGTTATAGAGTGTGCAAAGGAAAGAAAGACAATTTCCTGCAGAGATGTGATGAAAAGTCTTCTTACAGAGGTACAGTGCTTTGAACAGAGTTTGTTAAAGAGCAAGTTGAGAGGAAACACTGGTTCTTCTAATGAGGGCAAGGGTAAAATGGATGGCAGCATTCTAGATGAGTTGCAGTCTTCTAATAAAATGGGATAGAAGCATTAGAAACAGGCACATTACAGTAATGTAATCTCAAAATAATGAGAGCTTGAATAAGGGATGTATTGGTTGGAATGTATGGGAATGATTGTACTCATGATTTTCAATGTTAGGAAACAGGTAGAAGAAGGCTTGGGAATATGTAATGTAAAGGAGAGCCTGGCATTGAAGATAATGCTAAAAAAGCATGGCGAGGAGACAAGGAAATTAACAGGGCCAAGGTCAAGTGGTCATCAACAAGAAGACCAAATTACAGAAGAACAAAAAAGGCTCAGTTCCGTCAGTGTTCAAGCAGCAAGGAATTAACATTCATCCAGTTTGCTACTGTTAGACATTGGATTTTTGGTTGACAGAGGTTTGCACCCTATCCAAGAAGGAACCACAATCCTAGTCAGGGTAAGTCACCAACACCCCCTAAATTAACCTGTGCTCACCCCCTGCCAGCTTGGCACAGAGCAGTCAGGCTTAATTTAAGAGGCAATGTAAGGTATTTGTGCAATACTTCAAACAGTCAAACAGTGAAAACCACACACAAAAAGATACCACACACACTTAGAAAAATAGAGCGTAATCTAATAAACCCCACAAGACCAAAATTAGAAAAATCCAATAAATAGAATTTGAGACATTCATTTTTAAAGAATAAACGGAAATGTAGTGCTTACAAGCATAAAGCGCCAATCAGGGTTATCACGATGCACTAGGCCGGGTCAAATCTGAAAGTTCAGGCTGACTGAAATATAGCTCAGGTCAGATACAGGGATCCATCTAGGCCTGCTGAAAAACATACCTTGTTTACGTCGACGTTGAGGAAGATGCGAGGAGCAGAGGAGGCGAAGCATCGTCGTCAATCCTTGGGATGGAGGTGATGCATTGGCACGGAGCTATGCAAAGTCGGAGATGTGTTGGAAATGGAGGTGATGCACTGCGGTCAATCCTTGTTGCAGCAGTGATGCTTTGATGAAGAAGCACCGGTTTAGCAGCACAACGGCATTGATGTGGGGATTCTGGTTGAAGCAGCACTTTATACCCACTTCCAAGGGGCCAGTCCAGGCACTGTAGCAGGTGAGTTAGAGGTCCTTTGTGTCTCTGAGACTTCAGAAAACAGGAGACGAGTCAGCTGGCCCTTGGAGACGCTCTGGGTTTGGGTTCAAGGGATGTGGGCTCAGACCTTCTCACCCAGACAAGAAGGGCAGCAGTTAGCAGGTCAGTAGAACAAGAAAACAATTCTTCCACATCAGCAGTTCAGTAGAGTGACTGTCCTTCTAGCAACCCAGCAGTCCTTCCTAGCAGAGTATCTACAAGTCCAAAAGTGTACTGAAGTGACACTTATACCAAGTTGGGCCTTTTAAGTGGTGAAGACTTCACAGAAGGGTCTTGGAAGTGAACAGAGGTCCTACCTTCCTGCCTTGGCTCCAGACTCACTACAAGGGGCTATGCAGACCTTTGTGTGGGGACAGGAAACATCCCATTCCGGTGTAAATGTGGCAGTGCTCATTTCCACCCCCATCAAGCCAGTTAATGGCCCATTTACTCACACCTATGCTCCCATTGTGTTTGGCTGTCTAGAGGGAATACACAAAGCCCAGTAGTCACCCACCCCAGACAAATGATCAGAGACAGGCAGCGGGCACTAAATGGCTAAAATAAGAGAATTCCAACTCTCTAAAAGTGGTATTTTCAGTATTGTAATTTAAAATCACCATAAATTAGGATTTTAAATTAGGATTCCAGAGACCACAAACTTGAAAAGTCTATCTCTTCATAACTGGACGTTACACCTATAACATGTAATAAGGTAATCCTATGTTATCCTATGGGAGAGATAAGACTTGCAGTAGTGAAAAATGAATTTAGGAATATTTCACTACCAGGGCATGTAAAACCTAAAAGCAAATGTTCTACCTTTTACATGTATTATCCCTGCCCTCTGGGCTGTCCACAGCCTACCTTAGGGATGCCCTACATAAATGAAAATGGAAGATTTAGGCCTGGCAAAAGGTTTATTTTGCCAGATCAACATGGCTGTGTCAAACTGCAAATACAGGTTCTGCAAGGGCTGGCCTGAGACATTGAGACATGTTTGAAGGGCTACTGAAGTGGGTGGCAAAATCAGTGCAGCAGGCCCACTAGCAGTGTTTATTTTACAGGCCATTGACAGCAAATTGTTGTGACACCCTATGGTTTTTAGATGTAAATGCTGAGCGGAATGGGGCAACATAACAGAGTCGAGCAGTGCATCAGGAAGGAGGAAAACCAGGACCATGCTATGTCAGCGACAGAAAGACTTTTTCCCTTATGCAGGGTCATCCACAATCGTTTTGCCTCCTGCTTCCTATTTCTTCTGGCCTGTTGCTGTTGGCTTTTGAACTCTGAGCACTTTACCACTGATAACCAGTGGTAAATTGCATATGCTCTCAGTGTAAATTGTATTGTTGATTGGTTTATCCATGATTGGCATATTTGATTTACTGGTAAGTCCCTAGTACAGTGCACTAGAGGTGCCCAGGGCCTGTAAATCAAATGCTACTATTGGGCCTGCAGCACTGGTTGTGCCACACACCTTAGTAGCTCTGTAAGCATGCCTCAGACCTGCCTTTGCAGTGTCTGTGTGTGCAGTTTTAAACTGCCAATTCGACTTGGCAAGTGTACCTTCCCTTTTCTTACATGTAAGACACCTCTAAGGTAGGCCCTAGGTAGCCCCATGGGCAGAGTGCAATGTATGTTTAAGGTAGGACATATACTAATGTGTTTTATATATTATAACAGTGAAATACTGCTAAATTCGGTTTTCACTGTTGCAAGGCCTATCCCTCTCACAGATTAGTATGGGGGCTGCCTTTAAAAATAATTAAAGTGTAGATTTCCTATGGGAGCAGATAGACAAGTGAAGTTTGGGGTCTCTGAGCTCACAATTTAAAAATACATCTTTTAGTAAAGTTGATTTTGAGATTGTGTCTGTCTGAAAATGCCAGTTTTAGAAAGTGAGCATTTTCATGCTTAAATTATTCTGTGACTCTGCCTGTTTGTGGATTCCCTGTCTGGGTCAGTGTAGGAGGCTGGCCTAGTTTGTAGTGGGTACCTTGGCTACTTAAACCGCATACCAGGGCCAGTTATCCCTTATTAGTGAAGTAGTAGTGTTCTAGCAGCTTAGGCTGATAGAGGTAGCTATAGCAGAGCAGCATAGGCTGAACTAGGAGACATGCAAAGCTCATGGAATACCACTTACAGTTACACAGTACTTATACACAAGTAAGGACAATACTCAGTGTTACCAAAAATAAAGGTATTTATTTGGGTGACACAGTACCAAAAATATCTTAGAGACAAAACTCCTTCTGGAGGTATTATACACAATATATACACTAGACACCAAAATGAGACAAGTAAGTAGTCATAGAGCAATGCGAACAATGGGAAATGCTATAGAATGCAATGGGAGAAAATAGGTCTAGGGGCAACACAAACCATATAGTAAGAAAGTGGAATGCGAATCACAAATTCCTCCTAGACACGTGTAGTGTGTGCAGAATTGCTGGGAGAGTAAGAATAAAGTAAAGGTAAGTAAATTACCCCCCCCTAGAACCTGGAAAAGCAGGAGTAAAGTACTGCAAGCTTCCTTAGGACACATTACACCTCGTGATTGGGATTTTGCAGTAACCACCCAAGTCTGCAAACAACAACTGCTGGATTCCTGGACCTGAAGATCTGCAAAAGAAGGGGACCATGTACAGAAGTCGAAAGAAGTTCCAGGAAGGGCAGGAACCCCTGCTAACCCAGAAGAGGGTGCAAAAGAAGAGTCCCCGGTTGGATGAAGACTGCAGGAATGCACCCTAGGAAGATGCCAGCGGGCTCCTGCATGATGCACGACGTGAAAATGGATGCAGATGTGATTTTGTGCTGGAAGTCGCCAACAAGCCTTGGTTACGACAAAAGTGCATTTTGCATCAAAACGCCGCTAGACAGACCCGGGAGTGACCTGGGGGCCTCAACTCTGTGTGAGGAGGAAGAGAGCACTCTCAGCATTTTAGAGAGCCCTCAGGTTGCCGGCCAGCACCCCCGGTAGTCCCAGGAACGGGTACAAAGGAGGTGCAAAACGCAGTTGATGCAGCAGAACAAAGGAAGGCCCCACGCCGCCGGAGAACAGCTCAGCGAGTTGAGAGTTACAGGATGGAGTGCTGGGGACCTGGGCCAGGCTGTGCATGAAGGAATTTAGCAAATAGTGCACAGAAGACTCAGGAGGTGAAGAAGACCCAGTACACAGGGGTATCGTCGCTGTCTGGGAAGGCAAGGTCTTATCTCTTCCAAATTGCGTCTGCAGGACCTCCGCACAGTCTATGTCGATGGAGTCTGCCCTCTGTGTCCTTAGGAGCACGCACATCGATGTGAAAGGAGTCCAAGGGTACCAGTCGTCGTCTTGGAAGGTGCCTGCTTGAGCAAGGGAGTGACTCCGTCACCCCACGGGAGATTTCTTCAGTCCTTCTGGTGCAGGATCAAGACAGGGAGTCCCCAGAGCGTGCACACCATGGAAACTGTTGCAGTTGTTGACTTGGAGCTGAGGTTGCAGAAGAAAAGTATCCCTTGTGTATACTTTGTTGCAGTTACAGCAGTTCCTGGAGCAGGCTGCAGTTGATCCGAGGTCAGAGGATGATGAAGTAGTTGCAGAGGATTCCTTAAGGAAACTTGCAAGCAGAATCTGAAAAGAACCCACAGGAGAGACTCTAAATAGCCCTGAGAGGGGGGATTGGCTACCTTATCAGGTACGGACCTATAAGGAGGGGTCTCTGATTTCACCTGCTGGCACAGGCCACTCATAGGCCTCCAGAGTGACCCCACACCTTGCAAAACAAGATGGCTGAAGTCTGGGCACACTGGAGGAGCCCTGGGCACCACCCCTGGGGTGGTGATGAACAGGGGAGTGGTCACTCCCCTTTGCTTTGTCCAGTTTCGCACCAGAGCAGGGGAAAAGAGGTGCCTGAACCGGTGTAGACTGGTTTATGCAAGGAGGGCACCATCTGTGCCTTTCAAACCATTTCCAGAGGCTACCCCTCCCCAGCCTGTAACACCTATTTTCATAGGGAGAGGATGTAACACCCTGCTCTCAGAGGGAATGCTTTGTTGTGCCTTCCTGGGACTGGGCTGCCCAGACCCCAGGTGGGCAGAACCCTGTCTGTGAGGTGGCAGCAGTTGTAGCTGCAGTGCAAGCCTCAGAGAGCTGGTTTGGCAGAACTGGGGGTCCATGGTGGAGTCCCCAGGAGGCATGGAATTGGCTCCCCAATACCAGATTTGGAATGGGGGGACAATTCCATGATCTTAGACATGTTACATGGCCATATCTGGAGTTACCATTGTGAAGCTACATATGGGTATTGACCTATTTGTAGTGCACACGTGCAATGGTGTCCCCACACTCACAAAGTCCCGGGAAATGGCTCTGAACTATGTGGGGGCACCTTTGCTAGTGCAAGGGTGCCCTCGCACTTAGTAACTTTGCACCTAACCTTCAGCAAGTGAAGGTTAGACAAATAGGTGACTTATAAGTTACTGAAGTGCAGTGAAAATGGCTGTGAAATAGTGTGATAGTACACAAAGGGAGAGTATAAGGGAGTAAGAAAAGGCACCCATCGTACTCGACTCCCCAAACACAATACTAAGTCACAAAAGAGAGTACGGGGTTTTTGAAAATAAATGGACTGGAAGTGTGCTAATTGCGTCACCATGCCAGTCCTAAATCTCAACTAGAGATACAACGCGGGGTGGTTCACGATCTGTAGAGGGGGATTTCCTTTACGGACTAGGTGGTCTCACACACTATATAGTGTCATGCTTCATCATATGACCACCTAGCCCCACCCAGGTAGGGCAATACCACCTGGGCGGACTCAACCTCGCTGTTAAAGGAACAGGAGGGAGTGCGTAAATTTAGTTAGATTTCTGGAAAAATAGGGATCCAGCTATGCTATGGGAATAAAAACACCTACTCAGATACCAGGGTGAGTTTTAATAGAAGGTTCTGTGTGGTGTGTTTAAAAGGAATGGGAGACCAGTGTGAGAACAATGACTCACAAGGTCACCTATCTAGCCGACATGTTTCTGCCCTTGTGATTGAGCTATGGAGGGTCTCTGGGCATTAATCAGGGCGTTGGATCCCTGTTGCGGATGCTAATAGCGCGCTGCGGTTTAATTCGTAATCGGAAAAAACGTGGGAAGGGAAGGAAGGACCTACCTTAGCCAAGGGAATACCTGGGGAGAACCTATGGTAAATACAATAACAGATCAAAATTGGCAGTGAGAAAGATAATTCACGGCAAACCACGGCACACGTGACAAAATATCATGCATAACACAACAGTAATGATTGCAGATAGAACGGTCGCAGCAATGCAGGTTATGCGCGGCGATTGGTAGGTCAGGGAAGACAATTCCTTACCCTAACAAAAAAGGCTACTAGCCTCTGGTATCCTGGAGAGGGAGCGTCCCCTTATAGTCAGACTCTAGAGTTATAAAGGGAGAGAGCAGAAGAGGAGTAAAGAAGAGAAATTATATATGAGAGAATAGGGATAAGAAAGGGAAAAAAAGGGAAAAAAGGGGAAACAAAGAGAGAAAAAAGAAAAGAAAAAGAAAAAGAAAGAAGAAGAAGAAGAAGAAGAACAAGATGAAGCAAAAGAAGAAGAAAGGAAAAGGGAAAGAAAGAGAAGGGGGAACAAAAGGGAAAAACGGGGAGGGAAAGAGAGGGAGGGAGCAACAGGGGGTAGGGGGCAAAAGAATAAGAGGGCTGTAAAGCAACCGTGGAAAGGAAAATAAAGAGAAAGAAAGAGAAAAAGAAAAAAGAAAAAGAAAAAGAAAAAGGAAGAAAAAGGAAGAAGAAAGAAGAAGACAAGGGGAGACAGTTTTTGACAAAGAAAGGAGGGCAAAGAGGCAGAAGAACAGAAAAGAAGAAAAGAGAAGGAATTCTTATCTGTGTATCCATCGATGGTAGACTCACTGCATCAAAGGTGGGCGCTCGCTGTGCGCCTATACCGACCTCTCTGTCAGGACCGCTTGGGTAAAGTGACCTGAAAGTGGTTAGTTTATATAGTACTCGTAATCGGGATAAATTGCCTGCAGCTGTAAGTAATCACCGTCGCGGCCCGGGGGCCGGAAGTAATACGAGCTGTGAACGTTTTGTGCACCGGACTGGCTTGTGGTCCCTTCGAAGGTGCCGAGACCCGGAAATGGTCGTGAATGGCCCACGGTGGGTGAGGCGCTCGTTATTGGCGTAATCGCACATGACAAGCCCCCTCCGCGAGGGCCGAGGCTAGCGCGGTCAATGACCGCGGCTCTGTGAAAGCCCTGTGGGGGCGGGGGCGCGATCCCGCTAGGGCTGCCGGGAATTGTAGTTCCCGTGCAGCCATGCGGGTCGCCGTCACTCGTAAGCCGGGAAAAGAAGTGTCCCGGCTGCGAGTGAGGCTAGAAAGGGAAGGGGGGTGAAGAAGAAAGAAGGAGGGGGGTTTGAAAGTGAAGGGGTGAAAAGGAAGGGGGGAGAGGTGGGGGTTGTATTCAAAAATTATATTAAAAATAAGATGAATAAAGAATAAAAAGAAGCAAAGTTGGAAAAGATGGAAATTAAAATAAAAAATAAAATGGAGTAAAGTTGGAGAAAAAGTGGAAAATAAAATAAAATATAGATAAAATGAAAATAAAAATGAAATTAATAAAATAAAATAAGGTAAACTCAAATAAAATTAGGCGGGGAACAAATAGATGGATAAGAAAACGAACAATGAAATTGTCGGAAATTAGGAGGAGTAGGAGTGGGGGAGTATAGGGCAGAAGGGGATGAGGAAAAAGGGGGAAAAAGGGGAGAAGAGGACGCAGTGAGTAAAAAAAGGGGGAGGAAGGAAACGGCAGAGAACAAAGAAGAGCAACGGGGAAGGGGGAAATTGGGGAAAAAAGGGGAAAGGAGGATTTCAAGGAGAGACTGCGGGTCGAGAAGGAGAACGGAAGGGAAGGGTGGAGAAAAAAGAAGAAGGGAAACGTATGGGCGAGAGGTAAAGACAAAGGGAGGAAAAAGGAACAGAGGGGAAGAGAAAGGAGTTGAGAGGCGGGGAGGGGAAGCAGCGCCGCCAGCGAGGCGAGAGGGATGGGGGAAAAAAAATAGGGGGGTTCTAATTATGAAGAGAGAACCACGGTATCTCATCATTCAATCCAGCCATGTCGGTATGCAATCTCCAAATCCAGCGTTGTTCTGCCCTAAAAAGTTTATCGGACAAGTTGGGGGTAGAAGGAGAGAATTGTTCCAGGACAAGGCAGGATTTCACAAACAAGAGAGACTTTCCTTTGAAGTAAGCCTACATCAAAAGCACAGATTTTAGATCATGTCTGGAAATCAAGAGGAACCTCTGCCCAGAGAAGAGCTGAAGAGCTGAGGAAGAAGAGCTGCCCTGCCTGTGACTGTGCTTTGTTGGGCTATCCTGCAGTTGCTCCTTCTGCCTGGTGAAAGGGGACAAAGACTGGACTTTGTTGTGCATTCCTGCTTGTGAAGAAATCTCCAAGGGCTTGTCCTGGGCTTGCCTCCTGTTGTTGAAGTCTCAGGGCCATCAAAGACTTCCCCTTCCAGCACCTGGACTCTCTGCTGAGATTTCTGCCCTGCCAAGTGGTGCCCTATCCAGTTCCTGGGGCCTTGACAGGTGAAGCTGGCAGACCAAGCCTGAAACTCCAAGCACAGCCCGCACAGACCGCTGTGCGGGGAAATTTCCGATGAAACCTCCAAGAGCGGCTGAAGAAACGACTTGCCGCCGGCTACGCGGCTGAAATCGATGCAGCGCTTGCAGCGTGGCTGGGAGATTGATGCATGCGGCTGGAGAAACAACGTGCCGCATCACTGGAGGAGGCTGGTATCATCGTAACCCACACAGCGTGGTTTTGCTATCACCGTGCGGCAGGATTTTCGATGCAAACCTTGTTGGGCGTGGAAAAATGATGCAACGACTGCCCGGACCTGAGTGCTGTCTGGATCGACGCATCGCTCCCCTGCAGGGATGAAAAACGACACATGCCGGTCCAACCGGAGAAGGTGAAATGGCGCACAAGCTTGCTTGAGGGTGAGAAATCGACGCACTGCTTACCTTTTTCAACGCACACTAGCTCATGCGTGTTATTGTAACGCGATCCAGGTACTTTTCAACACTAACAGTGTTCTATCAGTTTACCAAAGGATTTAAGACTCTTTTTGCTTTTTAATTATTAACGTGATTCGTGTATGGTGTATTTTTGTCATTTTGATCGTTTTTTGTTGAGATAAATATTTTCTATTTTTCTAAACCTGTGTTGTGTCATTCTGTAGTGTTTTCATTAAGTTACTGTGGGGGTTATTCCAACTTTGGAGGAGGTGGTAATCCGTCCCAAATGTGACGGATTTACCACCAGCCGTATTACGAGTTCCATAGGATATAATGGACTCGTAATATGGCTGGTGGTATATCCGTCACTTTACAGTCACTTTTGGGACGGATTACCACTTCCTCCAAAGTTGGAATAACCCCCTGTGTGTGTTGGTACAAATACGTTACACCTAGCACTTTGAAGTTAAGCCTGCCTGCTCGTGCCCAGCTACCAAGGGAGTGAGCGGGGGTTAGCTGAAGGTGATTTTCTTTTACCCTGACTAGAGTGAGGGTCCTTGCTTGTACAGGGGGTAACCTCACTGCCAACCAAAGACCCCATTTCTATCAGCGACATCAAATGGAGTGTCAAAAGCTTCATATAAGGCTCATAGCAGTTCTCAATCTGAGCCGATGATTCCGGTGCGGGGCACCAGCACTTATTTTTGAGGACCACCACTTATTTTTCTGCCTCGGGAAGACGAAGGAAGAAAAAAATTAAAAAGCGTCACAAAGAGGAGAAAGCAGAAAGCTGCAAGAGTAAGCTGAAGGGGCAAGGAGTGGCTTTAAAGAGGACCGGGATGGCTTCAGGATTCCTCTGCCTTAGTATTCTGTGCTCACACATTTAATTGCAGCAGCCGCGTTTTTCAGAGGAGAGCTTAGGGCACCGGGACATATATATTCACAATTTAAGCACTGGCTATTAGAATAAGGGCTGCTGAACCTCCTACATCCAGGATCATGTTGATGTTGTCGCCACATCCACCACTGTTTCAGTGCTCAAACAGAGATTAAAACCGACTGATAAGCGTTGAGCAGATGAAGGTCAAAAGCTCTTTGTTAACAAAACTCTCTGATACTTTGACAGCTAAAGAAAGAAGGGAAGTAGAACAATAATTAGCCATCACCTAGCTTAGCCTTCTTTAAAAGAAACATCACTAAGGCAGTTTTTCAAGCAGCAGGAGTGATTCCGGTATCAAGATAGGAACTGAAGACGTAGGTAAGGGCCCATTTGAGCATAGGTGCAATTAATTGAGCAATTTTGCCAGGGCAAGGGTAAAGGGAGAACCGGATGAAATCGTCTTTCCGATTTACATACCATACGAACGAAGAGAGAACAAGTTCCCCCGAGTATTTGACAGGTGTGAAAAGAAGGGTGAGAACTGGGAATTTGAACAATGTTGTCCCTGAAAAATTCGGAAAGTTGAGAGCAAATTGTTGAGGGGGGTAGGTCGAGGGGGAATGCTGGCTCACGATAAATGAAACTAATACAGATGTGAAATATTTTTTCGGTGGGATTCTTCGCCAAGAAAATGCATTGGTGGTTAAATGTAGTTGTTGCATGAGTTTTTCTATGTATTTAGTTCAGTACCCTGTTAATGAATACAAGCCACAACAACTTATCATGCAAAAGTTCATAGTTATACCATTTGAGGTTCGGATGAGCTAGATCCTGGTATGTTTGTGAAGTGAAAAACTGCACAGTAAATCTAAGCATGGCTGACGATCCAGCAAAAGACCTCTTCCTTTCAATTTCTACACTTCCGCAGGGCTGATTTTCCCTGTTTCTTCTTTGTTTTCCTATGTTCCTGAAAACACAATTCCCCAATTTAGACTTCATCTCTGCCCCATTTCACCTCTCAGTGCCCGACCAATATGCAAGGAATACCACGGGACTCATCCCTGTGTCCAGCCTTGCTTAATATCTATGTAAACCTCTGATTAAACTAGTCCAGTTATTCACTCTGGAGCTGATGTCTGCAAATGACATATTTATTTTAAGATTGAATGGGGACAAAAGACTAAATAAAAGGATTTCTAAAGTAGCTATGACTTTATGGATGCTTGACAATTTGGTTGCATGTAATAAAGTCGACTCTTAAAATGCTGACTGCATTATAGTTGAGTTGAAACTGTCAATAGAATAATGTTGCGCCCTTCATTATGACCAATGTCAATAATTAAAATGTTGAGATGTAAAAGTCATTTTGATTGTATGCGTTCTTCAATTTATCTATCTGTACCCTAGTAAACTCTTAGTATCCTTTAAACCTTCCAATCTTTGATCCCTTAAAACCCCATACTACCTTTTAATGCTACCAGTCCCTGGTACCTAAAAGCTACTAGCGGCCCCTCTGCACTACCAATTCCTGAACTTTCCCAAACCCTTAGTATCACCTTCCCTCAACCCTTAAAGCCCCTCACTATCCCTTTATGGACTGCTCCCAAAACCCTAAAGACCCCTTACAAGCCAGTAACACTAACATTCCCTGAACCCTAGCCCTCATCACTACCCTTCCATGAGGCTTAAAAGCCTTCTTGTCCCTTAATGCTACCCTTTTCTGAACCTAGACACCCTTGCCTACCCCTTATTGCTAATATTCCCTGCATCCCTAAAAACCTTTCTACCCCTTAATGCTACTCTCCCCTGAAGGCTAACAACTCATCATTTGCCATTTTAGGTACCCATCGATGTCCCCTTAAAACTCAAATCTGCCTGTTAATTCTACTCTCCCTGGACCCTAAAAACCCATTACTATCGCTAAACACTATGCTTCCCTGAACCTAAAAACTCTTGCTTTCCCTTCCCTGAAACCTAAAAAGCCCTTACTACACATTAGCACTACCCTTTACTGAACCTGAAAAAAACCCTTACTGGCCTTAAAAGCAACCCTTACCTGAACTAAAAAAAAAAACTTAAGTGCCCCTTAAAGCTACCAATTGCAGAAACCTACCAACCCCTTTTTATCACTGAATTCTTAAAATCCTTACTATTCCCGCACTTCCTTCCCCACTTCGCCGGCAATGCTGCTCTTTACTATCACAGGACTATTGCCCCTTGTTTCCGCTTCCAGTACATTTACCTTTGCTCTAAAAGGAACAAGATTTTTTTTTTAATTTGTAGCCACAACCCTTTTTTCATTTTGTTTTTAGAGCAAACAACATTTTAAATATTTTCAACCTGACTTTTTTCCTATGATATTTTTACTGCAAACCAACAATCTCTTGAAATTAAACACAGGTAAGACCAAGGTACTGCTTATTAATGGCTACTGCTTATTGATGGCTTGCGGTCCCAAAAGATGCAGTGGTCTGCGGAGTGGTGGCTAGCAAACTAGGTAACCAATCAGTCACCAGTTGCCACAACGTGCACAATCTAGGCGTGGTCTTTGATAATAAGCTGTACACTTCTGACCAAAGAGCGATTTTATCAAAGGCTACCGTTTTTCAGTATGAATGCCACAAATGGCTCACAGCTAAAATAACGTTATTATACCTGGCTATACCCAAATACTGACGTTAACAGCTACAAATGATTCTTCAAAACCTAGCAAGAGTGTTGCTAGAACTCTCTCGATGGTCCCCTGTGTCAGACCATTTAAAACAGCTGCCGTGGCTAACAATAGAAAAAATGATAATATTTAAAACACTGTGTATTTCCTACAGAAGGCTGTATGGGGCAATAAAAATATTCAGAAGTCCATTTAAATCTAGTCAAAATTTACGATCATTCACACAAGGACTCTTGAAGGTTCCTGGAATTTTTAAAGCCAGAAGAGGGGGTTCTGTTTTTTTATGGCAGCCCCAAAACTATAGAACTCTCTGCCTGTCTCTATGTTTACCAAAGATTTACTTTATTTAGAAAATAATTAAATGCATCTTTATCTCACAAAAGAGTGGGACTTGTCGGTGTTTTTGTTAATAAAGGGCTGATTAGATGCATCAGCTGTATGTGTGAGTCCCAAAGGACAAGCGCCCTAGCCATAAAATTACAAGTAAACCAGAAGAACCAATATAGGAATAAGACAGGAGAATCCAGACAGGACAGGATTCAAGTAGAAACAATGAAGGTTTATTTAAAATTGAGAAACCATCACAGAAGGCAAAAATAGTCAATTCAATTCAAAATACTCAGGATGCAAACAATGGAAGCTGAGCCCTGTTCTAGTTAATGTCTAGAACCAAAGGGCATATTTATACTCTGTTTGCGCCAGATTACCGTAATTTGTTTTGACGCAAAGTCAGCGCAAACTTAACTCCATATTTATACTTTGGCGTTGGACCCGTCCAGTGCCAAAGTTATGGAGTTTGCGTCATTTTCTGGACGTGAAAACCTACCTTGCGCTAATGATATGCAAGGTAGGCGTTACCGTGCAAAAAAATGACTTTAAGGCATCTGCACCTTATTCATCCTTCCTCGTCATTTTGACGCACAGGAGGGGGCAGGCCTTAAAAAATGTCGCCCAGCCTGATGTGTGCTGTTTTTTAACGCCTGGGTCAGGGCAGGCGTTAAGGGACTTGTGGGCTCATTACCATGGTCTCCGACCTTGGAAGCAGTCCACAGGTGCCTGCCCTTCCCTGCACCCGGGGACACCCCCTGCCACCCTCGCCCACCCCTGGAAGACACCCATGGATGGGGGGCCCATCCCAGGTAAGTAGAGGTAAGTAGAATTTTTTTTTTTAAGTGGCATAGCGGGGCCTAACTTGGGACCCCCTACATGCCACTGTGCCCAATGGCCATGCCCGGGGGACAGAAGTCCCCTGGGCATGGCCTTTGGGCAGGGGGGCATGACTCCTGTCTTTACTAAGACAGGAGTCATAGCAATGGGGGTTGTGGGTCAAAAAATGGCGCAAGTCAGGTTAGAGTTAAGATTTTTGACTCTAGCCTGACTTGCACCATTCTTTGACGCACAATCCCCATTCTTCCCTACTCCTGCGCTGCCCCGTTTGAGTAATTTATTTTGACGCAAACCAGACAACAGTCTAACGTCATTCCATAAATAAGGCGCCCGGCTGGCGCATTGGAATGGCGCTAGCCGGCAGTAAACTTTTTGATGTAAACTTGCGCTGGTTTGCATCAAAAAGTGTAAATATGAGCCGAAATACAAACAAGCACAAGGCAAACAATGAGTCAAAAAACAAAGGTGCTCATTACAACCCTGGCGGTCAGTGTTAAAGCGGCGGTAAAATCGCAAACAGGCCAGCGGAAAAACATTTGGAATCACGACCGTGGCGGAAACCGCCAACATAGACAGCCACTTTAACACTCCGACCGCCAAGGCGGTACAAACAAACACCGCGGCGGTAACCGCCAACAGACAGGCGGACGACAATGTACCGCCCACAGAATTACAACAGTCCAATCCGCCACTTTTTCCGGGGTGGATTCACCGCAAACAAAAACACGGCGGAAACAGGACGTGGAAGGGAAAACGCTCACCTCTACATACCCCACGAGGAACCAGGACGCCATGGAACTGGAACTTCAAATTCTACCTGCCTTTGTCTTCCTGCTCCTCTAGCAGGAGCACGAAAGCCGGCAGCGAAGACCACGGTGAGTACTGCACCTACGAAACAGGGGAGGGGGGAGAGACAAGAGAGTGACACGCACACGCAACACGCACAACGTAACACCCCCACCCTCACCCACTACAACACACACACTAATACATCATGATACATTACAGTTACACCCCCCAACCCCTCTGGAAGAATGCAAGTACAAAAGGAAATGAGTCAAATGATTGTAATATATTCAAAGACATGAATCAAAAACATATACATATATAAAGATATTCACACTATAAACAAATATATACATCAAGAATACAAGTCCAAGGGATTCCACCATCATAGTCCGTGGACCACTGGGCCCAAAATGCATAGTCGAGGCCCACACAAGATACCCGAACATGACGGAGAGAACACTGCTGGGGCATCAGATAGAAATAAAACAGGCACCTCAGGGGGAAGGGAAGGGGGGGCACCTCAGCCGGATGAGTGCACGACGCCAGATCCATGAGGGGGCTCCATGCCCATTGATGTATCCTGGAGAGTGCAAAGCCACAGTCTCTCAAGTCTCTACAGTGGGTGGGTTGCCCACTGATTTATCCTGGGGAGTGCAAAGCCACAGTCTCTCAAGTCTCTACAGTGGGTGGTTTGCCCACTGTTGCATCCTGGGGAGTGCAAAGCCACAGTCTCTCAAGTCTCTACAGTCTGTGGTTTGCCCACTGCTGCATCCTGGGGAGTGCAAAGCCACAGTCTCTCAAGTCTCAACAGTGGGTGGTTTGCCCACTGCTGCATCCTGGGGAGTGCCAAGCCACAGTCTCTCAAGTCTCTACAGTGGGTGGTTTGCCCACTGCTGCATCCTGGGGAGTGCAAAGCCACAGTCTCTTAAGTCTCTACAGTGGGTGGGTTGCCCACTGCTTTATCCTGGGGAGTGCAAAGCCACTGTCTCTTAAGTGGATGTCATTCTCCACTGGTTCTGGAGGGGGCGTTGTGCCAAGAGTGCTTCATCCTGCCAAGAACAGAGGTAGTGGATGTATCTCTCCACTGGTTCTGGAGGGGGCTTTGTGCCCAGAGTGCTTCATCCTGCCAAGGACAGAGGTAGTGCATGTGATACTCCACTGGTTCTGGAGGGGGCTTTGTGCCCAGAGTGCTTCATCCTGCCAAGGACAGAGGTAGTGGATGTGATACTCCTCTGGTTCTGGAGGGGGCTTTGTGCCCAGAGTGCTTCATCCTGCCAAGGACAGAGGTAGAGGATGTCATTCTCCACTGGTTCTGGAGGAGGCTTTGTGCCCAGAGTGCCTCATCCTGCCAAGGACAGAGGTAGTGGATGTATCTCCCCACTGGTTCTGGAGGGGGCTTTGTGCCCAGAGTGCTTCATCCTGCCAAGGACAGAGGTAGTGGATGTATCTCTCCACTGGTTCTGGAGGGGGCTTTGTGCCCAAAGTGCTTCATCCTGCCAAGGACAGAGGTAGTGGATGTTATTCTCCACTGGTTCTGGAGGGGGCTTTGTGCCCAGAATGCTTCATCCTGCTCGTGGCGGCCTCAGTAGCTTCGGAATCTTTGGCGCTCAGTGGCCTGCAGTGCTGGTGATGGCGGTGTCCTGTTCAGCGGTTCTGGTGGCGGCGGTCTCCTGTTCAGCTGTGCTGGCGGCGGCGGTGTCCTGTTCAGCGGTGCTGGTGGCGGCGGTGCCCTGTCCAGCGGTGCTGGTGGCGGCGGTGCCTGTTCAGTGGTGCTGGTGGCGGCGGTGTCTTTGGCAGCAGTGCGGGTGGCGGCAGTGTCCTTGGCAGCGGTGCTGGTGGCGGCGGTGTCCTGTTCAGCAGTGCTAGTGGCGGCGGTGTCCTTGGCAGCAGTGCTGGTGGCTGCGGTGTCCTTGGCAGCGGTGCTGGTGGCGACAGTGTCCTTGGCATCGGTGCTGATGGCGGCGGTGTCCTGTTCAGCAGTGCTGGTGGCGGCGGTGTCCTTGGCAGCGGTGCTGGTGGCGGCGGTGTCCTTGGCAGGAGTGCTGGTGGCGGTCTTGTCCGCCGTGCAGGTTTTCCCAGACTTGCCAGTTTTAGTGTGCCCCTTCCCCACCTTGGATGGTGGTGCAGCTGGATCCACACTCCCACCTGTACCCCTGGGAGCGGCTTTGTTTGAAGATTTTTTTCCTCTCTCTCGCCAGGCACTGGCCAACTTTTGGTGTTTTTGAGGTGGGGGACTGTCCGTGGTCTGGCTCCTTGGCACACTGGCTGCCCTGCTGCCTGGCGCCCTCCAGAAGCCGGTCACTATGGGCACCACTGCTCCCGCTGATGTTGTGGCTGAAGCGCTGGGTTGGGACCTGGAGAGGCGGGCCCTAGAAGACTGAAGGGGTGGGGGAGGAGAGGGGAAGAGGTCAACGTTGGACAGGAAAAGTTTTTGGGACACACTGGGACAGGTAGATGGAGGGTGTTTGGGAGTGGAGGAAGAGGTAGTGGTTGTAGGAGGTGTACGTTTGGTGACTTTGGGTGAAGGTGCATGGGCTGGAGGCTATCGTGAGGTGGATGGCTGTTGTGTGGGTGTGTGGCTGCATTTGTGTACCTTGGGAGATGGGCTCACAGACACACTGGGAGAGGACACAGGGGATGTGTGAATGGTAGTGGGGGTGGTGAATGCGCGTGAGCAGGGTGTGGTGGTGGGTGTGCTGGTGATGGAGGTAGTGGCTGACGATGTAGTGCATGCAGGTGTGAGTGGAGACGAGACTGGGAGGGAGAAGGGAGACGAGGAGGAGGGGGACATAGTGGTGACAAGTGGTGACAGTGGCTGTTGGTATGTCTGCATGTGTATGATGCTTGCGTGAGTGCCTATGGGATGTGTGGTGCTTATGTTTGCCGGAGCTTCCCTTGTGTGTTGAGGTGTGTGCATGCTGGTCTGAGGGTGTGCTTGGGATAGGCTGAGGTACAGGGGTTTGGGTCTTGGTGGAGGAAGTTGTAGGGGGGAGGCTAGAGACAGGGACAATGGCTGCCATCAGTGCAGAGGCCAGAGTCTGAAAAGTTCACTGATGGGCTGCCTGACCAGAATGAATGCCCTCCAGGTATGCAGTGGTTTGTTGCAACTGTCTCTCTACACCCTGGATGGCATTCAAAATGGTAGACTGCCCAACAGTGAGGGACCTGAGGAGGTCAACGGCCTCCTCACTGAGGGCAGCAGGGGTGACAGGGGCAGGGGCTGAGGTGCCTGGGGCGAAGGAGATGCCCACCCTCCTGGGTGAGCGGACACTGGGCAAATGCTGAGGGGCTGCTGGGAGGGCAGTGCTGTTGGAGGGGTGGCGGCAGTACCTGTAAATGCGGGGGGCAAAGAGGGACTCACCACCGCAAGGCAGCTCACATCAGAGGAGGAGTCTGTATCGCTGGTCTCAGCTTCTGTCCCCGCCGTGGAGCTCCCCTCGCCCTCCGTCCCATTGGTGGCTTCTGACTCCTTTGTCTCCCCCTCCAGGGCCATGTGGGATGCAGCTTCCTCTTGCTCTGGTGCCACTGCTCCTCCACCTGATGATGCTAATGCACACAAGCACAGGGAGACCACAAAAAGAGGGGGAAACAGAAGAAAGACATGTTGAGTGCATGCAATACCGCTACCGTTGGTGGACACTACAGACACAGAAGCCCCCTGCACTATGCCGTGCACTTGGAGTTCCCTAATCAATCCCAGGGACATGGTTTACAAGGCTATGCCCAATTGCTGCACACATGGATGTCATAGGAGCCTGACTAGGTGTAATTGGCTCTGTACACAGGTGGGGTGAGGTGCCACAGGACCTACCTTAAGAAGGGACCCTGCTTACTAACCTCTCCCTGGCCTAGGGGAACCCACAGCCCACCTCCCCCACCCAGACACCTCCACTGCGCGCTGAATCAGCTGAATGAGAGTGTACTCACCCCCTTGTGGCTGCTGTGATGCTCTCAGGCGCCCATCCAACTCCGGGTACGCCATCGCCAGGATCCTGAACATCAGAGGGGTCATGGTGCGACAGGCACCCCTCCCACGTTGGGAGGTCATCCCCAGCTGGGTCTTCGCCATCTTCTTGCTCCAGCGGCAAATGTCCTCCCATCTTTTCCGGCAGTGGGTGCTCCATCTTTGGTAGTCCCCCAGGGTCCGGACTTCCTTGGCGATGGCACGCCAAATATCCTTCTTCTGGTGGGCGCTGACCTATACAAATAGTACAGGGGAAAAGGAGAAGATATAAGAGCCCGTACCGTCACTGTCATTGGCCCGCATCCCTACCCTTGCCATGTCGCACATGCACTCACAGTCATTTCAAGCACGCATCATTCTCCCCCCCATTTTTCAACCACACCACTCCAAACAGCCATTGCCCATACAGCATGCTCAGAGTGTACTAACATGTTTGTCTGGAGGACCGTAGAGTACCGTGTACTGGGGGAGGACCCCATTCACTAGTTTCTCCAACTCCTCCATGCTGAAGGCAAAGGGCCCTTTCCCCAGACACACAAGCCATTGTCTCTTCCAGAATGAGGCCACAGCAGCACTTGCAGTGTAGGTCCTCTCCTTTCGAAGATCAGGTATCAAGTGATTAAACAGAGCGAAAATGACGGTCACGTCCGCGGCGGTGCGTACCGTCACCACCGGCATACATCGTCATTGGCTCCTGGGACCCATAGGGTCCAATATTAACCAATGCAGGTTTGCGCTGCGGTCTTCGACCGCCTACCGCAACGGTGTACAACGCCAGCGCAATTATCTCATATCCCCTTGTCCCACCTTACAGGTCAGGCAGCCGCCATTTCAGGGGGCCACATGGCATTATTTTTAAATGCGTCACACATATATAGGCCTTGATTATACACTAAGACAGCCATATGTCGATTTTGAAAATGTTTCATATAAAGTTGTGTTTACGTACCTTAGTGTTGGTTGACTCTCTGCTCGCTGTTCTCCTCCATAGAGCACGTCCACTGGGGCAGGTGAGGAGATGGAGGCATCCTCCGGTGTACAGACCGCTGGTGGACCTGTCGACAATGGAGGAGTGACATTTGATCATCACCTACAGACTTGATCGTGCCACAATCCAGCAACTGTGTGCCCAGTTGGAGTCCGACCTGATGTCAGCTATCCGTCATCCCACAGGAATCCCCCCTCTAGTGCAGGTGCTGTCAGTACTCCAATTCCTGGCAAGTGGGTCTTTTCAACAACAGCGGCCATAGCATCAGGGATGTCCCAGCCTATGTTTTCCAACGTGTTGTCCAGAGTGTTGTCTGCCCTGCTGAAACACATGCAGAGCTAAATCGTTTTCCCTCAGGTGGAGGATTTGCCTACAGTGAAAGGTAACATCTATGCCCTGGGACATATCCCCAATTCATAGGTGCCATTGATGGGACATATGTGGCCTTGGTCCCCCCCGCAGGAGTGAACAGGTGTACAGAAACTGGAAGAGTTGCCATTCGATGAATGTGCAGATGGTGTGTCTGGCAGACCAGTACATCTCCCATGTGAATGCCAAGTTTCCTGGCTCAGTGCATGACGCTTACATTCTGAGGAATAGCAGCATCCCTTATGTGATGGGGCAACTCCAGAGGCACTGTGTGTGGCTATTAGGTGAGGACATGGACCCAATACAGTGTGACTAGGTGTCTGGGGATGTCCCTAAGAGTTAGTGTGTGTCTAACAGTTGTCCCTCGATATTTGCAGGTGACTCTGGTTACCCCAACCTGTCATGGCTACTGACCCCAGTGAGGAATTCCAGGACAAGGGCAGAGGAATGCTACAATGAGGCACATGGTCAAACTAGGAGGATTATAGAGAGGACCTTCGGCCTCCTGAAGGCCAAGTTCAGGTACCTTCATATGACAAGTGGTTCCCTATTCTACTCACCAAAGAAGGTGTGCCAGATCATTGTGGCCTGCTGTATGCTTCACAACTTGGCTTTGCGACCACAGGTGCCTTTTCTGCAGGAGGATGGTCCAGATGGCGGTGTTGTGGCAGCTGTGGATCCTGTGGACAGTGAAGACGAGGAAGCAGAAGAAGAGGACATAGACAACAGGAACACAGTGATCCAATAATACTTCCAGTGAGACACAGGTAAGAAGACAACACTGCCTGCTACATCTGTTTGATCCTTCTACCTCTCATCTGTCTGTCATTTTCGCAGTGTGTGGACCCTGAGTTGTCACTTTCCCTTTCGATTTCACAGATGTGGGTCCCTCTGTGTGACATCTGCTTTGTTTCCTCATGGACTAGAGCTGTGTGACATAGGTATGTTGACAATACAATGGATATAGCATTTTTCCACAGTTATTGCAAATACACATTTGGCAAAGCACAGACTGACTCCATATAGTTTTGTGATTTAAGGGTGTTTATTTAAGTGCTAAATATTGGAGGGGTTTGTAAAATGGTGAGGGGTGATGGTGGAAGAATGTCCATGGCAGAGTCCAGTCTATTAGTCTCACAGGTGCACTGTCCAAAGGGGCATAGGAAGTGGAGCTGGGGCAGTTTAAGAATGGACAGGGTGACAAAGTGGGACAGAGGGATGACAGTCAGGATGGTCTCATTTCTTGGCGAGGGTCTTGGCATTGTTCTCTGTCTTTGTCCTGGATCTCAGGGACCGCTTGAGGGTGGTTCTCCATCTGCATGGGGGTGGGTGCTGGTGTGGTGGTCCTGTGGCGGTGCCTCCTGTCCACTAGCGCCGGCGGACGTGGTGGGCAGTTCATCGTCCAGGCTAGTGTCAGGGGCCCCTCGTCGTGCCACAGTGTCCCTCCTGGTGTTGACGAGTTCCTTCAACACCCCTACAATGGTGCCCAGGGTGGAATTGATGGATTTGAGTTCCTCTCTGAACCCCAAATACTGTTCCTCCTGCAGCCGCTGGGTCTCCTGAAACTTGGCCAGTACCGTTGCCATCGTCTCCTGGGAATGGTGGTAGGCTCCCATGATGTTGGAGAGGGCCTCGTGGAGAGTGGGTTCCCTGGGCCTGTCCTCCTCCTGTCGCACAGCAGCCCTCCCAGTTCACCTGTTTCCCTTGGCCTCTGTCCCCTGAACGGTGTGCCCACTGCCACTGCCCCCAGGTCCCTGGTGTTGTTGGGGTGGTGGGTTAGCCTGGGTTCCCTGTAGTGGTGGACACACTGCTGATTGACATGGACAGAGGTATGGGCCCTCTGGGTGGGTGCTGTGCTGGTGTTTCCAGAGGGGGGAGGCTCTGTGGTGGCCTGTGCCAGTGTGAGGGGAACCGACTATCCCGAGGTCCCAGATGGGCCGGGCTGGTCATCTAGATCCAGTTGGACAGAGCTGCTGTCATCACTGTGGGCCTCTCCTGTGGGTGGATTGGACATGTCTGGACCCTCCTGTACAGTGATGTTGGGTAGGGGTCCTGCAGGGGTGTAAAGGCATAATTATTGCATCAGTGTGTGCCATGGTGTGCAATGGGTGGGTGACCCTGTACCCCAGTGCTTGCATTCCTGTGTAGGACCTTGTGTGATAATGGTTTAGGGGGGTCTATGGGTATGTGCAGTGGACATGCTTTGGTGATGGGTGTCCATGCTTTGGTGTTACATGCAGGGCTTGGGTTTGGGATGTGTGGTTTGTGATATAGGGACATACGTGAGGAGTTGGAGTGATGGGGTGAGGGCGAGGTGGGGGTATGTGATAGCATGCAGGTGGGTGGAGGATGAAGTAATGAAAGATTTGACTTACCAGAGTCCACTCCTCCAGCTGCTCCTGCGAGGCCCTCAGGATGCAGTATAGCCAAGTCCTGCTCCTCCCATGTTGTTAGTTGTGGGGGAGGAAGTGGGGGTCCGCTGCCAGTCCTCTGCACTGCGATGTGGTGTCTTGAGACCACGGAATGCACCTTCCCCCGTAGGTCATTCCACCTCTTCCTGATGTCATCCCTAGTTCTTGGATGCTGTCCCACTGCGTTGACCCTATCCACGATTCTGCACCATAGATCCATCTTCCTAGCTATGGTGGTGTGCTGCACCTGTGATCCGAATAGCTGTGGCTCTACCCCGATGATTTCCTCCACCATGACCCTGAGCTCCTCCTCAGAGAACCTTGGGTGTCTTTGCGGGGCCATGGGGTGGTGTGGGTGATGTGTGGGGTGGTGTGTGTTGTGATGTGTGGGGTGAAATTTAGAGGTGTGTTGTGTGAGGTGCGTGGATATTGTGTGAGTGATGGTGTAAGGTGCCTGTGGATGCTATTGTTCTTTTAGGTGGTGTCTCTCTCTGGCCTTCTGTCGCAATTGTGGTCGTAAGGGTTTGTGGGTGATGTGGGTGTGTGTTTTATATTGTATTGGGTGTGTGGGAGTGTATGTGTATCAGGTGTGTGTATTTGGAATTGTCCAATGCGGTTGTGTTTTATAAATGTGTGTGTATTTTGAGCGCAGCGGGTTGTACGGCCAATGGAATAACACGGTTGAAAGACCTCCGCGTGGATTCGTGGGTCGTGATAGTGTGGGCGTATTCCTGTTGGCGTGACGGTGGAGGTTTTGCTATCGCCAGTTTATCACTGACCTTTGGTTTGCGGACTTGTGTGGGTGTCTGGATTTTGGCGGATTCCGAGCTGTGGGTCATAATGACCGTGGTGGAATTCCACGGCCGCGGCGGTGTGTTTGTGGTCTTCTGCACGGCGGTAAGCGGCTTTTACCGCCAATGTTGTAATGACCCCAAATTGTTATAGGGACAGCTCAGTTTAAAAGGCAATAGAAAATCATAAAGATTCTGTAAGTTCAAAGTTAAACAAGAGTCTGACATGGAGACTGTTCTTTCTAGTAAAGGAAAAATCTTGTAGCAAAAATCCCAAAACAAGCCTTTTCAGCAGCAAATGATCAGGCTCATAGCATGGTGTGCAGTGGCACCAGGGGTTTAATCCTAACGTTACATTATTTAAACTCAATTGTCATTTAAAGGTTACCTTATATACAACAAGCTTGTTCTAGAAACCCTCCGAAAATTAATAAAGAATTAGACTACATCCAAGTGGAAATTACATTGCATTACTAAACAACAGCTGCTTGAAAATGTGAATGAAATCCAGTTCTTCTAGCAAAGACATCAACCTTGAACACTGACACATTATATATCTGTTCCTCTGGCAGCAAGCAGGAGCTAATCAATTGTTACAGCAAAAATAAACATCTCCTCAAAATAGAGCACATTTCACATATTTCATAAAGAAAGGAAAACACTGAATATACGAAAACATGAACACAAAACATGGCACAACTTTTTAAAGCTACGTTTTTAGTGCAGTCAGCATAAGGCCCAAATAAATTAGTTTTGCAGCCTACTTATGGTAACTCAAGCACACAATTGTGTTAATTTTCATTTGGTGCTCTCAGACTGCAATTGACTATACAGCAAAAGCTCTTAAGGTGTTGTGTTTTTTTCACTGCTAGAGTGTTCGCTCAGGTGACAGAATGTCAGAACATTTGGAGTGCAATATGCTTTGGGTCTGTCCATTCCTTCTGGGGCAATTAATAAATACCAAAGAGTAGAGGAAAACAAGGGATGAGGACAATTAACAGTGGCTAAAGTCATCTTTGACCACAGATTCTCCTTACGTAGCAGGGGTGGGTAGATCCTTGTTCTTCAAAAGCAGATTGATATGAAGGTTAACCACCTAGTCCTCCATCACTCCCTTCCAGAGGATTTCACATCCAAGATCCTTTCCTGGTCATCTAAAGTCACATTTGGAGTGTACAGAGAATCCAGTGAATGCTTCTTAGATGTCAGAATCTCAAGATTCATTGTATTAATCACAAGGTGCCTCAACTATGACCTGAATCTTGTCATCCTTTATTTCAGCAATTGGAAAAAACATGAATCACACATTGCAGAAACAGCAGAAGGTCTGGTTCGGGATCAGGAATTGCTGGTCAAGGCCCAGAATACCCACACCTTTTAATAAAAGTTAGACTATTTGTTTACCTATACTAACATTGCTAATGTCACGTGAATTAGTCTCAAAATCAAATAAAACACATACAGAAACAATTCTGGCTGTCCAAAGCAGTGGAAAAACCTAATCTAAACAAACTTTGAACTACAACACATTCTAAGGTTACAGTGAAACTTTATAACAAAGTAAACTGCATCAGAGTGATTACATCCATTTGAGTTCCGCAGAGAAATTTACCAAGCATTGGGCCAGATGTAGCAAACTTTTGCGAGTTGCAAAAGGCCCGAATCGCAATTTGCGACCCCGCAAAATCAGAAACGGGATGCAAAAATCCCATTTCCGACTCGCAAAATGTGACGCAAGCCATTACCGACTCGCAAAAATAGCAAACCCATTTTGCAACCTGCAAATAGGATGTCGCTATTTGCGAGTCGCAAACCAAATGCCATAGCCACTCGCAAATTGCGACTAGTCGCAAAAAGACCATTTTGCACTTCCAATTTACCACTAACTCAGAGCAGGTGGTAACCAGAACCAAAGTATAAAAGGAGACCCAGAAGGCACCTGGGTTACTCAAGATGGCAGAGATATATGTGATAGCAATGAGGAGGAGAGCCCAAGCCGCAGAGCAGATGAGGAGGAGGAGCCAGAGACAGGAGAAGATATACAGAACCAGGCAGACACTTTTCCAACAAACTGAGGAGGAGATTTATGATAAATACAGACTTAGCAGTGCAGATTTAATAGAATTACTCACTCCACAGCTTCAAAGCCAGACTGTGCGCGGCTGCGCCATCCCTACACATGTGCAAGTGCTATGCTCACTGCACCTCTTGGCCTCGGGTAGCTATCAGGGGGTCATTGCTGTGGCAGGTGGGGTATCCCAAAGTGCCCTCTCACGGTTCTTCAGAGCATTCCTAGATGCCTTACTCGCACACATGTCCAGATACATATACCTACCCAGGAATGAGGCAGAAATCAACAGCACCAAGTTGGAATTCTACAGGATTGCCAACTTCCCCCATGTAATAGGGTGTGTGGATGGGACACATATACTAATATGCCCTCCTGCGAACCTGGAATATCTGTTCCGCAACAGGAAGTGTACCCACTCACTGAACATCCAGGTGGTATTTGACGCCCATTATGTTATCACTGACATGGTTGCCAAATTTCCAGGGAGCACACATGACTCCTACATTTTCAGGCACAGTGGGAAACGCCAACGCCTAGAACGTGGGGAGTTTGGAGACGGATACCTCCTAGGTATAGCTGAATACACCTTGAAGACATACACACAGGTCAATGTGGAAACCATTCATGCCCAGCTAACATTGTACATTTTGTGCCAAACAGGTGACAGTGCATTTGCACTATGACCATGGATACTTACCCCGTACTTAACACCCAGCAATGAGACAGAGAGGCGATACAACAGTGCACATAGGAGGACCCGTAATATCATAGAGAGGACCTTTGGACTGCTGAAGGCACGATTCAGATACCTCCACAGAAGTGGAGGTGCCCTCCATTATACCCCAATAACAGCTTTCAAGATCGTTGGCGCATGCGCTATCCTGCACAACATTACCACCAGACGTGGGCTACCTCTCACCCCAGAAGACCCAGATTCGTAGGATGAAGAGCAAGAGCTACCACATCACCATCATGGGGTTAGAAGCATTGCAAATCAAGGCAGACTGAGACGGGACCACATTACAAACCAATACTTTCGAAGGTACCTGCTAACTGTCACCACACTCACTAATATTGCACACAAAGAGTCCAGGTTTGAAGTGGAACAAACAAGGAATTTAATAATGTGCACCAAAAAATCTATCTACATAAACTACAGTTCAGGGGCTGTAAAAGTCCACCTGGCATGAGGACACATTAACTTCATGTGCCTCTACTCCAGGACAGTGCGGAGCTCACACTCTACACCGGCCTCGCCCAGCATGGCTGGTTCCTGGTGTGTCAGCAGTGCCCTGCCTTGCGCTACCACTGGCAAACACCCTGGTGTCACTGGCTGAGACACTGCTAACGGTGGAGCCCTCCTTCCTGTCCTGCGGTGTGTCTGCCGCGCCCCTAGCCACCTGTCGTGCCTCCATGAGATCTACGGCGTGGCTGAGACGTCCCAGTCCACATGCCACATCACTAGCAAAGTGTCCCATGTCTACCTGGAGGCTGACTGTGAGCTGTGACAGGCCAGTGGTGTTCACTGCCAGCCTGACGATGGAGGCAGAGATGCGGTCCAGCCGGTGTATTAGCTGCCTGTCACGGCGCCTTGCACCCTCTCTCTCAGTGATGAGTTCTGCCACCAGTTGTCTCATTGAGAGTGCAAGGTCGCCGACATGGGTATTGAGTTGTTGCAGCTCTGTGTGTACCAGTTGCAGCCCACTGTTCTGGTTCTGTTCCATGCGCCGCATGGCCCCTGATATTTTCCTTATCTCCTGTGTCTGCAGGCGCTGACCATGTAGGAGTGCAGCCTCGGCGGCCGACATGGAGGCGTCCCCTGACTCAGCCTGCAGCACTGGAGGGACATTTAGACGTCCCCTGCGACGCAGTGGAGGCTCCGTGTCATCTACACCGGCACTGTGGCTGGGACCAGGTGCTGGCTCACTCACCAGTATGGCAACTGGTGCATCATGAGGGGTCTGTGTGTGGGTGGTGCAGGTCCCTGTGGTGGCTGGTCCTGAGTCCTCTGCAGGCTGGTGGCTGACCTGTGGCCCCTGGACGCTTTGGCTGGAGGTGGTGTCGTGTGGGAGACCTGTGGGACATAGGGAACACACTGTCAGTATCTACCATCTGTTATCAACTTCCTAATAAACTGTTGCCTATCAACTGCCTACTTGACTACATTGCCCATAATGCACCATGCAGGTGGTTGCTACTCTGAAATGGAGCTATTTTGGTGGTGCATGCTGATGTGTACAAGGTGGGTGGGGGTATGGCATATATGGGTGTACATGCATGTCTCATGGTACTCACCGGTTGAAGGTCCTGGCTCTGAAGTGTCCAGCTCTCCCATCCCGCACACTGCCTCTGGCTCCAAGGTCTCCTCCACTCTTTTCTCCAGGGGTGTGGGTGGTGGTATAGTGGATGGTCCCGCTCCAGTGCCCCTCATCTCCCGGAGCCGCTCTTCCACCCTCTCCTTGGTCCGGGAGCACAGGTCATACCACCGTTTCTTCAACTCTTCTATACTCCGGTGGCTCACACCCATGGAGTTCACCTTGTCCTGTATTTCGGTCCAGATTCTTTTCTTTTCCACCTCTGGCACACTGAGGGCTGCCCTCCCAAAAAGTTGTTCATGGTGCTGGCAGCATTCCTCAGTCAGCACCTCCAGCTCTTTTTCTGCAAATTTCAATTTGCGCTTTCTAGATGTCTCTCCCATGGTAGCTGCTGTTCCTCCTGTTTGCAGTTCAGCAGCTTAAAATAGGTGTGGTCCTCCCTCCTCCCAGGTGTATTTGTAAACTTCCTGGCTGTGATGTCATCATCAGGAGCCAGGAAGTGTTTTCCAGAGTGTTCTGCTGCACCTGCATTCAATTTGCAGCACAATCGCAATTTGCGACACTCACTCGCAATTTGCGTGTTCGTTTTTAGCACGATCGCAAAAAGCGACCTCGCAAACAGCGGACTCGCAATCTGCGGTGCGACTTCATTTGCGAGTCGCAAATTGAAGTTGCTTTTTCTTCTTGGATACCATTTAGCGAGTCTGAAATTGCGAGTCGCAACGACTCTCTAATTTTTTTCTACCTACATCTGGCCCTTTATTCCTTATTAGCAGAATTTCATTAGTGAGGATCCTTAACTATCATCAGATTAGCATCAGCATGTTGGGCTTTATGCAAAACAATTTAGTAACATGAATTTAGAAAAACATCTAACTAAGGCTCTATCAAAACAGTGCAGTTGAAACCTAAAAAGAAAGAGCAAATATGCATGATAATCAATATTCTAATTCATAACACCTATCTTCAATGTGGATCAGTGTAGGAAGTTGTCTCTGTATATACTATCTCAAAGAAAGAGATAGTGTGCACAGAGTCCAAGGGTTCCCCTTAGACGTAAGATAGTGGCCAAATTAGATAATTCTAATGCTCTGTTTTGTGGCAGTGTGGTTGAGCAGTCGGCTTATCAGAGGACAGTGTTAAGCATTTGTTGTACACACACAGGCAATAAATGAGGAACACACACTCAAAGACTTAACTCCAGGCCCATAGTTTTTATTTAGAAAAATATATTTTCTTAATTTATTTTTAGAACCACAAGTTCAAGATTTGAAGTAAATACATAAAATGCAAGTACTCCACACAAGTAAGTTAGGAACTTTGAATTAGAGCACTATCATATACAGCTTTTGTTAAAAGCTATTTTAAAAGTAGACACTGCAAAAATCAACAGTTCCTGGGTGAGGTAAGTATTGTTTAGATTGTGAGGTAAGTAAGACACTTACAAGTCTCAGTTCCTGGGCATAGGCAGTCCACCGTTGGGGGTTCAATGCAACCCCAAAATGACCAAACCAGCAGCTCAGGGCCGGTCAGGTGCAGAGGTCAAAGTGGTGCCCAAAACACTTAGGCGCCTATGGAGAACAGGGGTGCTCCGGTTCCGGTCTGCCAGCAGGTAAGTACCTGCGTCTTTGGAGGGCAGACCAGGGGGGTTTTGTAGTGCACTGGGGGGGACACAAGTAGGCACACAAAACACACCTTCAGCGGCACAAGGGCGGGCGGGTGCAGTGTGCAAAGCAGGCGTCGGGTTTTGTATTGGATTCAATGGTGTGGTGTTGGTTCTCTGGAGCTCGAGCCGGGGGCTTCGGGTGCAGAGGGTGAAGCCTCACGCTTCCGGTGGGAAGAGTGAAGTCCTTTAAAAGTTGCCAGAAGTTGCAATATTATTGCTGTTTGTTGAGCAGAGCCGCTGCTCACAGGAGTTTCTTGGTCCTGAGGTTCAGGGCGGTCCTCTGAGGCTTCAGAGGTCGCTGGTCCCTGTTGGATGTGTTGCTGTTGCAGTTTTTCAAGTCAGGAGACAGGCCGGTAGGGCTGGGGCCAAAGCAGTTGTCGTCTTCCGTCGTCTCTGCAGGGCTTTCAGGTCAGCAGTCCTTCTTAGTTCAGGTTGCAGGAATCTGATTTCCTGGGTTCTTGGGTGCCCCTAAATACTAAATTTAGGGGGGTGTTTAGGTCTAGGAAAGCAGTAGCCAATGGCTACTGTCCTGGAGGGTGGCTGAGGGGAGGGGGGCACATCCCTAATCCTATTGAGGGAATCCTCCAAACATAAGATGGAGGATTTCTAAAGGCCGGGGTCACCTGAGCTCAGGACACCTTAGGGGCTGTCCTGACTGGTGGGTGACTCCTCCTTGTTTTTCTCATTATCTCCTCCAGCCTTGCTGCCAAAAGTGGGGGCAGTGGCCTGAGGGACGAGCATCTCCACTAGCTGGGATGCCCTGTGGCGCTGTAACAAAAGAGGTGTGCCTTTGAGGCTCACCACCAGGTGTTACAGTTCCTGCAGGGGAGGTGAGAAGCACCTCCACCCGGTACAGGCTTTGTTCCTGGCCACAGAGTGACAAAGGCACTCTCCCCATGTGGCCAGCAATTCGTCTGGTTGTGGCAGGCTGGCAGAAACTGGTCAGCCCAACACGAGAAGCTGGATTGGTAATCAGGGGGCATCTATAAGATGCCCTCTGGGTGTATTTTACAATAAATTCCACACTGGCATCTGTGTGCATTTATTGTGCTGAGAAGTTTGATACAAAACTTCCCAGATTTCAGTGTAGCCATTATGGAACTGTGGAGTTCGTGTTTGACAAACTCCCAGACCATATACTCTTATGGCTACCCTGCACTTACAATGTCTAAGGTTTTGCTTAGACACTGTAGGGACATAAGGCTCATGCTCATATGTCCTCACCTGTGGTATAGTGCACCCTGCCTTAGGGCTGTAAGGCCTACTAGAGGGGAGACTTACCTATGCCCCAGGCAGTGTGAGGTTGGCATGGCACTCTGAAGGGAGTGCCATGTCGACTTAGTCTTTTTCTCCCCACCAGCACACACAAGCTGTGAGGCAGTGTGCATGTGCTGAGTGAGGGATCCCCAGGGTGGCATAAGACATGCTGAGGCCCTTAGAGACCTTCCCTGGCATCAGGGCCCTTGGTACCAGGGGTACCACTTACAAGGGACTGATCTGAATGCCAGGGCTGTGCCACTTGTGGAAGCAAAGGTACAGTTTAGGGAAAGAACAATGGTGCTGGGGCCTGGTTAGCAGGGTCCCTGCACACTTTCAATCATAACTTGGCATCAGCAAAAGGCAAAAAGTCAGGGGGTAACCATGCCAAGGAGGCATTTCCTTACAATCAGCAAGCAGAATCAGTCTTCGTCCTCAGGACATCAGTCGATCAGCAAGGCATCAGAATTCAGCATCAAAGTTCCGAAAACGCAAAGTCTTTAAGCAAATAAAGTTAAGCACATCTCTTGTCAAGACGAACAAGAAATATCGACCTTTCGGCGAGCAAGAAAATGGGAAATGAACCTACGGCAAATGCTTAAGGCAAAAATGCAAAATGCAGAATGGTGAGTTCTTCTCATTGCAGTCTCGTTAAATCAAAACTACTAAAACTATGTCTCAAATCCCTATTGGTCAAGGAATAGTATGTTTACACTTTGTCCAATGAACTAAAACTCTAAATCTATGACTTCTACTATTACTCCGTTCACATGTCGTTGATTGGTTGTCCTGCAATGTCTTTATCATCCGGCTCATCAGGTAACAATATTATTGCAGCTTCTACTCAATTCCGTGTCTCCATTGTTCTCTTCCTGAGAAAGTCAGCAGTCGGTTCTCATGAGAAAACGTTTCAGCTATGAGCACATTTTAACAATGCAAATGGAAAATCACAGTTTAACTCTCTAAGACAGCCATTTATTTAAATATTATGAAATACAGCTTTGACATGAGACCTGGCAAGTAGGCCAAGACCTTCTCTAAATTAAGGCCTACAATGAATAAAGCTAATACATAATACATAACCTTTAATGTGACATATTACTACATTAGTCAAAACATATATTCAACATTTCACAGTATTAGAATATTCATAAGTACACTTTGTGAACATTGGCGGCCACTCATCATAATCACATTTTCAAATGGGTGCATTATTTTTCTACGTTATTATATTTTCTACACAAATCCATTATTCAGAATACATGAACACTCCTTAATAATTTTTATTGAAGCACCTGAGCTAACAGGGATGAGCCCTATTCCTGCCCTCGCCAGTATTCATTGGTCCATTCCCCTTTAAAGCCGACATTCAGTACACAAAGGGACACTTCATTCTGTCATATTTGATGGAGCTGATTGATCAGAAATTGGTAGAAATCTAGTACAAGACAGCACCCGTGATGTGAAACCCAAGCGGTCACCAGTCCCCCACTCAGAATTCAAGAAGGTCATCCTCCCTGAGGTAAAGGAAGGGAATCCAGAGAAGCATACACACCACTAAGCATCGGAGGCGTCATAATGCAAAAACAAGTCTCAAGAGCCAAAAACTAGGATGTGTATACAGGCATAACTTCCAAGAAGGGCACAGCAGCGAATAGAGCAATGTTAGACGATTAACAGAGATGGGTTAGTAAAGCCAACTGTATTTGGCTTCACTAGGCAGCCCTATGTACCTGTGAGAGGCATGGATACAGAAGGATGACAAAACGGTGACCGCTTCCATATGAATCCATGGGGAAAAGTATTTAAATGTTCTTCCATTGCTATTAATGTTTTAATTTAACAAGGGCAGGCCAACATCCACTAATAAGGACGGTAAAAAGGGAGAGAAAGGTGTGGTTGTAATGTACTTCCCAAAGTAAATGAAACGACGAGGGCTGTTGAAAGATAAATCTGGAAACAAACTTGGCATGCATTACAACGAGATTCCAGAACATTGACTAACATTGGATCTGAAAGGCATACCTTCTATTTTACTGGAATATGATCTGAATACGCCTCTTGCTCAATTTTAATGGGCGAGATAAATACATATAATTTCCATATTAGCAACGTCATAATTAGTTTTATCATCCTGATTGCAACATTAGAAAATTTCTTATCATGCATATGGTATTTCAATATTGTTTGCCGGAAATTACGTCACCAACAATAAAAATATAAATTATTGGACCAATAACCTTTGTTACTGACTCAAGATGTTCGTGTTCTGGGATTCAGATGCTCATTTTGAAAGTGTTTACCTACATACCTCTCCTAGCATTTTCAGAGACTGTTATCTATGTCTTGGGTGTCATTATTTGTTGTCATAGTGTGGCTACCTTACTGCGTGAGGTAATATGTTGCATTAGTACACCTCAGGGGGTGAGGGAATGAACTCAGGTCAGTGAACGGAGCTCAATGCCTTTAGGGGAGATGGGACTGCGATTTACTTAACCCCTTAGCTGCTGGGCTGTTCCCCCCCCTCCCCCCCAGTGCTGAGCCCTTTTTTGGCTATTTGGGGTAGTTCGCGCTTAGGCCTTCATAACTTTTTGTGCACATAAGCTAACCACGCCAAATTTGCGTCCTTTTTTTCCAACATCCTAGGGATTCTAATGGTACCCAGAGTTTGTGGTTTCCCCTGGAGGAGACCAAGAAAATAGCCAAAATACAGTGAAAAATTCGTTTTTTCCAAACAAATGGGAAAAAGGGCTGCCGAAGAAGGATTGTGGTTTTTTCCCTGAAAATGCCATCAACAAAGGGTTTCAGGTGCTGAAATCACTATCTTCCCACCATTCAGGAACGGGCAGACTTGAATCAGAAAAACACATTTTTCAACACAAATTTGGCATTTTACTGGGACATACCCCATTTTTACTATTTTTGGTGCTTTCAGCCTCCTTCAGTTAGTGACAGGAATGGGTGTGAAACCAATGCTGGATCCCGGAATGCTAATCATTTCTGAAAACTAGACAAAATTCTGAATTCAGCAAGGGGTCATTTGTGTAGATCCTACAAGGTTTTCCTACAGAAAATAACAGCTGAAATAAAAAAATATTGAAATTGAGCTGAGAACAACAGCCATTTTTCTTTATGTTTTACTGTGTAACTTTTTCCTGCGATGTCAGATTTCCAAAAGCAATATACCGTTTTGTCTACTGGACTCTTCTGGTTGCGGGGATATAAAGGGCTTGTAGGTTCATCAAGAACCCTAGGTACCCAGAGCCAATAAATGAGCTGCACCCTGCAGTTGGTTTTCATTCTATACTGGGTATACAGCAATTCATTTGCTGAAATATGAAGAGTGAAAAATAGGTATCAAGAAAACCTTTGCATTTCCAAAATGGGCTCAAGATAAGGTTTTGAGGAGCAGTAGTTATTTGCACATCTCTGAATTCCGGGGTGACCATACTAGCATGTGAATTGCAAGGCATTTCTCAAATAAACGTCTTTTTTACACACTCTCTTATATTTGGAAGGAAAAAATGTAGAGAAAGATAAGGGGCAATAACACTTGTTTTGCTATTCTGTGTTCCCCCAAGTCTCCCGATAAAAAAGATACCTCACTTGTGTGGGTAGGCCTAGCGCCCGCGACAGGAAATGCCCCAAAACACAACGTGGACACATCCCATTTTTTGACAGAAAACAGAGCTGTTTTTCCCAAAGTGCCTACCTGTAGATTTTGGCCTCTAGCTCAGCCGGCACATAGGGAAACCTACCAAACCTGTGCATTTTTGAAAACTAGAGACCTAGGGGAATCCAAGATGGGGTGACTTGTGGGGCTCTGACCAAGTTCTGTTGCCCAGAATCCTTTGCAAACCTCAAAAAGTGGCAAAAAAAACAAGTTTTCCTCACATTTCGGTGACAGAAAGTTCTGGAATCTGAGAGGAGCCACAAATTTCCTTCCACCCAGCATTCCCCCAAGTCTCCCGATAAAAATTATACCTCACTTGTGTGGGTAGGCCTAGCGCCCGTGACAGGAAATGCCCCAAAACACAACGTGGACACATCCCATTTTTTGACAGAAAACACAGCTGTTTTTTCAAAGTGCCTACCTGTAGATTTTGGCCTCTAGCTCAGCCGGCACCTAGGGAAACCTACCAAACCTGTGCATTTCTGAAAACTAGAGACCTAGGGGAATCCAAGATGGGGTGACTTGTGGGGCTCTGACCAGGTTCTGTTACCCAGAATCCTTTGCAAACGTCAAAAAGTGGCTAAAAAAACAAGTTTTCCTCACATTATGGTGACAGAAAGTTCTGGAATCTGAGAGGAGCCACAAATTTCCTTCCACCCAGCGTTCCCCCAAGTCTCCCGATAAAAATGATACCTCACTTGTGTGGGTAGGCCTAGCGCCCGCGACAGGAAATGCCCCAAAACACAACGTGGACACATCACATTTTTTGACAGAATACAGAGCTGATTTTTGCAAAGTGCCTACCTGTAGATTTTGGCCTCTAGCTCAGCCGGCACATAGGGAAACCTACCAAACCTGTGCATTTTTGAAAACTAGAGACCTAGGGGAATCCAAGATGGGGTGACTTGTGGGGCTCTGACCAGGTTCTGTTACCCAGAATCCTTTGCAAACGTCAAAAAGTGGCTAAAAAAACAAGTTTTCGTCACATTATGGTGACAGAAAGTTCTGGAATCTGAGAGGAGCCACAAATTTCCTTCCACCCAGCGTTCCCCCAAGTCTCCCGATAAAAATGATACCTCACTTGTGTGGGTAAGTATAGCGCCCGCGACAGGAAATGCCCCAAAACACAACGTGGACACATCACATTTTTTGACAGAATACAGAGCTGTTTTTTGCAAAGTGCCTACCTGTAGATTTTGGCCTCTAGCTCAGCCGGCACATAGGGAAACCTACCAAACCTGTGCATTTTTGAAAACTAGAGACCTAGGGGAATCCAAGATGGGGTGACTTGTGGGGCTCTGACCAGGTTCTGTTACCCAGAATCCTTTGCAAACCTCAAAAAGTGGCTAAAAAAACAAGTTTTCCTCACATTTCGGTGACAGAAAGTTCTGGAATCTGAGAGGAGCCACAAATTTCCTTCCACCCAGAGTTCCCCCAAGTCTCCTGATAAAAATGATAACTCACTTGTGTGGGTAGGCCTAGCGCCCGCGACAGGAAATGCCCCAAAACACAACGTGGACACATCAAATTTTTTCATAGAGAACAGTGCCTACCTGTGGATTTTGGCCTCTAGCTCAGCCGGCACCTGGGGAATCCTAGCAAACCAGCGCATTTGTGAAAATTAGAAACCCAGGGGAATCCAAGATGAGGTGACTTGTGGGGCTCTGACCAGGTTCTGTTACCCAGAATCCTTTGCAAACCTCAAAATGTGGCTAAAATAACACGTTTTCCTCACATTTCGGTGACAGAAAGTTCTGGAATCTGAGAGGAGCCACACATTTCCTTCCACCCAGCGTTCCCCCAAGTCTCCCGATATATATGATACCTCACTTGTGTGGGTAGGCCTGGTGCCCGCGACAGGAATAGATCACACAACGGTCAATGTTGGTCCTTACGTGAGGCAGCTGTTGACCCTGGGGTGATCCATTCCTGACGCTGGCAATAGGTGTAGGCACTCAAGTGGGGTAGTGTTTTTATCAGGACAGGTGAGGAGTAGGAATTTTGTGGATCCCAGCATATTCCTGTAGTTTGTGTGACAGAAATGCGAGAAAAAGAGTTTTTATTCAACTTTTCAGCTTTGCAGGGTATTCTGGGTAAGAAAACTTTGGGGAATCCACACAAGTCACACCTCTGTGGACTCCCCCGAATGTCTAGTTTCCAGAAATGTTTGGGTTTAGTGTGTTTCTCTATATGGCCGCCGAATCCAGGACCAAAAACACAGGTGCCTGCCTCACAAAACCAGTTTGTTTTGCCATAGATAATTTTGATGTCTCCACAATACGATTTGGGTGGTGGAATTTGGGGCTGAACTAAATTGGGGAGCTCCCAAGAGAGCACTCTCTCTCTGCTTGCCGCCGCATTCACCTGCTCTCTGGGTTGGGCTAACCCACTATTACCCAGTTGTACAAACAGCTTGCGAAGGGACAGCAGGACTGTCCTCATCACCTCCCTCATAATGTACTGGAAGAGGAGTTATCGAATGGGACTCCTCGACTGAAAAATCACTCCCAGAGTCTGCGCCATTGTCCTATCCCTCAGATGCTGTCTCAGTATCTGATGTCTCAGTCTCTGATCCTATGTCAGAGCGGTCCTCTATAACCCGAGTGCAGGCAGCAGTCATCCATCAAGATGCCATCTCTGCTATTGGCTAAACTGTTGCTCTAAAACACTAGCCTACGTAGACAGTCACAAGATCGATGGTATGTGTGAGATACGTGCAACAGTAGAGGCCACCTTACCTGCGCTTCTTCCCTCAATCAGCACGTTCTTTCAAGACACTCAAAAAACACCTTGTCACATACCATTCGTCACAGTCTTTAGCACCTCCTGCGCCCAGTCCAACAATCATTATTGGTGCTCCCCCTCCCTCCTCCTAGGATTCCCTTATTACCACCCAGCAAAAGTGCCCTTCATCTCTCCATAGCCGCCCTCCACCCTGCACATACATTTCATTGGTATTATAGCGCAGGTAATGGCTGACTTTACTAATGCACTCAGCTATTTACATAAAATACAGATTTGCTCTTTGCAGTAGGCATATAAACCTTCTGCGCTTCTTTATGGCACTAAAACTGCCACTAGACAAGTCTGACCCTTTTCCCCCCAGGGAAACCACACACATATTGACAAAAGTGATATATTTATGACAGCCAACCACCTGAAACTCAACTCAAGCAAAACCTAAATAATCCTCTTTGGCCCACACAAAAACACCTGGGACCCCTCATGGTAGCCCACCACGCTAGGCCCTGCACCCACCCCCGCCAACCACGCATGCAACCTCGGCATCATCCTAGACTCCTCCCTCTCGATGACCCAACAAATCAACGCTCTTACCTCCTCATGCTTCAACACACTCCGTATACTGAAAAAAACATTCAAATGGATCCCCACAGAGAGCAGAAAAACTGTCACTCACGCACTCATCAGCAGCAGACTTGATTACGGAAACGCCCTCTATGCCGGCACCACTCTAAAACTCAAGCGCAAACTACATGCATCCAGAACTCAGCAGCACGACTCATCCTCGACCTCCCCGGACACGAACACATCTCTCCACACCTCAAATCCCTCCACTGGCTCCCCATTGACAAAAGGATCACCTTCAAGAACCTCATCCTCGCACACAAATCACTCCACAACACAGGCCCTGCCTACCTTAACGAGAGTCACCTTCCACACCCCTACACAAAACGTCCGCTCAGCTGACCTCTCTCTCGCCTCTGTCCCCCGCATCAAACACACCACCACCACCGGGGGCAGATCCTTCTCCTACCTTGCACCCAAAACCTGGAACGCCCTCCCAACCCACCTTCGCAAGACCCAAAACCTACTTCTTTTCAGGAAGGGCCTCAAAACCTGGCTTTTCTAACAGTGAACCTCCCAGCTGTGCTGCGATCGGGGGGCCAGGAAACCTGAAAGTGTTTCCTGGCCCCCGATCGCAGCACAGCTGCGACCGGGGGCCAGGAAACACTTTCAGGAAGGCCTCGTAAGAAAGGGGAGACTCTCCCCTTTCTTACGAGGCCTTCCCGAACGTGGGGAAGGCCGTTTTCCCCATTGAAGCAGGAAGCGGCCGCAAGGCTGCTTCCTGCTTTGATGGAGAAAACACCTTTGTAACGTCAGCGCGTCACAAAGGGGCGGGTGGGGGGGTGACACGGAAGCTTCCGTGTCTCCCGGGGAATAGAAAAAAAAATAAAAAATCCTCGGGTGCAACGCACCCGAGGATTTATTAATACCCTTCCTGGTGTCGGCCACTGGTCGTGACCCGCACCAGGGAGGGAGTGTGGCCGTCGGCCAGTGGCCGACGCCCGCACGTAAAAGGTTAAGGAGATTGAGAAGGAAAAAGAAGAAATGAAAAGGAGTGAATAATTAGATTTCGGGGAAACTGGGATGCCCAGTATCAGTTTCCAAAGTCCCATGCAGGCCCTAAAGCACCAGGTGCCTGTTTCTATCTTGGTAGGAAGCACGTGGTATAAATATTAGAGGTACAATATTGCCACCTTTGAAATTACCCAAAACATTAGGATATGTTGTTTTGACTTCAATAGGTGCTTACGGTCCTAATGCAGGAACAGTCAAATCCAAAAAACTTAAGTAAAAGATACCAAATGTCGTCATGTTGTACAATAATTGGTAGTAATATGACAGATGCTAATAGAATATAGTTGAATTTAGTCTTCCTTCTTGTGACATAAATGTGCTCCAATATGGCCATATCTATGCATGCAGAGAAAAAATCCTCCCCCAAAAAATATTCAAATTGTATAAAAATTGTGATGATGACATTTGTAGGGGCAGATTTATCAAGGGTTTCTACCGGTGTTGCACCATGTAGAGTGACACAAGGGTGACACAAACAGTAAGTAATAGTTAAAAAACAATGCATCAACACAAATGTGTTGTTTTTTGTAACAATTGTGTAATGCAAAAGCTGTGTTGAATCCTGCTGCGTCACACAGGAATTAATATATGCCGGTAGGCATTCCTGTGCAACATCCAGCACAGCTGTGATACAGTGCTATTTAACACCATATCACTGTGTGACGTAGCATGGCTTTTTGCAGCGCAACAATAGAAATGCATCAGAATTACTGTGCATCTACAACCCAAGCATAGAAAATGACGCATTGGCTGTAGTATAAAATCCTCACCATCACAGCACACTCGGGCAAGCTCAACTATGCCATGGAGGTTGTCAATCTGCAACTGGGAGTAGCTCGGAGACAACCATGTAGCCAGCGAAGGCGGAAGGAGTGTGTTTTCCGCAAACACAGATCCCTCATTGACCTCTAGGTGGAGCAGGTCTTTCACTAACACAGATTGAAGGGGGAGTCTGTCATGGAAACGCTGGAGAAGATAGCGCCAAGTCTCCAGCCAGCATCTGCAAGGACCCAGGCCATTCAAGCGCATGTCAAATTGATGTCTGTGCTACACATGTTGGCCTCTGGATCCTTCCAAACAACATCTGCAAGATTGGCTGGCATTTCACAGAGAGCATTATCTGCATTTCTGCCATCTGTGTTGGATGCCATCATAAAACTGACCCCACAGTACCGACCCAGACACCGCCGCTCTCAACCTCAGACAATGGATCACCAACTGTGCCAACGCCCTAGCACTGCTCAAGAACCCACTCAACAACCAAGCCTGCAAAAAAGCCACCTGGTTCACCGACGAACTCCAAGCCTCCAAACGCGACTGCCAGAAACTTAAAAAGAAATGGTTCCACGAACGCACCCCCGACAACCACACAGCCCTCAAGGACGCCTTCCGCAGGCACCACCAACTTATCAGAATAACCAAGAGGTCCTCCTTCAAAGACCGCCTGGATAACAACACACACGACAGCAAAGAGCTCTTCAACATCGTGAAAGAACTCTCCAACTCCAGCACCAACGTCAACGACATCCCACCATCACAAGAACTCTGCGACTCTCTGTCCACCTACTTCCTCCATAAAATCACCGACATCCACAACAGCATCTCCACCACATCCACGCCAGATCCCATCCCCGCCAACACCACCCACGCCAACCACCTGACCTCCTGAGCCAACGTCAATGACACAGAGACACTCAAGATCATGAACTCCATCCACTCAGGATCTCCGTCGGACCCATGCCCTCACCACGCATACAACAAAGCTGACGCAATCATCTCCACCCAACTACGGAAGGTCATCAATATCTCCTTCGAAACAGCGACTTTCCCAGAAAGCTGGAAGCATGCCGAAATCCACACCCTCCTGAAGAAGCCAAAAGCTGACACCAAGATCTCAAAAACTTCCGCCCCATCTTCCTGCTCCCGGCGAAGGTCATCGAAAAAATCACCAACACGCAACTGACACGCCACCTTGAAGACAACAACATCCTGGACCCCTACCAGTCAGGGTTCAGACGGAACCACAGCACCGACACCGCCCTCCTAGCCGCCACAGACGACATCAGACGCCAACTGGACAATGGAGAAACATCAGCCCTCATCCTCCTGGACCTATCTGCCGCCTTCGACACAGTCTGCCACTGCACCCTGATAGCCCGCCTCTTCAAAGCCAGAATACACGCTTCCTTCCTCCACGGACGAACCAAAGTGTACGACTCCCCCCCTTCCGATCCAAAGCCACCGACATCATCTGCGGCGTTCCCCAGGGCTCCTCCCTCAGCCCTACACTGTTCAATATCTACATGGCCCCCTCACACAAATGGCCCGCCAATACGACCTCAACATCATCTCCTACAACGATGACACTCAGCTCATCCTCTCCCTCAACAAAGACCCGCACACCGCCAAAACCAACCTCCACGAGGGCATGAAGGCCATCGCTGAATGGAAGAGAAACAGCCGGCTGAAGTTGAATTCGGACGATACGGAGGTCCTCATCCTCTGACCCACCCCCTCAGCCTGGGACAACTCGTGGTGGCCGACCACACTGGGAACCCCTCCAACTCCCACCAGCCATGCACGTAATCTAAGATTCATCCTCGTCTCCTCCCTCTCCATGTCCAAACAGGTCAACGCAGTCTCCTTATCCTGCTACAACACCCTCTGCATGCTCCGCAGGATCTACAAGTGGATCCCGACCGAAACAAGAAGAACCGTGACATAGACCCTCAGCAGCAAGCTAGACTACGGCAACGCACTCTACACAGGCATTCTTGCCAAACACCTACGACGCCTCCAGCGCATCCAAAATGCCTCCGCCCGACTGATCCTCAACGTACCCCACCGCAACCACATCTCCCACCACCTGAGAGACCTTCACTGGCTCCTCGTAGACAAGAGGATCACTTTCAAGCTACTCACCCACGCACACAAGGCCCTCCACAACACCGGACCTGCCTAACTAAACAGCAGACTCAGCTTCTACACTCCCACCCACCAGCTCTGCTCCTCAAACCCCGCCCTGGCCACCGTCCCCCGCATCCATTGAAAGACCTCCAGCGGCAGATCCTTCTCCTACCTCGCCGCCAAGACCTGGAACTCCCTCCCTACCAACCTACGCCAGACCCAAGACCTACTCGCTTTCAGAAGACTCCTCAAAACCTGGCTATTCGATCAGTAGCAGCACCCTCTCACCCAGCGCCTTGAAACCCTCACGGGTACATAGTGCGCTTTATAAATTCTATGATTGATTGATTGATTGATTGATTGATATCCCAAAACTAACCAACAGCAATAGGATAACAAGCAAAGGTTCTACAATATTGCAGGATTCCCCCATGTGCTTGGTGACATAGATTGCACACATGTGCAATTTGTGCCCCCTGCAGCCGCTCTACAGGAACCGGAAACATAATTATTCTATAAATGTACAGGCAATAGTGAACCACCAGGGACTCTTCATAAATCTCCTCGTAAAATATCCTGGAAATGCCCATGATGCTGACATTTTCTGCCAAAGTTTCATAAATGAGCAGTTTGAGAATGACAGATGTGGGTATGGACTACTAATTGGTAATGAAAGCAGAATTGTCCATAATTTGCTTACTTTGTAAGGAATGTCCGAATTTGCATCTTTGTGCTTGTGTTTGGATCGTGTGTGATGTGCAATAGTGGTAGTATTTCACTCAAACAAGTAGTCAAATATGTCCCATTGTGTGGTTTCCTCACATATCCTGAAATAGAAGTAAGAAAAAACACACAGTGCTAGGTATTTCGTCCTGTCATACTATGTGAATAGTCAGAATCACAAGTTGTTTAATTTTGTCAACAGTAAATGAAAATTCAAGTGCTCCACAATCATTTGTAAGCTCCGATCAAAGGATCTACCTCTACAATGTTTGAGATATGTATGTGTCCAATGGTGTATCAAGGTGGGAATATCTGTTATTTAGCTTGATTTAAAAAGGTTGTTGCCCAATTCTTGCTAGTCTAAGTATATGTTTCACACATACCAGTATATCTGTTGGATAATCTATTTTTATGACCCCCACTGGTAAAAACACATCAAATACCAATGAATATCATGAAATGGTGCAAATAATGTTACAAATCCGTACTCTAGGTACACATGTGAGACTGAAAGATCAATTTACCACAACAACATTAGAACTCAAAATATACTTCTACATAATAAGGCACATTAACATTTTTCATTAACCCCTTAGCTGCTTGGCCTTTCCCCTCCAGTCCTGAGCCCTTTTTTGGCTATATGGGGTAGTTCACGCTTAGGCATCCATCACTTTTTTTTCCACATAAAGTATCCATGGCAAATTTGTGTCTATTTTCCCAACATCCTATCCTGTGGATTCTAAAGGTACCCAGGGTTTGTGCAATCCCCAGCAGGGAACCGAGAAAATAGGAAAAATACAGCAACATTTAGAGTTTTTTGAGACAAAAGAACAAAATGCTCCAGATAAAAGTATCTCTTTTTTTCTCCTAAAAACGGCATCAACAAATGGTTTGCTGTACTAAAGTCATCATCTTCCCAGCTTTCAGGAACAAACAGAGCTGAATCAAAAAACCTACTTTTGCCCACAGTTTTGGCATTTTTCAAAGAGGTAGCCCATTTTTCCAATTTTTGTGCTCTCAATCTAGTTCCGGTTTGTAGTGCAAACCAATGTAAAACCCATGGGTGATCCAGGAACACTATAATTTTTTTTAATGTAGATGAAATTCCAAATGTATCAATTGGTCATATGTGTCGATCCCTCAAGGTTTTCTCAAGGAAAATAACTGTTGAAATAAATATTAAAAATGAGTAAGAAAAAACAGCCATTTGAGACAACACTTTCATATATAACTTTTGGTCACCATGGCCAAATTACAAAAGCAACATAACATTATGTTGACTAGACTCTTCTTGGTGTGGGGAAATATAGGGTTTGCAGGTTCCCCAAGAACCCAAGGTACTCAAAGCCAACAACAGTGCTGCACCATACAATGGTTTTTCATTGAGTACCAAGTGTAGACCAATTCACAGAGCATAACAGGCGGGGTGAAAAATGGGCATCAAAGACACCTATGTATTTCTGAAATAGGCACAAGATATGGAGTGTAGGAACAGTGTTTATTTGTACATCTCTTAATTTGTGTGTTCTCGTACTAGTGTATGACTTAGAGGGTATTTTTTAAAATGTCTTCTTTATTATGCACTGGCTTACATTTGAAAGGCACAAATGTAGCAAAATCCAGTTGGTAATAACAAATGTTCTAGTAGCCGTCCGATAAAAATGGTACCTCACTTGATTGGGTAGGAATGGTGTTTGTGACAGAAAATAGGCCAAAACACAGCATGAACGCATCACATTTTCCACTGAAAACTGACCCTTTTTTCCAATATGGGTAGCTCTGAATTGGGAACTGTAGCTCAGCTGGCACTTAGAGAAAGCTAGCCAGGCTGTACATTTTTGACAACTAGACACCTAGGGGTATCAAGGGAGGGGTACTTGTGTGGCTCTCACCAGGTTTTGCCTTTTAGCCAGATTCCCTTGTAAACATCAAACCTTATCTAAAATAACACATTTTCGTCACATTTCTGCGATGGAAAGATCTGGAATCTGTGGGGAGCCACAAACTTCCATCTACCTGGCATTTCCCCAAGTCTCCTGATAAAAATGGAACCTTACTTGTGTGGGTAGACCTAGTGCCTGTGACAGAAACAGACTAAACCAAGGTCAATGGGAGTCCCCTGGTGAGGCCTCCCATTGACCTTGGTTTTAGCTGTTCCTGTAGTGGGCACTAGGCCCAGCTACACAAGTGGGGCAGCATTTTTAGTAGCACAAGTGGGATAGTGCAGAGTGGTAGGACTTTTGTGGATTCCTGAAGATTCAGGAACCTTCCATCACAGACATAGAAGGCAAATATGTGATTCCTGTCAGAGTTCTTTTTAAAAAAAAATCTTTCTTAACTGGCATTTGTTGGTATAGTAACAATAAGATACAGTTATAAACAGATATTCAGCACATCACACTTAACAACTATGTAGTTGGTGAATCAGAAATGAACAAAATCGGATATTCATAAGATAATGACAATAGAAATACATGTTCTAGAACAATTTCTAGTCATTCAGATAGCTGGCTCATAGAGGGATAAGGGGAGTTATGAGCCAGTCTAAGGAGAATACCATTTATACTTTTCATTTATTCTGTAAGGAAAGGTGTTAGCCATTAAAACCGTAAACATTAAAGCTAGTGAGAGGTTTATAAGAAGAGGTAGTTCATCAAACACCCTGGCATAGTTTGGCGGGTGTGTGTGTGTGAATAGGTGCGCAGGAAGAGAAAACTAGGGAGGGGTTTGGGGCTTGCTAATGTCTGTGTTGGCTACCACCAAATGGGAGCCTTGGCATCAGTATGGTCCGGTCAATGTGGAGGTTCATGATGTTCGAGGAGGGAGGGTTTGGGAGTCTGGGCTAAGCATGTCTAGGTACTTATAAGTTATGTGGGAGTCTCTAGCTTGCCATGCACCTTAAGAACATATGTGTTCCACAGTGTAGCCATCCCTGCTGTCCTTCCGTATTGAGAGTCGCTGATCATGGCATTGGCTTCTGCAGTGGCCCACCTATGACTCACTTGCACCCAGCAGTTAATTGAGGGAGGTTTCATGGCTTTCCATGCCAGAGCAATGAAGCATCTATAAATAGCTACTGCAAGGAAAACAATTTTCATATAACTTTTTGTACAATGTGTCTGCTTAGTGACCCCCAGCAGGCAAAGCAAGGGCTCCAGTGATAGGCGTGCTTCCATTACGTCCGAGATATGTTCCATCACTTTCTCCTATTCTTGCATCAGTAATGGGCATTCCCAGACCATATGTAAAAAAGTTGTGTCAGTCTGACCGCAGCATGGGCACAATGGAGCCACTGTCAGGAACATCTTGTGTAACCTATGGTGCAGGTAGTTCGACTGGGTGAACTTGATGTGCGTATTGCATGAAAAGCATTTCACTTGCTCTGAGGCCATCCTCATACAGGTCACTTATGCTGGCAATGTTTGCTTCCTGCCACAGGGTTGTATCATGTCTTCTCATCAGGGTCTGTGCCCTGGCACACTCCACAGTGGCGTCTGCACTGTGTATGACACCATCGCTCACCTGGGTAGTTTAAATCTGTTTCAGCAGGTCCCAGCGATCTGGGTTAAGGTGCCCAGGCCTCAGACGGGTTGCCCCGTGATAGTAGTCAGTCTAAGATCCCCATCTTGCCCAGCTGTTCCCGAATAGCATTACTCTCATAAATCTGATCACCCACTAGCCACCACATGGGCCATTGGAGCTGTACTGCAGTGAAATAGAGGTCAGGAACACCCAGGCCACACTCCAGCAACACGCGTTGCAGTGTTGCTTGGGCTCTCATTATCCTAAATGAGACTACTGGATTTCTAGGCAGCAGGATCGATAATGGTGTTGGGAAACTGAGTCTGACCCACGTGTAAAGAACTCTGTCACCCTAAATCCGGTTTTTGCTCCGGCTAACTAGCAGTGCCTCATTTCTCCCACGGGGAAGAGATGATTGGGCCGCCGAGCGCATGAGATCTTTGGAACTTCTCAGAGAAGTCGTGGTCACTCAGATGCAAAACAACTCTCTCATTTACAGTATGATCTCATATACAAATGACAAAGGCAGTATAAGTTTTATATAATGTTTTAATAAAACGACTGCATTTTAGATAATAAGGCGTGAGCCGCAATAACCAGAACCATACAACACAGTAGGATTGAAATAGTCACCAGGAGAGTAAAACATAAGAACAAAGCATCTGCAACGAGGCAGTCAGTGTCTATTTTTGGTTCCCTGGTCGGAATCTCCCTCTTGCGTGTATTGGGACAAGGAAGTGATTTTATAACTAACATGTCAGCGTGATCACAAAATGTCCCTACGCAGGAATGCCAAAGACTAAACTCCTACCACGTCTATCGGCAATGTACCAGACTGTATCCTTGACTGAAGCACAGAGTGAACAGGAATGTGTTATGGAGAACTCCAGTGCTGAAGTAGGCTAAACAGTGTGATATGAATAAAAAACAAGACCGTAGAACTGGCAATTTGAAAAATAACAGTGCGAAGCCTAATAAAAAGCATTTAGAGCAAAGTGCACAGAGGCTCTAAGCTGCAAGCAAATGAATAAAATACATCCAGGGCAAAGTGCACAAAGGCCTAAAGCCTGAAGCTAATGCGCAAAGGATACGTAAAACTAACCACACTACACCCTCCCATTGTCGGTAGCAAGTGGTTCCAATAATATAAAAGTATGCCCCAAATATAAACAATACATAAAACTATATATATATTTCGACAAGGTCAGAAGACAACAAAGTCATAAATTTAGGAAACACGTGACGATAAAGCCAAATTCAATATAATGTCAATTTTGCAGGAGAAAAAAAAATCCAATTGTTAGACAGAAGCAATAGAAAGTAGGAGCTCCTCCTCTTCGATATGTGTCAATATCGGAAGATCCACGCCACAAAGTACCATGGAGCAGGTGTGTTCCAAAGCCCCAGAACCATTCAGGGCGGCACACCGTGCAGGGCCTATGAATGAGACAATACCATCTTCCTCCAGGGAGGGAATCTCATAAGCTGCCTCACGAAGCAAACGCAACCGTAGCGTACAAGCCTGGGAATGAGCCCCAATCGGGAACATCAACAGATCAGTATCGACCACTGGAGGGCGCTGCAGTGAGAGACAGAAAGCCAGTGCATGTTCAAACGAGCACCAAAGGCACCGAAACACGGGTTGCACACATTCCAAAACTGGCCGGAATGACAGAGACAAATCACACTCCAAATGTCCCAGGAGTGTTGCTCCAAAATGCTGCATCATGCGTTCATGACACAGCTGCGCTGACGGGAGCAGCAATATAGGATTTTGTCATGGCGGAACAGCCATTGCGAAAAAATAGCAACAATAGCAAGACTCCAGCCAATAAAGCCAAAGTAATCGGGAAACCCCCAAAAATGCTTCCGAAAATAGAGTGTATAGCCGAAGGTATCAACCCGAATATGGAAGAGAAGGTGTGAGCAAAACCAACACCAACGGCTTTGAAAAAATGTGCAATTCCAGCAGTGCTGGAAGCATTAAATATACGTCCCACAAGTTCACCAAAGTGACTCGGAAAGTTAGTATTCAAAAGGAACTGTATTTCCGCTGATGACCTTGCCACCTGAAGTGCGTAGGTCTCGCTAGCAGATGTAAGGGCCACATGCTTTTGAAACAATAAAGCCTTTAGTCGACTCAACTTGTCGAAATTAACCTTGGAAGTAGCAATATGAGGCCAGATGTCCGCTACCTCCCTAATTTGAGTGGGGGGAAACAACACATTCCCGCAGCATGTAACGGCCTTGGTGACAACGACAACGTAAACTATTCCGGCACGCATGCCACAGCAGCGTTCGCTGTTAAGAACAATGTAACTGCCGTTGGAAAGCACCTGGAAAGTGTTTTTAATAACCGGGACTGGAACTCCCTTCAGATAACAAGCTAAGTTAGCAATCGAAGCGTTACACGCTCCGTGCAAGGACAGCTGTTTACAAACCATAGAATGGCTGACAGAAGTTTCGCATTCACTACCGCTAAGAAAAACCTTCCTCAAACCATTAATACATCTGTATAGAAAGGGAAGCTCCCACACCTCGTGTATGTAACTGTCTCCCAACCGTTCATATCTACCCACCGGAATGTGCTTCAAACAAGAAGTAAATTGCAGAGTGGAGATAGGCAGATTAATAACCCCATGAATCAACCACTCAGCTGACGGAATCTCAGCAACCGTGAAAGGCAGTTTCTCCAATTTTTCAATATTCAACATGACATACGTCGCTTCCTTTTTAGCCATCAGCTGTTGTTGACGAGTTAAATTAAAGGAGACAAAGATCTCTCTGGCACGAATGTGCTGCCACGGAACGCGACCTGCCTTCAAGGTCTGAAGAGTCCAACCCAGCTGCATGATGGACCGCGTCTGACTCTGCCCATGATATAAAGAAGACATATCTGATTTAATACTGTCTATAGCAGAGGAAACGATGCTGTCAATTGTGTAAACACGATCAGAAAGGGTATGCATGCCATTATCTACAACAGACAAAGCCTGCATCAGGTTTTCGTGATCAATTTGCCTCAACCGGGCCGCTGCCTCCTGCTGTGAAAGCTTCCAAATCTCATTATATACTTCGTATAAAAATCGTTTCTTCCGGGGTACCTTAGGTCCTGACAAAAAATCTTGTAAGTCAGTATCATTAGACAGTAACGTGAGATGTGATTTAACTGCATCCAGCGTGGATGATTTTAACCATTGCTGACAAAGATTTCCCACGCTGTATGTAGTTATGATATCAGCATGTTCTGGTGAAATGTAGCAAGGGTCTGCCCTACTAGTCCTGAACCCCCCTGAAGAGGTGACAAAACGTTGATGACACTTATTAGTGTCTACAGGCCATAATAACCACCCGCCCGGATGTACCAATGAAGTGTTAAGCGTACCATTCTGGACCCAGTATGTAAACTCACTAAACGTAGCGTTAACATATCGCTGCCAATTGTTCAATTTGGAAGGGACAGGTATACTAGGCAAATTCAACTCTCTAATCGTTGCCAAGCCCATACAGCTAGTCTGTTGTACTGTGTCATTGAGGAAAATCATCTGCACAGGGATAATACATGCTCTAAATAATGTGTCCCTGCCTTGCATTTGCCAATATTTCGTTCCCCAAACACTTTTCAAATCAACAGTCTTAAACCAATATTCATACCCCTCAACCGAAAGTTTAGACACAAACAAATTTGAATACAGTAATTTAGTATTGGTCAATAACATTAGCTTATTAGCATACGGAGTAACTTTAAAATAATAAGACTTAGCATTTTGTTGATTATGCCCAGAAAAATATGCAAATTTACCATAATACGTTTTTGAACTCCCTTGTGGAGGAGTAGGGCAATGTTCCCATTGCACATAATCAAATATGGACTTAGGGCTACTTGCTTTATGAATAAAGTGGTGTCCATAATAGTTGTAGCAAAACATGTCACCATGATTATCTCTAAATAGGTAAGCATCTTCATCGTCATAGACAGTGTAATATTGCAAGTCTGTCAGCATAGAATCTACTGTCTTCACATACCAATCATCAGAAACAATGCCTGGTATAACAATATCATTCATTGATAACTTGAGGACATACGGTATTTGAATCAATTCAGTGGGACCTTATATATCAAACATTACTTTATCCCACACAATCCCATCCGGAATCGGTATTGCAGAAATGTTTACATTGGACAAGTCTCTTAGAAACATATGGGACGAAAAATGTGGTTTTAACACAGTCTCCACGTGCTCAATGTCAGATCGTTCAGGAAGAAAATTACCATGTATTACTAGAAAAAAAGTAACCCAAATCCCAACCACAAAAAAATAGTCAGAACAGCCATAAAAAGCCACAAATAGTTCCAAGGAAAAACAAAATATGTGCGTTTAAGCCAACACAGCAGCTTACATGGACCTTGGACTGAAGACAATGAAGACGAGGAGCCTGACACGGCATCATCAGTGTCATTGAAGCAGCCAGAGGCAGTTCTTGCAAAAGGTGCAACTGTGAACAAAGAAGCAGATGGAGGCTCTCGCCTTGGCACACTATAAACCACATGTTCAGAAACATCAGTAGAACGTACAGCAACTTGATCAAAAGATTCCAAATTAATCGTCGTCTGTGGAACAATCGTAAGATCATCTTCCACCCTCCCCAAGCTCGGAGAGGAAACAGCGTTGGTGTAAATCACCTGCAACGGGACTTCTTCCCCAGTAGTGAGAGGGATTCCGGAACTACTGGGTGTCCCTCTTGGTCTACTGTGCAGAATCGGCCACATGTTGTAACTTGACATTATCAATGGAAACAAAGTGATTTCCTTTGGCCCCTTGCAGCGGCGGTAAAATCACAATTCTCGTGCCGCGTACACCTAACACAGGGACAGGTGCTCGATAAGAAGGACCAAATTCTTTCTTTACTGCGACCTTTTCACTCACTAGATCCCCAATCCTGGGTATCCAACCACTAGAAGATACTGGCTCATCCTTAATTCCAGAGGAGGCAGCACTTGCAGAAGAGTTATCTTCGCGGAATTGTTTTAAATCCTGCAAAACAGTGACACGATCATTTATGTCAAAAGGCGTATCTGCCGCCTCCACATCAGGACCATCTAGATCAGGAACATACATCCGTGTTCCGAACAGGCACTCATATGAAGTACGACCCCCCAGTGACCTTCTAGGCAAGTTATTAAGTGCTCTCTGTACTCCATACAGGTGGACTAGCCAACTACGACCCGTACCTATAACTCTGGCCGTTAAGGATTGCTTTAAATCACGATTTAAATGCTCCATGACAGAATTTCCCTCGGGATGAAATGGAAACGAGAATTGGAGTTGGACCCCCAGCGAAGCCATGGTGTCCCTGAATGCCTTAGAGGCAAAAGCAGGACCCTGGTCCGAATGAAAAGCTGCAACTGCAAATCTATCGACAAAGATGTGCAAATCTTTAATAACAGTCCGAGCGTCAGCCGAGCGCTGTGGCCAGACCCACACAAATCTGGAGCACGAATCTACAGCAACCAAAATATATTTGTATGCACTGTCTGGGGTCAGCGGACCACAATGGTCCAAGTACACACACTGTAAAGGTTTATTTGAAATCAGAAGGGGCGTCTGCTGCAGGCGTCTAGCCGACGACGCTTTAATTTGTTGACAAACGTCACAACAAAGGACATGTTGCTTTGTCTCGTTATAGAGACCAGGCCACCAGTAACGAGCCTGTAAAAGCAAAATCGTGGCAGCCACACCAGCATGTGCAGATGCCGCCCTCTCATGTGCTGCAGAAATTAATCGAGGTCTCTCAATTTTATTGAGTAGTTCACGTACACCAATGCCTGGAATATTAACAACAGCATTTAGCGCACTACTCAAGCAGTAACTATATTTAGAAGGAAATCCTTTAGGAAATGGCGTGCCATCAGCCGTAGCTTTTATGGCAGCCGAAATCTCTGTGTCTGGTTTGGAACTCGAACGAGTCACTGCGGCCACAGTGGCGACAGCCACTGCCGACTTCGCAGCTTCATCAGCCAAAGTATTCCCAGCAACTTGTATTCCAACGCGCTGGTGTCCAAGTGTATGCACAACATGGACCTTAGGAAGCGTTTCTTTCAGATCCGCAACCTTACCCCACAACAATTTGTGTTTAATGCTGTTGCCCTTAGAATCTCTGAACCCATTCAACTTCCAATAGTGTAAATATTCATTGAAAGACTGAACACAGTAGTAGGAGTCACAGACCAGCAAGGTTAAAATTGCCGGATCCGCGTGCTCCAACGCTAACAACAGAGCTTTGAGCTCAGCCAGCTGTGCCGTGCAATCTCCCAAGGTTTTGGTATAAGTATGTTGGGGGCAGAACACTTCCCCCTCCATAGTGCCGCTCACCACCGCACATGCAGCAGAATACTGTTGTTTAGTTCCAACCACTGGCTGTGCAGAGCCATCAGTATACATGACCACCTGATATTGGTCAATAGACAATGTGCCAGCAGGAACTGGGTACTCCATTTCATATTGAAGAAATTCTTGAGTCTGCAGTTTAGGGTCAAATATGTAATCTACATCAGTGGCTGTCAAAGACGTAGCCCATTGAATCCATTGCGGGTGTAAAGCTTTCAAATTAGGAACACTCGCTTTTGTAACAGCATCTAAGGCCGGTATCGGGGAAACGACAATGATGCGTTGGCCCTGGGCAAGAGGTCTTTCTTTAATCACAGCCATCTGTACTGCAGTGAGTATTTTCTCAATCTGTGCAAATCGTTGTTCTGCAGCAGAATACAAGTGGTACTTGTATGCAATCAGGACTGTTTCACCCTCATTAAAGGTGACATACATAAACCCAACAGCCCCAGTTATCACCCTGATGACCAAATGTGTCTTGTTGTCTCGTGTGTGTAAGTGTTCAACTGCTAAGAGATCAGTCTGCAAATCTCGCAGTATGTGTGTATGCTCAATCGTCCAAAATCTACTCGAAAAATTCGGACGAATCAACTCGTATAATGGTTTTATACGCATAGCATATTCAGGAATGTAAGTTCTGCCAAAATTCAGAAACCCCAACAACGACTGGAGCTTCCGAACCGTATTAGGAGGCTGCAATTGAGCACATTTCTCCAAAAAATGTGGCGCTAAGCTCCTGCCTTCTCTCGACAACTCATATCCCAGGAAAATGACGCTGAGGAAGGCAATCTTCGATTTCTTAAAATTAAACCTATAGCCAATTTCAGCAAACCCCACAACAATGCGTGATACACGCCTTAGATGTTGCAGAATCTCATCGTCTGTCAAATATATGTCATCAACATATGATAACGCTTCAGGGTCCAACTCGTGCAGAATTTCAGTTACACAAGCCGAAAATAGTCCTGGGGTATTCTTATACCCCTGAGGCAAACGACAAAACTTTATCTGAGAGCCAAGCGCACTGAAACTGGTATAGTCCCGACTTTCGGGCGCTATATTTTGGCAGAAAAATCCATTCGAGATATCTAATGTCTTTTTGTATTTTTTACGCACAATATTATTCATAAGCGCTGCGCTGTGTGAATTCTGTATTGCATATGTGCGTGTATGTCCATTTAAATGTCTGTAATCCACCACTATCCTATATGAATGGTCTGGTTTAGCAACTGGAAATAAGGGGTTATTCATCGGCGAGACTCAGGGCTCAATTACACCCTGGTACTCCAATTGTGTAAGAATATTCCTAACCAATGCCCTTGCCTCAAATTTGATAGGATACTGCGGCTGCGGCTGAGGTTCGCCCTTTATTGGTATTACATGATAAGGTGATTGTCTATCCCACCCCACATTATTTCTATATAGAGCGGGGGCCTGTGCAAGAGCCCATAATTTACTATAGGACTCCGATAGTTCTCTCGGAACAAGTGGTGAGAAGGAAGGTGTAATAACCTCTTCCCCAACCGGACAGTCGCGAACAAAGTCAGGCGGCCAATCTTGTTCGGCCAGCAGAACGTCATATGATTTTACCACATGATCCCAAAAGATGGCGTGCACAATGCGGTCAATGTCCCCTTCTAATCGCAGAGTCACAATATATACTCTATCAGGATCAGAGACTCGCATATTCGCCGTTTCGACTTGTATGAAGTCATCAGTTGCTTTCACCTCCAGATGCTCTAGAAGACTCCGGCGAACTATTGTGACCTCTGCCGCGCTGTCTAACAGTGCTAACGCCCATGTCTTGTTCGTCAAGAGAACTCTCTTCTTGAGCGGCATGTCTAACTGAGACTGCTGCCACTTTCTTCTTTTTAAATTGTTGTTTTTTTTGCAATGGTTTCTCTTCTTGTTTAATAGAAACCTCCGTTGAGCGCTGTGAATCCTGTTTCGGTTTCACGTACTCAGTTCTCGGCTCTGACCGCCCACCTCTCTCACTTCTCTCGTCCGAGGAGTCCTGAAAGGAACGAGATTGGCGTGTATCAGTATATTGATATCTATCAGGCGTCTTCAAATTATCCCTATTCCTGAGATTATACCTATTCTGCGGGGTCTCCGGTTGCAGAGACTGTCCCCCATCTTTCTTAGGTGTTTGCTGTTTCTTTTCGCAGCGCTTTTTAGTACCCTCAGGTTGCTGTTGTTTAGCATTATCTTTATTATTTTTACCCTGTAATTGGGTTTTTTGCGGTCTAGCCCCTAGGCTATCGCGACCAATACTGAAATATGTGGAATAAGGTCCACCGGAGGAACCATCCCATACGGCAAACACATCGTCAATATTCTATGTTTATCCTGATGTCCCGTATGGGGAAATATTGCTTCCAGCGTATTAATTTTTTGTGCCAGCCAAAATTGAGTCTCCTCACGTTTAGCCGGAGCCCTACCCATAACTGAGTGTACAGTGGCCGGATTGAGACCCAGAACCACTGCCTGTGGGTGCGCCGGAGCAGCATGCGCTGCATTAGTATTTAAAGTCTGCATCACAAACTGAACCAGTCTTCTATATGTGGTAGCTAGTTCAACATATAAACAACGAACATCAGCCACTGCCAAATTAGCAACCGCAGGATATGGTGTATATGTAGCCAATAAAGGCCAGGTCGGACCATCGTTACTCAGTGGACCTAACCTAACTTGTGTGTGGGAGGGCGCCATCAAGCCAATTATGGTGTTCTTGATAAGATAAAGGTATCTCTAAGTATGCATAAGCCCTGTATTGTCCAGGGACATTCGCAATAGTGTATTCGTGAAAAGTATTTGTGCCCCCATCAGCTGCTGGAAATACGACCCAAGAATAAAAAAGTTCTGTTCTATAGGCTGCATGGGCGTCCACCACAAAAGTGACCGGACCCCCCTGGACCGTCAGTCCATGTGCTATCAGATGTCCCGTGAGCGGTTGGCGCATATTAAGCGCTATATTTATTACATTAGGATTAGCCATTTGTAAAAACGGCACTAGGTCAGAGAAGGCACACCAATATCGGGGTTTTCCTTTTAAAGTTCAAGCTTGAACGACCAACCACTAAGTAATAGGATGCCTATCCCGTGGCGGCGGAAATCCTCAGCTCCACGGACGTCTCCGCTTACGGAACCGAGCAGTCAAAATATATATGAGACCGAGAGAGTCAGCCGGACCTAAATATTAGAGCCAGACCAATCGTTGGCGGCGCCATGTCGCGTGGGCTCTCATTATCCTAAATGAGACTACTGGATTTCTAGGCAGCAGGATGGATAACGGTGTGGGGGATTGAGTCTGACCCACGTGTAAAGAACTCTGTCACCCTAAATCCGTTTTTTGCTCCGGCTAACTAGCAGTGCCTCATTTCTCCCACGGGGAAGAGATGATTGGGCAGCCGAGCGCATGACATCTTTGGAACTTCTCAGGGAAGTCGTGGTCACTCAGATCCAAAACAACTCTCTCATTTACAGTATGATCTCATATACAAATGACAAAGGCAGTATAAGTTTTATATAATGTTTTAATAAAACGACTGCATTTTAGATAATAAGGCGTGAGCCGCAATAACCAGAACCATACAACACAGTAGGATTGAAATAGTCACCAGGAGAGTAAAACATAAGAACAAAGCTATCATCATGTCTAATAGTTTCTACTCTCCCTCTGCTTGTTCTATTTAGAGCATAGCATGTTAAGCTTGTAGCTTGCCTTTCTGAATCACTGCGGAGACATCAGCCCTCATACCTGAGCAAAGGCCTGTGATCTTGGTTCAGCATCTGCAACGAGGCAGTCAGCGTCTAGTTGTGGTTCCCTGGTCGGAATCTCCCTCTTGCGTGTATTGGGACAAGGAAGTGATTTTATAACTAACATGTCAGAGTGATCACAAAATGTCCCTACGCAGGAATGCCAAAGACTAAACTCCTACCACGTCTATCGGCAATGTACCAGACTGTATCCTTGACTGAAGCACAGAGTGAACAGGAATGTGTAATGGAGAACTCCAGTGCTGAAGTAGGCTAAACATTGTGATATGAATAAAAAACAAGACCGTAGAACTGGCTATTTGAAAAATAACAGTGCAAAGCCTTATAAAAAAGCATTTAGAGCAAAGTGCACAGAGGCTCTAAGCTGCAAGCAAATGAATAAAATACATCCAGGGCAAAGTGCACAAAGGCCTAAAGCCTGAAGCTAATGCGCAAAGGATACGTTAAACTAACCACACTACAACAGCAAATTGATGTTTACCCTTTTGCGAACCCCACCCCAGATTAGGTCAGAGATCACCCTACAGAGGTCTTCAAAGAACATTCTGATTGGAACCACCAAGATCACTGTGAAAATGTTCAAGAACCGCAGGAGCACAAGCATCTTGGCAATGGAGGCTCAGCATAGGGGCAAGTGCATCCAGAAACCTGAGGACTGTCGCATCAACGCTGGGATTCTCTTGTGATTACAGTGAAGCAGGTCTCTTTCCGTATGATACATATCAACACCCAAGTAATGGAAAGTCTCACATCTCCATGGGACGTGGCTATCCTCCCGCCTCACATCTTCCTCACATCGTATTTTTTGCAGAGGGAGGATGCAGGATTTTCCCCAGTTGATCCCCAGGTCCGACATCTTTCCAACACAGTGGAGCAGCAGAAGTAGCTCTGACATTGTGAGCTCGGAGTCCCGCAGATAAACCAGCACATTGTCTGCATACAAGGAAACTGAATGCCAGGCCTATCGCTACGCCCCACTCAGGGCCCTTTGCCCACAACAGGCAGCCAGTGGTTCCATGGGCAATGCAAATATTATGGGGGATAGTGCACAGCCCTGGAGCGTACCCCTGCAGATACCGAACTGTCAGGATACCTGATGTCTTGTTCACACACTTGCCTTAGGTGCCGTGGTGTAAAGTAGACAAACCCACCGCAGGAATTCCAACCCCATCCCAAAGGCTCACAACACAAGGAGGAGGAGCGACCACACCAGAGTGTCGAAATCCTTTTCGAAGTCTAGAGCAACTGCCACCGGCAGGATTTCATCTTCCCTGATCATGCCCATGATGTGACACAAGCGCCAGATATTGTAAAATGTTGCCCTATGGGGCACAAATCCACGCAGGTCCAGGTGGTAGAGCAGAGTCACGATCAGGTGGAGCAGCCCGTTAGCAAGCACCTTGATCAGGATTTTATAGTCAATGTTGAGCATTGTCAAAGTGTATAAGAGCCCACCTCTTATAGTAACACTACCAAAAGAACCTCTCTCAGGGATTTGGGTAAGAGTTCGCTTTGATGGGCCTCCTTATATATCTGCAGCAATTTAGGGGCCAGAGTGGACCTAAAGGTGGACTAAAATTTCACTGGGAGCCCATCGGGGCTGGAAGCCTTGTTGTAGGCCATCTGACAGATCGCCAGATGTACCACTTCTATCTGTAGGGGGTGCTCTACTACTGGATCTGCAAGGGGTTCATCCGGGGAAGGTCAGCTGCTTGGATGTAAATTCTCAGCTGGTTTAGGGGAAAGTCCGGGGAAAGAGAATAGAGGGCCTAGGAGTATTGGGCAAATACCTCATTGATATCTGCCTGCATGTTAACAACATCGCCTCCGAGAGTATGGATCGCTCCCACCAGGGTCTGCGGTTGTGCTGTGCGTAGTAGCCAGGCCAAGGTGCACCTCGGTTCATCACCATCCGCATGTTGTTGTGCCGGCTCGATAGTCTATGTTGCTGAGACAGCATACTTCCTCCATGTGCTACTTTTGAAGTTCTATTTAGCGCATCTGCGCTGATTGTATAGAGGGCGTCTTCACTTCCATTTCCCTCAGTTGAGTCTCCAGGTCCAACACTCTGCATTGCAGCAAAGAGCGCTCCCCTCACATGCAATGTCCCTGTATTACATTTTTCATAGCGTCCCTCTCCACCACCCTGGAACCCACAGAGCACTCATTTGGATGCCCCAGCCACCAGACATCTTGCAACTGCATGGCATCCATCCAGAACCTAAAGTGGTTAGTCGCTTGGAGTACCAGTGTCCCAAGAAATGGGGGCACAGACCTGTCCATATGTGAGTTATACGCACAATTAAAATCTCCCCAGATGGTCAGTGACAGGGGATTTAGAAGCAGGACCAGGGACAGCGCATGGAGAAATTCACCCTGAAGTGTGTTGAGTCTGTTTATTGCTATTATCGATAGGGGCCTACCAGTCAGTGTTCCTTTCAACTATACCTACCTGCCAGGGTCTATGTGATCCTAGTGGGTACATAGGACACTCCAGGTGCAATCCGGATAATGACCACTCGGGGGTAGGCTGAGCAATTAGTGCCAAATACCTGCCCGCCACAACATCTAGTGACTTTTTCTAATTCTGTGGCCACCAGGTGGGTCTCCTGAAGACATGTGTAATGTATGTGCCTATGGCGAAGATAGGTATATATTCTATGGTGCATAATTGGTGTCGCCATGCCCTTGATGATCCAGGTCAGGACATTGTAAGAAATTACCATATATGTGTATGGAATATCAAGGGTTCGACATCTGAGGTGTCCCCTACTTCCCGCACATCCATCCATCGAATCAATCCCCTGGTATTGACCCACTCAGCTCAACACAACACAACAGAAACTTTATCTTTCGTGGTTTGGATGCTAACAGGCATCATGCCACAAAATCCTCCAAAAGTGCACTATGGAATCAACACGTGTTCACAATGTGAAGCAGACCTTGCTGAATTTTTATGAGGGTGAGGCCCAAAGTTGTGTGTCCAAGGTTTGGGTCCGGGTGCAGGTGCTGATTTCCAGCCCATACTCAGAGAACCTGCTGCAGCGTGACTCCCATCAATAAATGCACCAGGGACCAATGGTCATTACATTCCTTACCTTTCCTCTTCTGCCCCCCACAGCGGTCCTCAGTTCTGGAACCCTTCTCAAAATAACATGTTATGGGGTTAGAGCCACTGCCCAAAGCAATCTCACCGACCTAGTCGCGGACATGCTCTCCAACAGTGTAGACCCAGGGGTGTTTGGTATTGATTCTTGGTCAGTATCATGGGCGAGGACTAGAAATATGTTGGTACCATGGAGGGACACCTTTGCCACCACCTGTGCTCCCTTCTTCGTGGCCTGCTTTATGAAAGGGCGAGATTGCGGCTGGGATGACGTCTCCTACGCTTGGATCCTCCCTTAGACCATAGTAGGGTGTCGTCTCCTGATGTTATCGCTGGGTTCTGGATTCCCTTAGAACGCAGAAACTCCCAGGCTTGCTCCAGAGTGGTGAAGAAAGGTATCCTGTCAGCATCTATGACCCAAAGCTTGGCAGGAAAGAGCAGTGCATACCTCAGTCGCATATTGCAAATTGTGCATTGATCTCCCCAAACGTGTTGTGACATCTATGTACCTCGGTGGTGTAATCTGGATATGCTGTGATAATATTCCCATTTTGCAGCCAGGGGCCTTTGGTCCGGAATACATGCAGTAGAATGCCTCTATCCCTGTAGTTGAGAAGGTGTGCTATGACAGGATGAGGTGTAGCCTCTGGTGGGGGTGGGGGGGCGACCCATAATCCTATGTGCCCTCTTAACAGAGAAGAATTTAGGAGTGTGGTTTGGCAGCACTGTAGTGGTCCGCCAGACTTCAAGGAACAACTCCATAATGGGACCTTCTGATCCCTCAGGGAAGCCCAGGAATCTAACACTGTTCCTTCCAGAGAGTCCTTCTGCATCTTCTGCCCTTATTTTGAGATCTTATAGTTCAGGTTGTAGGATTTTCACTTGCTCCTGTATTGTTATCTTCGAGGGGCGCAAGGATGTCAGGGACGATTCCGCCTCATCTGCTCAGTCCGTGAGCTTAGTGTAGTCAGCTCTCAGTAGACTCGTGTTGATCTGAATTGCCCCCAGGTGTTCCTCCATAGCCATTTTGGAGTCCTGGATAGCCTGAGGCACTTTGTCCAACATCCTCTTTTTTTTTTTCAAGAGCGCATTCCAGTTGCTGGATTGGGTCCTCCCGCATAGAGGGGGTCACCAGCGTATCCATGATGGTCTTCTGTGGAGGCAGTTTGGGGTCCTTCAGTTGCACCATGCCCATGTTCCTGCCACTCGTAGTGTCCAGCACAGCAATAAAGGATAATTCTCGTCCAGTCACTGGTCTGATCTGCCAATTGGCAATGAGGAGATGGCCTAAGAAAGTTTGAGATTTGCAGTGCATGGTGGGTAAGAATTCCTTGTGGGATCCTTGTGAGGCATACCACCCCAAACTCCTTTTGTTGTCTAGTTTTCAAAAATGTCTGTTCGTAGGTGGGGCTATAGCTCAACCCAAATACCCTACCTACCCTTATTGCTTATCTCTCAACATAGAGATTTAGGGCCTTTTGTGTCATTTCCTCTTTGACCATCTACACAAGTGGGATACTGGTCTTATTCGGAGACTTGTGGGAGCTCAGGGTGGTAGCAGACCTGTGGCTCAACTCTGATTTCATGTCTTTTTACTACAGAAATATGATGAAAATGTTTGTTTCTTACCTAAGTTTGACTTTTTCAAGGGTTTCTGGGAAATAGTACCTGGTAACAGCCATGCAAGTCATACACCCCTGGAGCCCCTGGTTGTCTAATGTTGAAAAAGGTGCAGGTTTGTCTAGGTGGTGGCTGAGCTAGGGCCCAACATCCCAAGGACCACTATCTACTCTTGAAAAATTAATCAAATATGCATGTGTGCCGTGACATAGGACTGTGCCGTTTTGTGGTCTTGTTGAACCAGGATGGGCACTCAAAGAGCTACAGTCATTGTTTTTGTTCACTACTGCCTTTGCCAGGACTAAAACAGTGCAAGTGTGGTGGTGGCAGCATACCGTGTAGTGATCAGTAGTAGTCAACATGACCTTTTTACCTTAGGTCACTGAAGGGAGTCCTACAGGCTCACTCACCTCTTCTAAAGTTCTGCTGCTGTGTGTTCAACTCACCCCTGGCCAACATCAGGCTGATCTGGAAGTGTGTGCATGAGAAAATCATCTGCTGAATGCATGTGCTTGTGCAAGACATACACAACACATAGGGTTAAATTTGTGAACAGTGTGCACATGGTAAATATCTATGTGCTAGTAATGTGTGCTCAAAGTGGCACACTCTAGTACAGTACAAAAGAAGCGTAGTACTAAACAATGTGCATGGAGTGTGTGTTCTGCAAGTGAGTATGCTGATGGTAGCATGATACGTGTGGTTTCAGTATTGGACACTGAGGCCCTCATTATGACATTGGCGGTAAATTCCACTTACCGCCACGCTGACGGCCACCAACTTACCTCAGCGGATATCCGTTCACCATATTATGATACACACACACCAATCCATCAGTATACAGCCACTTACACAAATCAGCCCCCTCAAAGGTCAGTGATAAACTGGTGAAATCAAAACCCACACAATTACGCCAACAGAACAACGCCCACCACATTTTGACCCACGAATCACCACGGCGGACATTCAACGGCGGTAAACCATTGGCGGTACATACCGCTGCGCTCAAAATGGACACACACAAACAAAACACCACATTGAACAATTCAAACAACACACACCTGACACCCATACACATACCACACCCACACCACTGTAAAACACACATCCACATTACCCACGACCCTTAACCATTACAAACCATTGCCAGCAAACAGGCACCAAGACCACTGACACAACCAGAGACACACACTATTCACACCTATACACCACTCACGCACCGCACATCACACACCCCAACACATTACCCAACACACCCTCACCAACAAATCTCTCACAACATCCATGGTACCACAAAGACACCGCTGTTTTACAGAGGATGAGCTAAGTGTCATGGTGGAGGAAATTATCAGGGTAGAGCCACAGTTATTTAAAGCACAGGTGCAGCAGGTATCGATAGCTAGGAAGATGTAGCTATGGCGGAGAATCATGGACAGGTTCAACGCCGTGGGACAGCACCCAAGAACTATGGATGACATCAGGAAGAGGTGGAATGACCTACGGGTGAAGGTACATTCCATAGCAGCAAGACACCAGCTTGCTGTACAGAGGACTGGCTGTGGACCCCAACCTCCTCCCCCACAACTAACAACATGGGAGGAGCAAGTCTTGGCAATCCTGCATCCTGAGGGCCTGGACGGAGTAGTCAGGAGTAAGTCAACTCTCTATTACTACTATTACTATTACTATTACTATTACTATTACTATTACTCTATTACTACTACCCCCCTACCTGCATGCCATCACATACCCACACCCTCACTCCAATCACTTCACCACTTCCCACACACCCCACCATCACATCTCACTCATCCCAATACCAAGGCCTGCATTCTCTACCAATACACCGCTCACAGCCCTGCATGGGCACTCATCACTAAAGCATGCACACTATAGAGAACTTACTATCCCACCATACACCAACGTACACAAGTGAAAGCCGCCAGGGCAAATCCAACCAAAGAGGGCAAGCCAGGGATGCACAATATGTCAGACACAGAAACCATAACACATCATTTACATCCCCACAAGTACCCCAGCCAATGTCATCAGAGAGGAGGTGCCATCCACTATCCAGTCCCCCAACTGAAAAGGCCCTCAGTAATGACAGCAACTCTGCTCTTCAGGATCTGGATGACCTATCTGGCCCATCAGGGACCACTGGACAGCCGGTGACCCAGGCCCAGTCACACACCACCACAGAGCCTCACCCATCATTAAACACAACGCAGCACCCACCCAGCATTCCCACACCTCTATTCCCAGGACATGTCAATCAGCAGTGTGTCCACCTCTAAAGGGACCGCAGGGCACATCTCATACCCAGGACAATCAGGAACCTGGGGTCAGTGGCAGGGGGCACACCGTTCAGGGGACAGAAGCACAGGCCAACAGGGAAACTGGATGGAGTGCTGTGCGCCGGGGGAGGACAGGCCCATTGAACCGACTCTCCAGGAGGCACTTGCAGAGATCCTGTTGAGCTTATCAACATTCCCAGGACATGATGGCCCAGATCCTGGACAACGTGCAGGAGAACAGGTGGCTGCAGGAGGGACAGTACCAGGGGATAGGGGAGGACTTGCAGGCCATCAACAACACTCTGATCTCCATAGCAGGGGTGCTGGGAGACATGGCCAACATCATGAGGGAGGCAGTCTCACACCAGCGGGCCCCTTCCACTAGTCAGACACATGAACAGCCTTCCACTTCTGTTGCCGCTAGTGTCCAGGAGGCCCCACCACAGGACTCACAGGCCACCAGCACCCCTCCCCCTGCAGAAGGTGAACCACCACGCAAACGTTCCCTGCAATCCAGACAGAAGCCAGAGACACTTGCCAAGACCCCTGCCAGGAAATGAGACTCTTCTGATTTTCACCCTTGTGTCCCACCCTGTCCATCTTGAACTGCCATTGCTCCCCTTCCTATGTCCCCATGGACAATGCACCTGTGCTACAAGCAGACTAGAACAATACCCTGGACTTTCCTCCATCATCACCTCATCCCGTTGCACTTTCCCCTCCATATTTTAGCACTTCAATGAACACCCTTGGGAAAAAATAATTTTGGAGTATGTCATGTATATCAAATATGTATTCATTGAAACAGGTACAAACATTGCAAACCTACTGTACAGAAAATCATAGATTAATGACCTGTAGCTGGCTACATTGATCACACTAGGAGTATATGCCAGGTCACCCACATCTGCAAAATGAATTGCCAGAGGGAACAGTAAGTGGGCATATAAGTGGGAAATATCAGCATGCCATTGCCACACAAATTCAAACAAATGTCATTGAAATGTGAAGTAACACTGCCCTACCTGCATGTCATTGGAAGTATTGTCGAATCACAGATGTTCTGTTGTCCTCATCCTCATCCTCTGCCTCATCATCGTCATCTCCAGCCTCCTCCTCCTCCTGCAGGAATGGGACATGGTGTCTGAGGACCAGGTTGTGCAACATGCAGCATGTCACCACTATCTGGCAGACCTTCTTGGGTGAGTAGCACAGGGATCTACCTGTTAGATGGAGGCGTAGGAACCTGGCCTTCAGGAAGCCAAAGGTCCTTTCAATTATCCTTCTGGTTCGCCCATGGGCCTTATTATAATGTTCTTCTGCCCTTGTCCTGGCATTCCTCACAGGGGTCAGCAGCCATGATAGGTTTGGGTAACTAGAGTCACCTGCAAATATTGAGGGACAACATTTAGCCACACCCTGTCCCATACGGCCCACACTATAGGCATACACCAACATATACTGCGTGGGAACCAGGGCTCACCTATTAGCCACACCTTGTGCCTCTGTAGTTGGCCCATCACATTTGGGATGCTGCTATTCCTCAGGACAAAGGCATCATGCACCGAACCAGGATACTTAGCATTGATGTGGGAGATGTACTAGGCCGCAAGGCACACTATCTGTACATTCACAGAGTGGAAACTCTTACGATTCCTGAACACCTGATCATTCTGACTGGGGGGACAAATGCAATATGTATTCCATCAATTGCCCCAATTATGTTGGGTATATGTCCCATTGCGTAGAACTCGGCCTTCACTGTGGCCAAATCTTCAACCTGGGGGAAATAATGTAGCTGCGCATTTGTTTAATCAGGGCAGACAACACTCTTGTCAGCACGATTGAGAACATTGGCTGTGACATTCCTGCTGCCAAGCCAACTGTCACTTGGAAAGAACCAGTTGCCAGGAAATGGAGTACAGATAGCACTTGCACAAGAGGGAGGATCCCTGTGGGGTGACATATAGCAGAAATCAGGTCAGGCTCCCATTGGGCACACATCTCTGTGATTATGGCCCTGTCAAGTCTATAGGTGAGTATAATGTGCCTGTCCTCCAGTGTTGCCAAGTCCACAAGGGGTCTGTACACTGGGTATGTCTCCATCTCCTGTTCATCTGCAGCAGTAGCAATCTAAGGGACACAAGAATGAGGAGACTGTCACAACCTGAACAATAGAGCTACAACAGAACCTTGCATCCTGTAAACATGTAATGGGTCATTGTGATATATCCAATATGTCCTAATATATCATGTGATGGAACATTATTCCAGGGTCTGCCCCCCCCACTAAAATGGCGTCCACCTGTCCTGTATGGAGGGACAGGTGGAAGTGAGGTAATTCTGCTGATGTTGTGCGCCGTTGCGGGAGGCGGTCGGGAACCGCGGTGCATCTCCTCATTGGCTAACATTGGGCCCTATGGAGTACAGTGGCCAATGGTGATCTATGCCGGCAGTGACTATATGCACCGGCACGAACGTGACTGCCATTTTCTATCTGATTGCTCACTAGCTACCTGACCTTACATAGAAGAGGACCTACACTGCATGTGCTGCTGTGACCTGTGTCTGGAACCTACCATGGCCCGTGTGACCGGGGAAAGGGCCCCAGCCTTCACTTCGGAGGAGTTGGAGAGACTGGTGGATGGGGTCCTACCTCAGTACGGACTGTTGTATGGGCCTTCAGACAGGTGAGTACACTGTGAGCATGATGCATGTGGCATGAATGCATGGAGTTGTGTGTGTGAAGGCCTCACGTAAGGGGGTGGGTGGATGTCCTCTGGACGGCGTACAGGTTGTGTGCTGGGCCATGTGTGTGTAAATGGTGATGGAAACGGATATGGTGGGCCATATGTGTAACAGGCAGGACTGTTCGTCTATCTCTATTTTCCTGTGTCTATTGCCTCTGTAGGTCAGCGCCCATCAAAAGAAGGGTATATGGCAGGCCATCGCCAAGGAGGTGCAGATCCTGTGGGTCTATGGCAGGCGGGGCACCCACTGTTGGAAACAGTGGGAGGATCTGAGATGCTGGCCACGGAAGACGGTAGAGGCCCAGCTGGGGGTGGCGTCCCAATAATGAAGGGGTGCCTGTCGAACCCTGACCCCCCTGATGGCCCACATACTGGTGGTGGCCTATCCTGAACTGGATGGGCGCTTAAGGGCATCACAGCTGCTACAAGGGGGTGAGTACAGTGCCCATCATTTTACGCATGGTAGAGTGGCATCCGGTTGGAGGATGTGTGTCAGTGGGTGCCCCTAGGCCAGGTCTGACATTGCAGTGTAGGTCCCCTGGTGGCTAGGGTTCAGAAGGGAAATTCTTACAACCTAGCTTGTAGGCATCCACTACTGATCAGGGCTACATGGGTCCTAGGTGTGCTGCATTTGGTGGCGTGTGACCCTCCCCATGCCTTGGCCGCTAACCATTTCTCTGGTAGTGCATTGTATATTGCGTAGGCCTGTTCCCTGTGTGTGAGGGTGCTGTGTATGCCAACAGTGGTATTTGTGAACCACTGACCAAGTGTATCCTTTGTCTCTCCCCCTCCCTTTTTGTTTTGTCGTCCTGTCCTTATGTGTATTCACATCATCTGGCGGAGGAGCAGAGGCACCGGTGATGGAAGGAGCTGCATCCCACAGGACCCAGGAGGCAGAGTCCACCGACAATGAGGGCACCAGTGGGACAGAGGGAGATGGGAGCACCATGACGGAGACTGGAGGGGACAGTTCTGGCACAGATACATCCTCCGATGAAAGCTCCCTGGTGGTGGCGAACACTTCTGTGACCACCCCAGCTATAGGTACAGCTGCCACCCCCCATACCAGCATCACCCTCCCAGCAGCCCCTCATCGAGTTGCTCGTGCCCGGTCACCCAGGAGGGTGGGCATCTCCTTCGCCCCAGGCACCTCAGGCCCTGCCCCAGTAAGTCATGCTGCCCTGAGTAAGGCGGCTATTGACCTACTGAGATCCACCGCTGTAGGGAAGTCAACCATTGTGAATGCCATCCAGGGCTGGCTGCCTAGATGCAACAATCTAATGGATTCCTGCAGGGCATTCACACTGGATTAGCCGCCCAACAGAGATTGATTCAGGCTCTGGCCTTCTCTCTGAAGACAGCCATTGTTCCTGTTTCTACCGTCCCCCCTCCAACTTCCACTGCCCAGTCCCATTCCCCCCAACCCCAACATATCCCAGGCACACATATAGACGAGCATTCACACAAGACAACACCCAAGAGTGTCACAGGCAAACACAAGCACCACATGTCATACACAGGCACTCACACAAACACCATCCAGTTTCAGACACAACAACATCCACTATTTCCTCAATCTCCCCCTCCACAACCTCTCTCCCAGCTACATCCACACTTACATCTGCATGCACTACATCATCATCCACTACCAGCATCACCACACCAAGCAGAACACACACCTCAGCTGGCAGACACCTTCACAACATCCATGCAAACATCCACTATGTCCTCTCCCACTGTGTCTGTCCCCCCTCCTAAAGTGCACAAACGCAAGCACTCAGACACCAAACAGCCATCCACCTCACAACAGCATACAGCCTATGCAAATGCACCCAAATCCAGCAGACAGACACCTCCAAAAACCACTTCCTCATCCTCCACTCCCATTCCTTCTCCCTCTTCCCTCCCCAATGTCCCTAAAAAACGTTTCCTATCCACCATTGACCTCTTCCCTGCCCCTACCCCTCCCCCCGTCCTGCACGTATATGGCCAGGGTAGGAAGAACTCAGCCAAGCACCTCAGTAGACCACGGGCCCAGTACTCACCACACCCACTCGTGGTGGAAAGGGATCCAGCCCACATGTTCTGAAGGGGAAGGTGCCTGCACCAGCCAGCTTAAAGGGGAAGGAGACTGCCCAGCAGGCAAGAAGGGAAAGGGGCCTGCACCTACCACCCGAAAGGCCAAGGACCTGCACCAGCAGACAGGAAGAGCAAGGAGCCTGCACCTGCACCCCGAAAGGCTGGGGAGCCTGCACCAGCAGGCAGGAAGAGCAAGGAGCCTGCACCAGCATGCAGAAAGAGCAAGGGGCCTGGAACTGTGACGGAGCCCCCACCACCAACCATGGTTGTGCAGCCATCCGAGGTTGCAGGGGATTGGCAGGAGCCTCCCCCACCACTGTGCAGCTGTACGAGGTTGCAGGGGACGGGCAGGAGCCTCCCCCCACCAGCAGCACCACCACTATGCAGCCGTCACCGCCGGTGTACGGTATGTAATCCTGCCTCCATGGGCTGCTGTGTGGCCTGCCCCCTCCAAAACCAGAGGGTATGACACCCACCTGAGAGACTGTGGCTCATCACTCCCCAGGATCAAGCACGGGGCAGGTTGCCCCCTTCAGAACCAGTGAGTATGACACCTACCTGAGAAACTGTGGCCCATCACTCCCCAGGATCAAGCACAGGGCAGGTTGCCCCCTCCGGAACTAGTGGGTATGACACCCACCTGAGTGGCTGTGGCTCATCACTCCCCAGGATCAAGCACAGGGCAGGATGCCCCCCCCAGAACCAGTGGTCTTGTTACATCTCCCGGCTGACCTGCCCCCAACTGAGGTGCCTGCGTATTTACCAACTGATGCCCCTGCAGTGTTCTCTCTGTGTTGAAGCAGGTGATGTGTGGCCTTGGACTTTGGCCGTGGCCATTTGGCCTACGCAAATTGAGGACTGGGCTGTGTCCCTTTTTCTGCACCTATGTATATATCTATTGTCTTGCCTAACTTATTTTGCATACTGTGTTGATCTCATTATATTCACTTTTATGGAATCATTTTGTCCTTGCATTATTCAGCCGAGTTACAGGGTAAAATTGTTTTTGTAATGCATCTGGTTGTATGTATGGGGTGTGTGTTGTGCATGTGTGTGTCACTCTCATTTTCCTCCAACCCTTCCTTGTGCACTAGATGGCTGTACTCACCGTCGTCGTCTTCGCCGTCGTTGGTGTTTGTGGTGGAGCAGACCGTAGAATATCATCGTGAAGACATGCAGTTCAGGTTCCATGGTGGTGTGGTTGTTCCCTGTGTCTCCAATGGTGAGTCCTTTCCCTTCTGAGCTTAGTTTCCGCCAGGCTTTTGATGTTGTTGGTACCGCCCTGGAAAAGGTGGTGGTTTGCTGTGTCTTAATATGGTGGGCGGATCATTGACTTCTGCCTGGCTGTAGGCAGCTACTGTTGTGATGGCTCTTGTTTCCGCCCTGGAGGTTAGTGTGGTACTTTGGCTGTCTATCTGAGATCTTTCCGCCATGGTAATAATTTGGTGATAGTTACCGCCAGACTGTTGGTGGTATTACCGCCACTTTATCACTGACCGCCAGGGTCGTAAGGAGGGCCTGAATGTGCTGTGACTGTACACTGTGTGAAGACGTTCCTGCACTGCTACCTAATATAGAGGACCTTGGGCTCCTAATTTGGTAATGCCACTGCTGCCTGGGTAAAACATGAGGAGAAGAGGAATCCCACCAGTCCGAGTTTGATAGTCAAGCAGAGCTGCAAGCTGGGAGGGACATACACAGTACGATGGGGGAGGCAGGCTGTGTCTGTGCCTTCCTAAGTGTTTTAGGATTGAAGGATAGATCACAAGGAATGGGCCTCGACACATCTCGGCAAAAGAGAGATTGGGCTGAAAATGGAATAAAAAAGAGAAGGGACGAGGGCCAGGATCAACATTTTGATGCACACATGACTGTGGCTGCCATCCCTCGGTGTACTCTGGTAACTCATATGAATCTTGTTGTGGGATCAATCAGCTTTGTAGTCCTTCCTCGCTGTGCTGCCCTGCTGCCTGCAGTTCCCCTGCCTGGGTTAGTAGGACTACATATTCATCCCTTGAGCCCAGAGTGACTCCATGGCCTAAATGGCTGGCCTCTCCATTTGAAGTCGCAGGGACATCAATGACTATCAAGAACCCTGCTTCTGCAACTGGACTCTCCTATCTGCCCTACCAAGTGGTGTCTCTCAGTATCGAACCCTTGAAAGTGAGCCTCTGTTGTGCATGACGGAACCAGCACATCACCTCTATTGCGTGGGTCTGAGCTGTTGTATTATCTCTGTTGCTTGGGTCAAAACCAATGGTTCGGCACCATTGCATGACCCTTAGAATTTCTGTATAAGTGCAACTGCGCAGTGCATCACTCAATGTACAAGTTGCATAGCAATGCGTTCATAAAAGCAATGCAAATGTCAAGAACTTGCTTGTCACACCCAGTAATGGATGCAATGTGTGTGGTTGCATACTAGGAAGTAGGAAGTGTAAATGTTACTTTCACTTTCTGTTAGTGTGTGTTGGTTGGTGCTCGTGGTTTTTGGAGTGCTGTGAGAGCTTGGAGGTGTTTTTTGTTCTCCGTGTCTGCTTTGTCCCTGTTAATCATATTTTGAGCAATCTTCATGCCTAAGCGTTGTTTTTTGTAGTTGTTATTTAATTTGCATTGTTGGGTATTTGTCTTTTTTTAGGTAATAGTTAATTAGGTATGGGTAGAGGTAAACGGGGTTATATATTTTTGTGGGGCAAGGATAGGTAAGGTTTGTGCCATGCTGGCCATGTCTTGTAATGGGAGAGGGAAGAACTTTACGGAGAGGGAGGAAGGTTGTCTTATTTGTCTGTTAAAGCACTTCCTGTCACTGATGCTGGCTGCAGAGGGAAGGGTGAACAGGGATACAGACCCCCATGTTTAGAAGGGTAGATGGGAGCTGGTGCATTGGTACATGAGCAAGGAGGGGCATGAGGAGCGCTCCATCTCTCGAATTAAGCCACAATGAGTAGACATCATTAACCGGTAAGTAGTTGTGCTGGTCCTGAAGGGAGTGGAGATGGGAGGCCCGGGAGGTATGTTTTAATGTACCATCTCTACATAATGGAGTAGGTAACTTTGTTAAGGTGCATATCAATATCAAAATGTATTTTAACTGTGTAGATGCCTTGTGACACACACAAGGCAAAGCAGAGTGACTTCAGGTGGCAGATGTATCAAACTGTCACACAAAGCACCACACCTAGCATAAATGATGTGTTGCTTTACAGGAAGCTACCACTCTTGGCGCTAAGTAATGGAAAACAGCCCTTTGACCAAATGAGGGTTACCCTTTATACATTTCCAGCACTGAAGAAGGTTTGGGCTTGTAAATGTGATTGGATCATTCATTTATTGCTCTTTTCCCTCCCTCGTGTGCCACAAACACTGAACAAAATATGGCTGTAACAGCCCATTTGGCTAGTTTCAAATACAGATTATTACCAACAGTTCAGAAGGTATTAGGTATGTCTGTGTGGCAAGGCTAGAATGTATGTATCAAGGAACACATTTATCAAATTTTCACACAGCACAGCACAACAAGTCACCTTGCTGTGCTGCACTGCATGAAAGTGAAAGGGCAAGAATGTATCTTATTTAAATTTGTACAGTGCATTCCTGTGCTTTCCTAGCACTGGCACACTTCTGGCTACCTAGGACCAATGCTTGCATCCTTGCTTCATGGTGCAAAGGGGGCCTGTGTGAAAACTGGCCATCACTCCTTACAACATCACATGCATGGGGCCTGATGTTGACATATGATATTAGACATTTCTGACCATTCACCTCAGTCAGATCAGGTCTGCGAGGTGCATTCCATGGTCTGAAAATGTATGCATATGTGTGTGTAAAGGTGTCCAAATGTTCTATGACACTGAATGTCATAATAATTTGTTAAGATTTGGAAGTGTGTGTAGTTACTTTATATTTGATGCATATCCATTTATCTTTTGCAGGTGGACATTGTCCATTCACTCAAAGTGAAGTTGACAACTTTAGGGATACTGGTGCGGAAAGTAAGTGTCATAAGTACATGGTTGTACCTCTGTGATGTGTGTGTGGTTCCTGATAGTATGTGGAGGTATATATCATCTGCCAGCAAATCACTCAGAATCATTGAGCAAACACATCACATATGTCAATAGTTTGTAAATAAAAAGGAGGCATGTACATGTGAATGTAGTGTCAGCATAGGCGTGGGTAATGTTTTCTACAGTACCCCACTTTAAATATGGGTATGCTATACCTGGGTTAAGCACAGAATGGCAATATCATTGTTGTAAAGCCTATGTAGCAGCAGTAGGCCTCACTGCATGGATACAAAGTCATTGGCGTAAGTTTGACCAGCTGGATATATGTTCTAGATTTACCATGTTATTTATAACAGTTATATTGGCAAATCAATGCAGCCTCATGAATCTAAACTGTGTGGCATTTATGTCAAGCTTTCATGCAGTGCAATGTGGCAGACCACCATGCAGCACTGCGTGAAAGGGAAAGAGTAGGAATGTACAGTGTTTCCTTCATACAGCACATTCCTATCCTTTCCTACTGGTGTCATACGTTTGCCTGCCTAGCACCAATGCAGGCACCCTTGCATTATGATGCAAGGGGTCCTGCATTGCCTGCATTGTAGGCAAAGACGTTATTGGGCAGGTAAGGGAAGGTTCCTGCATAAAAACACACTTTTGAGAGCTTTTTTGTTCTTTCTTTGGGTGCTACGGAATGCAGCACAGAGAGCATGAGGTAACAGAAATGTGAAAACATATTATTCTCCTGGTTTAGGTTAATCTCTGGCCTTGATGCATTATGACACGTTTGCAGGTCTAGCACTGATGCTAAATCTCTGAACCTGTAAAAATAAGGCTGTTAATGTAGTGAGACACTTAGGTGGTCATTCCGACCTAGGCGGGCGGCGGTTGCCGCCCGCCCGTCGGAAGCCGCCTGAATACCGCCCCGCGGTCAATAGACCGCGAGGGGTATTCTGACTTTCCCGCTGGGCCGGCGGGCGATCTGATTCAGATCGCCCGCCGGCCCAGCGGGAAAGCGCCTTCCACAAGGAAGCCGGCTCGGAATCGAGCCGGCGGAGTGGAAGGCGTGCGACGGGTGCAGCAGCATCACTGAAAGGCCTAGTTGGGCCCTGTTATGGGCCCCAGGGGCCCCGCGACCCCCCCTACCGCCATCCTGTTCATGGCGGCTTTCCCGCCATGAACAGGATGGCGGTAGGGGGGGTCAGAATCCCCTCGGCGGCGCAGCGAGCTGCGCCGCCTTGGAGGATTCTAAGGGGCAGTGGAAAACCGGCGGGAGACCGCCGGTTTTCCCGTTCTGACCGCGGCCAAAGCGCCGCGGTCAGAATGACCAAGGGAGCACCGCCGGCCTGTCGGCGGTGCTCCCGCCCCCGTTGGCCCTGGCGGTAGAGAACCGCCAGGGTCAGAATGAGGGCCTTAATCTCCATCTATGGAATGGCTCCCTGACACAGAGTAAGGTAAGTATGCTATGTGCACTGCCATGAGTAAGTCATGATGACGAAATGCATGCAGACCCACACAAGAATTCATTGCTTACCATTACACATCTCACTTATGTTTTGCCCTGACCTTGCTTCTGCTTGCATTAAGCAAGACCAACAGCAAAAATGTACATATCTGGCCTATGGCTATTATTTACCATTGACACATCTGATTGAATGAGGAACATTGTAATGAGTGAAATGCATGGTTCTATATGGTACCTAAATGATGTTTTGCAGACCTACACTGAATTTACTTGCCTTATTTTTACATATTATAATATGTGAAGTCATTGTAATGATGGTATACTGTACATTTCCCTATGCTAAAACCAAGTGTAGCTATGGAGTGGCACTTATGATAGCACTACAATGTCAAAAGTCGTTTGTGAATCATGATGTACAAATTATACTTGTTTTAATATGAGGTAAAGTTTTTCCCTAGCTCACATGACACCAGAAACTGCAAACCCCTTTTCCCGTGAGATGGCCACAATGTGCCCGCATTCAGAAAATTGCCAATGAATTTAGGAAAATGGGCTGTGCATTTTACAAGGCCAAGTCTGGTGCCAATTGGGACCGACCAACATCTGCCCAGGCACAGACAACCCCCGAAACTGGAGGATAAGTACGCGCGACTCAGCAGCCAGGTACATGCTACCCCACCAAGGACCCTTTGGAGAACAGCAGCTGCAAGGCACTTGACAAAGTAGAAGTGGAGGTGCAATGAAACAAATTTCAGTTTGTTGCTCGTGAGAAGGATGTGGAATATAGACATGAGGATGGCAGGAATTGAAAAGGAGCAGAACTGGCAGGGAGACATTTTTAAGAAGTGCTAGGAGGCACTTCAGAGAATAGCCGCACATATATGAACCCACTCTCAGTACTTCCCCTTCCCTGTTTTCTAATAATTTTATATTGTTACATTTATTGTCATAGTTTTAGGTCTAGTAAGTTTAGTGTAGGTTTAGGAATTGTTTAGGGTAGTTTTAGATGTTAGCAGTTTTTATATAGTAGTTTCTTAGTAATTGTTTAAGATAGAAGGCTTTGAAGTGGGTGAGGATTTATGTTTTTGTGTTTTAAAAAACATAAAAAACCCTTTTTCCAAATATATATATATATTTGGTTAGGCTTCTATATGTAGTTAGTATATATCTTCGATGTAGTTGATGTTTGTGCATTAAAGGGGTAGGGTTAAAGTTTAACTTGTCTTGTGTCAATAGAGGTTAAGCTAGGTTAAGCATTAGTAAGGTAGTATAGGCTAGTGTTTAGAATAGTTAGTGTAGATTAGTTAGGGTTAAGCAGTGTTTTTGTTATTAGGGTTTACATAGCAATAAATTATTCATTGTTCTCTAGTTGGATATTATTTATTTGTCGTGAGCTGGTACGATTGTGTTAGGTGAGTACATGATGTTCAATTTGGTCTGAGCAAATTGTAGGAATATGTTACATTGTCAGAGTCCTCTGGACAACTGTAGGTCTTCCTCACATCCGAGTTATATATGGAACCATTTGCATACTTTAGACACTGTAAGTGAGGCCCAGTATTTGATTTTACACACATCACAACTCAGGTAGTCTCTGTACTGCAGCACCCTGTGTGATAGGGAGAGGGCAGGTAAGAGTTGTATTTGACATTTTACTACAAATTGCTGATCTCTGCCTGCAGGGGGGCACAAATGGCTACCTAGCACTAATGAAGATACACTTGCACCATAATGCAAGGGATTCTGTATTGTTGGCTGGTTTGTAACTGTTCAAGAAGTCACTTTTGCCTGGACAACATCCATCATCATTGGCATACACTTCACGCTAAGTGTGGCACATCATGCAGCTCTCTTAGAAAAAGCTGACAATACTTTTTGGCCATATATCTCCCATTTCCCCCCCCCCCTGTGTTAGTGTAGCACTGTTACTGATTCTCTGGTCTGCCACAAATTCAAAATTGTATGTGCAAATAGGTGATTTGTAGATGCACTCACACTCAGCACATGTGAGGCTTCTCTGAGGCAGAGTAACACAATAACAATGAATAAGTAACCCTGGAGCTAGTCACTCATAAAAATTATGACCGCTCATCACAACCTGGTTCCCTTCCCCTTCAAGAAAGAAGTGTTTTCCTTTTTAGTGACCCTCACCAACTCTAGTGGTGGCATGCTTCACTATTGGGTCCACCCTAACTCCTAGAGACCCTAAAGGCCAGGGTGGGCTGTACCTGCTGTCGGGAGCACTTAGGATAGATTCTACCAGGGTCTAAATAAAAATAAAATACTGGTCACCAAGGTGTCCCTTTATTCGTGATGCCAGTAGCTATGATTTAAAACTAGTACAACTAAGGGGGATCTCTAGATATATTATGGTCCCAGGAACCTAGGGGTATATTTATAATCAGTTTTTGCTGAATTAGAGTCATTTTTTTAATGCTAATTCAGAGCAAACCAACCGCCATATTTTTATTTTGATGCTAGAAGATGGAGGTGTTACTGATACAGCTTGCTAGACGGCGCAGAGGACAGCAACCACACCAGCAATCACCAGCACAACAACGCGGCCCACAAAGGCAAAGCAGAAGGCAGGAGAGGGTCTTCAGAGCCAGGACAACCCTCCTTGGACTCATGGACCTGGACATAATTAGGACTTATAGACTCAACCGGTAAGCTATACTACACCTGCTGCACCACATTGAGCCAGAAATTGCAGCCACTCTACAGACCCCACACAACATACCACCTATAACAAAGCTGCTCGCTGTCTATCACATGCTGGCAAGTGGCTCATTTCAAACAACAAGTGCACTGGTTGGTGATGTCTCACAGCCTCTGCATTCCTGCCAAAGGTGTTAGACACCATCATCTCCCTGACACCCGCTACATAAGATTCCCCAACACCCAGCAAAAGCAGCAGGAGAAGAAACAGGGGTTCTATCAAAGCCATGGTTTCCCGCATGTGCTCGGTGCAATGGACTGCACCCATGTCCGGCTCATACCACCTGCAGCAACGGAGCACTTATACCGGAGTCGCAAGCACACACATTCCATTAATGTGCAGGCCATAGTGGACCACCGCAGATTATTCATAAACTTTTTAGCCAAGTATCCTGGGAGTGTCCATGACGCCTACATATTCCGACACAGCAGGATCAATGAACAATTCCAGGATGGACAATTTGGAAATGGCCTACTTGTGGGTAAGTCTACAATTCTAGTAATGTACACCCAACACCCCAACCCTGTCAGACACACAAGACATACACCACTACAGTAACATATGGCCAGGGTTACACACATGTGCAGGTGATAACACATATGACCATGCTGCAGTACAGCACAATCAGTGCACAACATCAATACATACACCCACATGTATGTAACACACCAGCAACTTGACAGGCACACCACTGGAAGGACAGGTGCAGACATGTATCCTTTGAAAACAGCAGAACTACACAGACCACCACAAGTGCCCTCAGGTTGCCCACTATGTACATATCACACACACTAGACCAAACAAACAATTTCACCAACACGTCAAAGGCATACTCCATGTCCATGCCATGTAAATTCCAAATAGGCACAGATGTCTCAAGTCATGCTGTGCAAATCACTGCCAGAACAAATGTCAAACACCACACAACTTGCGCCTATATCGACTGCATCTCATCAACACATACTTAACTTACCTTTAGTGTGCAGATACATCTGCCTCACACACATAGGAATACAAGGACAATCCCCATCACATACCATGTACCAGATGTGTGAGAAAGTGGAACCACAATCACTGTAGTGCAACCTCACATGCAACACTCACTGACTCACAATACCATCATGTCTGTACCAGATAGAAGAAATGGCCTAACAGGGGCAGAGACACAGTCGGACAGTGCAGATCATGGATGTCACAGTGGGACCCAGTAGGAGACAACAGGACATCACTGACCTCACATGCACTGTGCCAAGGGACACATTAGCTAAGTAGCTGAGCTACATCCCGTAGCCGGTACTGTGCATGTGTCGACAGTAGAAATGCACATTAATGTTTAGGAAGATAGAAGAGACACTGCTAGTTATGTTGATCATCCTGTGATAATGGGATACACACCCTTGGATACCTCATGGCTGACACAAATATTAGCTGCTACATGGAAACACCAAGGGAACAATGTAATAGCTCATAGTTCCATAGTCATGACGTGCACTGTATGTACATCTTGGCAGATGACCATCTCTTCATTACTTGAAGCCACATTCTTAATTGGCCACCCTCCCATGCAGCGTATGTAGCGTGTAAGGGGTGTGCAATGTTTCTCGCTGTAGGTCTCTCACCACAAGATACATAGCATGAAGGTGCAGACTCAAATGTAGCTGTCCCCTAAAACCTGAGGAAGTGCCAACAACAAATACCACCCCAGGAGTGCAGTATGCAGGTTGCAAATAGGAGGCAGATTGTGCTATGAACTCAGATGAATGTGGCACAAGTGCATGCTGCACACGGCTGCACACACAGAAAGAGCCAATTGGCCATCAAAAAAGCACAGCACAGATACACCCACCTCCACAAGGCAGATAGTCAAGTACCCTTGTGTAGGGTAGGTAGAGTGGGTGCCCAGCTACACATGAGCAACTGGCGCAGGGGACAACAAAGGGTTACTAGTAACATGTCACACATGGGGCATTTTTGCATAATTGAAATGTTGCAGGACACAGCAGCCAGTTTAGGAGACATGTTGTGCATTCACACTTACCAAATTCATAGGCCCTAAGTGTCACACATCATCTGCAATGACACATGTCAATAGGGATGGGATGTCCAGGCACTGTAGTGCTATCATGTTGCCACTACATCTGACCCCATTGTTTATTTAGGATGTGTCATGTCCCTTCTAATGATAGCACACTGCTACAAAGGTGCATTACACAACGTATGGTACATACATAATGACTATCAGTGTAGAATCCAAATCAAGTGTTCTAGATCCTTGACCCAAACACAAACAACACAGTGCTGAGGAAAGATCACACAAGGATAGGAACTCACACCAAAACACAAATACATATGAGCTACAACCAGATCATAATATCAACTGCCAAGCTACAGGACTTACCTTTTGCAAGCCCTTATAACAACTTACTCATGTAATCTTTTGCAGTGGATCTGGGTTATGGCATGGATAATGACCCCATTTCACAACCCAAGCACAGCAGCAGAGTGTGCATTTAATGAGAGACATTGGAGGGCACGGACTATTGTGGAGAGGACATTTGGCATCCTGAAGTCCAGATTCAGGTGCCTGGACATCACAGGAGGCAGCCTCCTATATGCCCCACAAATGGTCTGCAAGGTCATATTGACTTGTGCTATCCTGCACAACATATGTATACAGATTAACGTACCATTATATGAGCAGGTTGATGACCTGCCTGAGGAGGAGGAGGATGGTCAAGAAGGAAATGACAGGGAAGACCACAACACAGCTGCTGGGATCCGCCGCAGACTGCACATTGTACAGAACTTCTTCACATAATCATTACTAACTCACCTTGTAAATAAAGCATCTCACTCCTTCACACAATCTGGCTTAGGTGTCTTCAATCTCTTAAACATGTACTTTAGGATTATGAGTCTAAATTCAGGTAGCATGTCACAAATACAAATCTGAATAGTACTGTATCAACATCACATGTGAAGTGTAAGAGTGAGCTGCTACCATCACACACATCACAATCAGCCTCATCACTTGAATGTGACAACTGAAGGACACAGTTTATGGACCACAACATATTAATTACATCCACGTTGCCAACTTGTAAAACAATAGCTCATCACACACAACAAGTACATGTCTAATAATGACCTAAATAAGGGACCCACACACGAGGCAATGGATGTCAAAATATGGTGAGACTGTAATGCTTGAACAGACCACTAACACAACTCAGTGTGAGAGTTGTAACGGCTGCATGGAGCATGTGTGACAAGGTGGGGACATCATTGGTGACAATGCTCAACATGATTAGCCCAGGTATGACAAGCAATGGGAGAAATGGAGCATGCACAGTACATCCATGGAAATCATTCCTGCCACTGCCATGGGGCACGATCCTGTCACAGGGCAGACATGGCCTCACACTTTGCACAGACATGTCTATGGAATGCACATCAGAATGGATGTGGATATATGCAGCTAGGGCTGCAGGTCCACCACAAAGTAATTGTAATTACAAAACAGAATGTTATGATTTTCAACTGTTCATTGTGTTCCATGCATGATATGGTTGGAATGTAGGCACAGTGTGTCAATCACAGTATGTAGCAAAGATGTACACATGTCAGACATATGTGTAGTCCACAAACAAGTCATCCATATACTCAAGATCAACATATGGAGACATTTCTCAGGTAACATTTGCCAAATAGCACTCAGCCATCATCAACAACCCCTGAGCTGTGAATGTTGCATGAAATGTGATGATCTGTAAGACAACTACACACAGCACATAAGTGAACACAAATCACAAACCATGACGCTTGCATAGTACTGACTGCCATACATATGTGGATACACTGTTGTCACACATACAGACATATGCATGACGTGTATACATTTGCATGCTGTTGATTCTGTAACACACACATTGGTGTAACAGACCAATCACACCCAAATCACATTGTACAATGGAGTACAACTTGTGGCCATACACAAAATGCCATACTGCAGCCCAGCACATACAATCTTTATGTTGATACGCGGTCCACACATTAACAAATGTTCACATCACGCAATTAGGATTGGAGTAAAAAAAAAGACGCAAATACATCGAAAATATCCGCAAACGCAAAGTATCTGACCCATGAGCCCTTGATGTGTTTTTCACTTTTGCACCCATTGCAATGCTGATTTACAGTTAAATCGACACTTAAGGGTAGTGCATCAATTTAAATAGACACATGCAAGTAATGTATCAGAAATTCGCACGCAAATATCAGATGTATCAAAAAAATACATGCATAACAGAAAACGTGTTGCAAGGGCACAAGAGGTGATGTAAGAGGATATCCTGTTTACAGGCATGGTACAGTGGGTGTACTTTCACTGTCTCTTTACAGTCTGTGCCTCTTTTGGCTGTGTGGTTGTGTTTTGGAGTTAGTGGTGTCTTCTTGTTATTTAGTGTATCTTGTGCTGTCCCTCCTGTTGTGTTACTGTTGTATTTGATTGTCATTTGTCCCAGTGTCTGTGAATTTGTGTGTCTAGTGTATTTTACCTTGTACTTGTGCTGTGGGGTGTCTGCCTGGGTAAGTTCCATAGGTGGGGTAGTTGGGTTATTGAATTTTTGGTTGTTCAGTTTCCTTTCATTATTTCTGTTTCCCAATACTAGTGTTTTACATTTTTGCCTACCTGTACCCCAGTGCAATGTCTGGCAGGGGGAGGCAGACCAGAATGGGAGAGGAGGAGCTGGGAGGCTTTATTTGGCTGGTAGCTCACTACCTCCCATTGATGCTAGACATAGGTGGCCGTGTGATCCAGGGCTACCGTACCGAGGCAAGGGGGCTGCGGTGGGGAAAGGTGCTCCACCACCTGAAGAGGGTGTACCACTGCAGTCGCAATGACCATCAGCTGAAGCATCGCTGGGCTGATCTTGTGGCTGGGGAGCAGGATCTTCTCAACCATCTTGGTGTGGTGATTGGTGGCCCTGTTGCTGAGTACCCCATTGGCTAACTAATTACTGTTCACTGCACCTGAATGACAGTAGCAGGTGTGTTGGAGTGCTGCATGCAATGCTTGTGGACAGGTTGCATGCAATTAAAATGAAGTGTCACTGTGCCAGTATAGATATGAGCTTCACATATCCTAACATTTTACAAATGCAAGTCAGAAGTTAGGAAAGTCATGCACATCCATCACTAAGTCACACATTTCAGGGGCCATGGCAACATCTGTGCCCCAGCATTGTGTCATGTATGATAAGCCAAGACACTGTCAGCATACCATTTGTAAGTGGATTGTGATAACTAAGTACGACAATCCATGCATAGTGCAATATTGTCAGATTTACACATACGTCATCCCTGCCAATATGTTTACAAAGGGGGAATACCCGCCTTCGAGGGCACTGGCAATGGGCCATTTGATGCCATCACCCAATTGTGACACATCAGTCATGGGTTACTCAATGCTTGAAAATTGCAGACTGACTATTTAGCAGCTTGTCCTCACACAAAGTGCCTCTGTGAGCCTTGTAGGACAAGCCAGAATACATGAATCAGTTGTCTTGCAGAGCACAAGGGTTTTGTCTTTTATCTGTCACCAAACTCCTCCTCATTCCATGGAGTTCCATCTTTTATGGATTGTCCACACATGTTTGTTGCATGGTGTAGCACTACTTGAGTCTCATATGCAGTGTAAGAGTGCAGATGTATGGCTCTCAGAGTGACAGTCTCATTGTGAGTTTGCAGCGGTGTGTCTGTTGCACTGTCCACAACCTGGATGATTTCCTCACTCTTCTGAAATAGTACATACAGCCATATGTTGTCCACTAGTAGTAACAGTGATGTGATATTAACCATGGTTTTCCATCCATATATTTCATAGGCGAGGTGGCAAGATTTGAGGACCCAGATGTATCCAGTAAGTGTGATATTGTCTGTCCTGTGTAGTGTTGAAGTGTTTAGTGTGAGTGAGTCATGAGTTCAACATCCAATGGTAGAAGTGATGAGCTCTAAAATGATCTGAATTCAAAGTAGCCTGGATGGTGACACTGTGTCACATTAAAGTGGTCCCCCATGCACATGCAGAGAGTCATATCTTGTGAGGCTTCTGGAGCTCAATGGCCAGCATTGTGTAAACAAGGTGATGCCAAGCCACATGTAGCTCCACATGTGACTTAGATGTGCACTGTGGTGTGTAAAATGGCACTGGAACACACTGTAATTCCAGCGACACAGTGATGTACCATTTTGGACACAAATTGCTGCATCCCTGTATTGTAACGTACATGTAGGATTGTGTGGTCATTTGTCCCCAGCATGGTGCCAATCATTTTTTAGTCCACTTATATGACTACGATATGGAATGTAATAGGCGTGCCTGCAGGTCAAGTCCAGTCATGTGCTTGCATGGTTATGGTGTATGAGGAATGGTATTGGCTGATCAGGCATTGATGGGTGTCTACACATGGACACGTGAATATAGAAGTGATAGACCTATGGATACTAGCTTTGTTTCTGTCTCCAGCTAAATTTTGGTTCACTACCTGGCTCTATGTATGAGTATGCATGCATTGGTGGATGGCCTGGACAGTTGAGATCTTGATCTGTATGGCCTATACCCCCTGCACAGGTAGTGAGATTAACAAATGTGTAGGTAGATATGATGCTCACAGTGTAGGTGACAGTCATTTTGATCAGGCTTGCATGTGCACCTATCAACACTGAACCCTTATGGTAAACAACAGCATCCTATACTTCCAATAACAGCATCAAGTTTCAGGTGAAGGGGAATAGTGGTCCTGAGCAATGTGATTTTGACACTGCCTAAGCATTGTCACACATGGTGCAAAGTCTAAGCAGATCCAAATTAGTTTGTTACCTATTCTTGTTTTGGATGGCTATGGTGTAAGGGAAATGGTGCCAATGCAGGGTTGTCATTTCATTCATCAGGGCCATATTATCATCTGGATTGTGAGTAGGAGTGCATGTGCTATTCAACGTAGATAGTAAGCTAATTTACTGTACATACTCCACACAATGCTGACACCAATGGTTGCATGTCTCATTTAACAGCTGCCAACATGAATAACAAACAACTTGGTGCCTTTCAGAAGAGGGCAGTGCGCTAAAGGCACATATTGACAGTGGAATCTGGGTTGAGGAGGATGGCACGCCGCTATCGCTCGGAGCGATCCACTGGTGAGTGGCGGACATTCAGCCAAGAGGGATCCACACAGCCCACACAGGCCGGACCAAGAACCACAGCTGTGCAGGGGACCACAGCTGCCAACATGAATATTGCTCCAGCTGCTGCACCCACAAGTACCATCACACAGCCAACCACATCTGCTGCCATGGACATGAGTGCCATAACAGATATTCAGAGGGATGTACAACAGGTCCTCCAAAATTTGGACTCCATTGAGAAGGAGGTGACCAAGAATTGCAAGGCCTTTCAGAATATTAAGAAAAGACTGAAAAGGGCCAACCTCTGAATGGCATTATGTCACTCCTCCCAAGTTCATTCCCGTCCCTCCTCTTTTTCTAGGTTTTTTGTGGGTATTAGGGGGTTAGTTGTAGGTTGGTATAGGTTAGTGGGTTATTTAGGATAGGTAGGTTTAGGGTGGGTTTTCAAATCCTAATGTATTAGTATGTGGGTGGGGGGTGATGTTGGGGCTTTTATATGTTTAGAAAAAAAAACAATAAAAAAAAAAAAATCCACAAATATATATGTTTGTTTAGTCATAGTTAGTAAATGTTTAGTTTAGTGTATGTTGTCCTGCCTGTGTCCTGTGATATAATGGGGGTGGGGGCAAATGTTTAGAGTGTGCCGTTAAATGTGTAAGGTAAGTGTAGCATAGAGTAGTTCGGGTCTGTTGTGGGTTATGTATAGTTAGGATAGGTAAGGTTAGGACATGTGTTAATTACTATTGTTTTATTGATTAAATATTCATGATAAAAAATTAATGGGTACTCCCTTATTTCATGTGTCATATGCTTGTGTCTCTGGGTCTTCCCATGGGTGTACAGTGCAAATTGTGTGTTGTCCTGGGGACTGCGTCGTGCATCCAAATCCCTCTCTTGAAATGTTCAATGCTGCCTTATGACTGAGCTGTCACATTGGCAGCTACAACACCATCTACTTACCTGTGCACCTGCCATCCAGTGTTCCCACCACTCAAGCTGACTATGTGGACCACGTATAGGACAAGATAGGTGTGTGTATTCAGCTGACATTGTATGGGTTTTGTATTGGAATGTTGCACAATGTGGGACATATTACAACAGCCCACATATCATTCCTATCCTGCTAAACAGAGCAGTGGCAATAATGGATGAGTTTGAGTCCCTCTGTTTCACACCAATGTGTTCTACCGGTACTCCCAGCTGGCGATATTACCCAATTACTGTTTCACACCCATTCTTGCAGTATGTAGTGGGTGTAGCATACATATGTTCAATATGTATCACACAATTAGTGATTTGCTTGTAGGGGATGAGGCCAACATCAACCTACAACATGTAGGTACCATGTGCATAGATATGTGCCCACATATTCATGCACTCTGTGACTTGAGACATGGTACACACATCACAACACTAGACATAGTAGAAGTGTCACAACACACATAAACATGCTAGTTGTGTAGGTGGTGTTTATTTACAAGTGTAACAGTGCTAAGTATATACAATGTCCAGGTTTGTGACCCCATTCCTGGAATCCATCCAATTGGGACACTACACAAGTCCAGGGTTGAGGGGCATGTCATGAAACATGTTTAGGTAAAGTGTCTTTCAGTGCAGGAGAGCATAAATTGCCAAATGGAAAGTTAGGGACTATAGCAGTCCATAGCAGAAAACTCAAAAGTGTGTTGAGGAGGAGTACATATCTCTCAGAGGTCCAACACTGGCATGATGTCAAGCACAGGACAAAGGTAAACACTGCCCATGTGGCATGGGCTGGTGCTACCCGGAGCTCCTACAGATGAAGACGATCTGTTCCACATCTTCATCCTCCGATGTGTGTGGTGCCTCCTCTACCCTTGATGGTGATAGTGGGGATGTAGAGGGGGCCACACACACCTCAGTGGTTGCAGGTGTGGCCTCCCAATTCCAAGCAGCTGCCATCTATGGCACTACATATGGCATCACTGCAGCAAGGAGGAGCTGCTTGTTTTTACGTATAGCTGTAACATCCCTGTGGTAGACATCCATGTTTACCCTGAGGGAGACTAATCCCCGGTGCATGGAGTCCTTATTTTCCTCAGGCACACTGCTGCCAGTTTGGGAGGGAAGTTGTTGTGGCCTCTCCCTCATGGCAGCAGATATGTCCCTCGGACACTCCTGGACTCCACGCATTGGGGAGTGTGTGCGTTGGTTGGTTACAGTTTCTTCTTTTGCCATGACAATGCATGTCCGCATCCCCTCAAGGTTGGCTGCCATTGTTTGCATCCCCACCAGTACCTCCTTGGGCAGCTCCTGTTGGACTCCTACCACTGTCCTCTCAAAGCTGGTGTCTGTGTCCTTGGAGTCCTCTGCTGTGTCAGTGCTGGCAGGTCGTACACTTGGGGTGCTAAGTGGGGCCTGTGAGATGTCTGCTAATTCTATACTCCTCCGTGAGACTGGAGGTAGTGTCCGCATGTTCACAAGGACTTCTTGGAGGATCTCTTGGCTGATAGTTGCCAGCTGGCCATCCAGGTCATCAGGGGACTCCAGGACAGGACGGTCCGCAGGAGAGCCATCACCCTCTGCAATTAGATGGTGTAAAATCACTGCTTCACATTAGTGACACAAGAATGCAACATATGTAAGTGAATACAGGGCACCCCTGTGTTGTCCCCCATGCTGGTGCAAGATTCAGCTGCCAGCATCATAGCAGGCATCCTTGCACCATTGTGCAAGGATCTATGCAGTGAGGGGTGTGACTGTTTATGTGCGTGAAAGTATCCCTTCATGCACATTAACAATTACCAATGGCGCTTTGGCACTTCTGTGTGAGCTGTAGAATGCAGCACACTCGGAAGAGCCAAATCGTCATTTACATATGATTGTTTATGTGGATGAACACCTTCTTGCTCATAATCAATAATTTCTGGCATTTTGCTCTTCCTATGCATGTAGCAGAATGCAGCACACATTGGAATATCTGAAATGAAGGTGGTATAAATGTATTCCTCCTCGTTGCACCCTGCTAATGCCACCCTTGGGGCTGGTATAATAGGTTTGGCCCTACCTACAATATTCCTTTTATCTGAGGCAGCATCAAAATTTAGGGGGTCATTCCAACCCTGGCGGTCAATGACCGCCGGGTTGGAGGACCGGGGAGCACCGCCGACAGGCCGGCGGTGCTCCCAAGGGCATTCCGACCGCGGCGGTAAAGCCGCGGTCGGACCGGCAACACTGGCGGTCTCCCGCCAGTGTACCGCCGCCCTTTGGAATCCTCCAAGGCGGCGCAGCTAGCTGCGCCGCCGAGGGGATTCCGACCCCCCCAACCGCCATCCAGTTCCCAGCGGTCCACCTGCCGGGAACCGGATGGCGGTAGGGGGGGTCGCGGGGCCCCTGGGGGCCCCTGCAGTGCCCATGCCACTGGCATGGGCACTGCAGGGGCCCCCGTAAGAGGGCCCCTACAAGTATTTCACTGTCTGCTTGGCCGACAGTGAAATACTTGACGGGTGCAACAGCACCCGTCGCACCTTCCCACTCCGCCGGCTCGATTACGAGCCGGCATCCTCGTGGGAAGGGAGTTTTGCCCTGGGCTGGCGGGCGGTCTTGGAAAAACTTAGAATACCCTCCGCGGTCTTTCGACCGCGGAGCGGTATTTCGGAGGGGGGAACTCTGGCGGGCGGCCTCCGCCGCCCGTCAGGGTCAGAATGACCCCCTTAATGTGTGTTGCTGTGGCACGCCCACAGCAACACCCATTGCACCACCTTCCATGCACAGTCATGATCAGGTGGCTACGTATAAACAAGGGTACATAATGCCAAAAAAGTGGCTTAACGCTACCTTGTCAATACAGCACAGTGCGTAGCGCCACAGGAGCTCCAGTGGCTCAAAGGGCCTATGATGCACCCATTAGTTCCAATGGATTGTTCCAATACATCATAGCTGCAGTCTGCAGCCCTATGCCCAACCTGCATGTCACATGAATGGAAGCCCAGTTGCCACTATTGGTTGCATCACATCTTCTAAGTGCGTTGTCTATCCTTATTGTGTCTTGACGGCCTCTTATCTTGTTCTACTCTCCCTTTGCATCCATTTGCATGGTGAGGCCTTGCAATGTGTGTTGCAGTGCTCATGCCACAGAACCACACATGGTAATTTTCACCTGTCCCAGTCTTACATGTTTCACATACACCCATGCTGTGCTGAGACCTTGCACCACCCCAGGGATGGCATATTCGCAACACTGTGCTCTTGTTGCCATTGATGTCTCCTCATGTTGTCATTTGTGTTTGTGTGCTACTTTGCATAGCACTCATGGACTTGGCAGAGTACTGTTCAACTCCAGTCGGTGTAGGTTATTTACTTTATTAAACACCTATGTCCTCCCCCTCAATGCATCCCTCCTTGCACTATGATACATGAGTGGAGCATGGTGACGGCACAGCTCATGTGACAAAACCACAAGGTTGAACCCAGGGATGGGCAATATGGGTATGACATTTCTGCTGTGTGCATAATTCTGTACGTGACAGTGCCTGATGGTAAATGTGTCACTGGACATTGCCAATTCAGAGGAGTAGTACTTTAGGGCCTAAGGTAGGTTCATATTTCATGTGCATCAGTCCAAGGGGCACCTGACTGCCACTGTGTAATTGTTCACCCCCTACAGCACAGGTGGTAGTGGCAACTGTTGTCAATGTGTAATGCCCCATGGGCCAATGGCCTGGACATGGCAGGTTAACAGCAGCTGACAGACTGGCTGTGGCATCTGACACCAGACCAGTAATACGTTCAACAATACCCTCCAGATATATTTCCAAATATCCTCCAGCCTTTGCATTGCAGTGTCACCCCCATGAAATGGTTGTTGGTGAAGTGGAGTGGCGTGGTCCTGGGTGCACCTGCACAGCCCATGCGCTTGGCATGGGCAGTGCAGGGTGCCCCATACCTTGGTCCTTTGCTCTTTCCACTGCCTGATTTGCAGGGCTGAGTGCAGCGTGTCCTGTTACACCCAATGCAGGCCACAACTGGCACTGACTCTATTTGATCCATTTATAATGTCTAGTAAGTGCCCCACAGAGCTACCATGTGCAGACATATTACCAGCCGCCATAACAACGTGTGACTCATACTGCCAAGTGCAATGGGTACACTGCACTGGCAGTCTTACCAACACCAGGCTTGGCCATATATCATCCCTAGCCCATCAATGTGGAATTAACCGCCATTATGTGACAGCCATACCCCATGTGATGTATGTGTATGTTTATTTCCCCATTCCCATGTATCTGACATGGTTGTGTCCAAATAGTTGTTGGCTCAGCCTGTGACTGTTGTGACCTACTGTTTGTTATCTGTAGTACATAATTTCTGTAGTGGCACATTGCAGTTCAGCATCAAGACCTCAGTTCAGTTGGTCTGGGTAGTGGCATGTTACCAATGATCCCAGTCCAGCCTGCTATTCCCACAGCACCTGTTGAGTTGATTGTTCCATGCACCCAGGGGACAAACTGACTGCGTTTTGTAGGGATGGCTGACTCATGTGGATGTGTTGTTTAAGTGTGGTGGTGCTAAAGGCACATGCTTGGGTACTTTTGGGACAGTTGCAATGACTAATGTGCTGTGAGATGCAGCACAAATGTGTTTGGGCAATGAGGCAAGGCTGTTGCAAAATGTTACAGCAAGGGACACCACTATGTAGTTCACCCAGGAATTGTGTTGACTGACTACCTGGTCTCTGAGGTCTTGTTCGTGTTAGTGGTGTTGATGTGACTGCATGCAAGGGATATTGTGATGTCACAACCAGTGGCACAGTGATTATACATGCTATCCATCCCAAGTGCTGCCTTTGTACATGTGGATATTTAGGCCTGGTATTCTTAATATGTCCAGGTTGTGTATGTTTCAATGGTGCATCGCACTCCCAAGGCATAGGTACATAGGTAGGCTTACGTTGGCATGGTGCAACTTCCTTAATGTGCATTGCATCCCTCTGCGCTCCTTTGATATACATTGTGTAAGTCCTATGTGCCTTCCCCTTCTTGCACTTGGCATTTATTTCCCCTATGTAACTTACCCTGCATTTGTGGTGTTTCCTGGTATTCTGCCCTGTCCTGTCCTTGTATCCCCGTGACGATTTCTTCCGAGATGACCACGCAAACCATCTCCTCCATCTCATCCATGTCCTCTTGCGGTGCTGGACTCCCACCTCCTGTTTGCAGTGCTGCCTTCCTGTTCCTTGCCATTTTTTCCTTAGTCCTTCTATGGCAGTCATGCCAGTGTTTCTTGCACTCAGTCACAGTTCTACTAACCTCTGCCACACTGTTGATCTTATCCACAATCTGCTGCCATATTACCTCTCTCCTTCCAATTGGCAATTTAGAGATGACGAAGGGTTGATTTTGATGCTCCGTCACCTCGCTCACCAGTATTTCATGCTCCTCTGCACTGAAACGACACTTCCTCTTTTTCTTCTCCCTCCCCTGGGTCTTGTACGAGTCCTGCTGGCTGGTTCCTGGTTGAATGGGGTCTCCCTGGGGTCTCTCCTGGCTTCTGGGATCCATTATGGGGCTCCTTTGCACTGTTCGCTCCGTCAGCGCCTGTTTTTGACAGGCACAGGCAAAAATGGTGCAATTCTGTTTTACGACGTGTTTCCATGTCGTAAACCAGATTAGAGTCATTTTTCCTCCATTAATGTCTTTTTGCCTTACGACAAGGCGCAATGGCTAATGTGGGAAAAAATTACTCTAGACATTTTTCAGCGCTACTCAGAGTACAAGTATAAATTTGATGTGCGAGTGGCATTAAAAAATGGCACTAATCAGCTCTTGCCTTTTTGACACAAAACTGCATTAGCGCTGTTTTGCTTCAAAAGGTATAACTTAGGGCCCTCATCTAAATTGAAATATTGATCAGTGTCAACATGTTTCAGCCCTTTAGAAGGCCTATAAAGTCTCAGGCTTTCGTCAGGACAGAAATATAATGTAGTGTCCCGAGGAGGTATGTGCCATAGGATACATGCACATATACTTGTGTATTCACATGCAAACTGAAAAAAAATGTAAACTTAACTCACCTATTCACGAGTCTGTGAAGCTGAAACATGGTCCTGGGAAGGAAATAATAACAACATGTAAATCTACTCAAACAAGGCACAGAAAAATAAAACCATATCAAAAACAAAACATTTAACCGCTTCTGTGCCTTGGACGAAGTGACCTCGTCCAAGGCTACAGTTCCCGTGTGCCTTGGACGAGGTCACCTCGTCCAAGGCACAGGAACTAGGGGGAGCACTAGCGCTCCGCCCCGTGTGCACCTCCTCCCTCCCCCAAGGTGGGGATGGAAGGGGAAGACCTTCCCCTTCCACCCCGACCCCCCCCGGCAATCTGATGACGTCAGCGCGCGCACAGCGCTCCGACGTCATCAAGTGTTGCCGGGACGCGCTGGAAGCCATTTGCTTCCAGCGCGTCGAGGGGAAAGGAACTCTACAGGTGAGTCCTTTCCTTTTTTGGGGTTTTGGGGGGGGGGAAACAGACACGGGGGAAAGGAAAGGGTTTTTCCTTTCAACCTGTGCCTGGAGCAGGAATCTCCACTAGCCACCAGGGATTTTTCCAGGTCTGTTTCTTTTGGGGGTGACCCCTTGGGCAAGGGTCGCCCCCCCGGGGGTCAATTTTTTTTAGTATTTCGCCCCCCCCCCCCCCCGGGGGCAGATCGACGATTTTTCGGCCGATCTGCCCCCGGGGGGGGGGGCGAAATCCACTAGACACCAGGGATTTATTTTTAGAGAAAAGTTTCTTTTGGGGGAGACCCCTTGGGCAAGGGTCGCCCCCCTGGGGGGCTATTTTTTTAGTATTTCGCCCCCCCTGGGGGCAGATCGCCGATTTTTCGGCGGATCTGCCCCCAGGGGGGGGCCAAATCCACTAGACACCAGGGATTTCTTTGTAAATAAATGTTTCTTTTGGGGGCGACCCCTTGGGCAAGGGTCGCCCCCCTATGGGGCTAATTTTTTTAGTATTTCGCCCCCCCCCCCGGGGGCAGATCGCCGATTTTTTGACCGATCTGCCCCCAAGGGGGGGGGCAAAATCCACTAGACACCAGGGATTTTGTTTTTATTGTTTATTTTGGGGGCAACCCCTTGGGCAAGGGTCGCTCCCCTGGGGGGCTATTTTTTTTTTCTGTTTCGGCCCCCTCCGATGGCAGACCAGCCATTTTTTGGGACGATCTGGCCCCCGGGGGGATGGAAGCACACTAGGCGCCAGGGATTGTGTGGTGTGTGTTTGGGGGCACCCCTTGGGCAACGGTCGCCCCCCCAAAGTGGGGAAAGTTTGTATTGGCCATCTCTGCCCCCTTTGGGGGCAGAAGGGCCTATTTTTGTAGGGTGTTTTGTAGGGTGTTTTGTAGGGTGTTGCCCATTTCTGCCCTCCTTGGGGGCAGATTGGCCAATTTTTTTACGCCCATCTGCCCCCGAGGGGGGCAGGATCCACTAAGGTACCAGGGACAACTTCTAAGTTCTTGGTGGTGGGGTGTTTGTCAACTGGCAAAGTATTTGTATTTGTGATTATAACAATTTATTTCTTCTTTTTCTTCTAGTTCAACGCTTTTGCTTCCTTTGCTGTGGATCCTTGCGGTTTTGGCAGTAGTTGTCCTGCGGTTTGCATAGTTGCATGTTTTAGGTAAGTGAAAGCAATTTACTCCAAAGGAGTATTGTTGACATGCATGAATAACATGTTTGCAGGTGGTGTACCAAATGCAGTATTGTGTGTTTGAAATTGTCCTTAGATTTGAGCACAATGATATTTGTGTTGTCATATGTCTAATTTGCTTTTTTCTTTTTAGTGGGATATCATTGGTGATTGCTGTGTCTGTGCAGAGTAGTTGCTTGGTGAGTAGCTTTTTCAGGCGAGTGCGTGGTATAGTTTTTTTAGTACATAACTCTTTGTGGTAAAGCTACACTTTGTTTATTACTTATTTTAGTGCTAGTTGTTGTTGGCAATCCATTTGTTGTTAGTGAGGATCATGGCTAGCTGCAGAGTGACCGCTCAGCAGGTTGTTCGCATGCTCTTTGAGTCGTCTTCAGACCATGATTACAACACTGACTCTGCATCTGAGGCAGAGGAGGAAGCAGGAGATTCTGGAAGTGAGTTTTCTGTCCGAGAGTATTCTTCTGATGAGGAAGCTACTCTCTGTGCAGATGAAGTGCCTGTGTTAGAGGAGGACATTGATGTGCCAAGAGTGCAGCAGCCTGGGGCTGAAGGGTTTCCCATTAGAAGACCTGACACCTGGATTGCCCCAAACATGGAGCAGCCACAGTTACCTGCATTTACTAGTCTCCCAGGGTGTAGAGTTAATACGGAAACTTTTTGCCTGTCCATTTCTTTCACTTGTTTATGGACGATGTATTTTTGGAAGAGATTGTGGAGCAGACAAATGTATATGCAGAGCAATATTTGCGGGACAACGCTGCCAGACTTAAGCCTCAGTCTAGAGCTACTCAGTGGGTTCAAACATATCTGGAAGAGATGAAAAAGTTTTTAGGTTGGTCTTTTTTGATGGGGTTGATCAGGAAGCCGTCACTGGCTTCTTATTGGTCTACTAGTCCCTTGATGGCAACGGCTATATTTCCTGCAACTATGACACGTAATCGGTATTTGCTTCTTCTTCGTATGCTGCATTTTGTAGACAATGCTTTAGCCTTGCCACGAGATCACCCTGATTGTGACCGTCTTTTTAAGATTAGGCGTGTCCTTGATCATTTTGTGGATCGGTTTTCAGAGGTGTATGTTCCAGGCAAAGAGATAAGTGTGGACGAGTCTTTGGTCCTTTTCAAAGGGCGTTTAGTTTTTAAGCAGTACATTCCTAGTAAGAGGGCACGGTATGGGATTAAATTGTATCTGCTGTCAGAAAGCAGTACAGGATATGTGTATAATTTCCGGGTCTACACTGGTAGGGATTCCAGTATTGACCCTCCTGGTTGTCCGGCCACTTTTGGAGTTAGCGAAAAAATTGTGTGGGAACTTGCTAGACGGCTGTTTAACAAAGGTCACCATTTGTACGTAGATAATTTCTACACTGGAGTGCAGTTGTTCAAGGAGTTGTTTAGAGTGGACACTGTTGCTTGTGGCACAATCCGTTCTAACCGGAAAGGCTATCCAAGGGAGCTTGTCTGTAAAAAACTTGAGAGGGGACAGTGCAGTGCCTTGCGGAATAATGAGCTGCTAGCTATGAAATTTTCAGACAGGAGGGATGTGTACATGCTATCTACCATCCATGATGAGAGTACTTCCCCTGTGACTGTTTGGGGTCAGGTTGCGGAAGTGCGCAAACCTCCGAGCATTTTGGACTACAATAGGCACATGGGTGGTGTTGATAGAGTAGATCAGAGGTTGGAACCTTACACTGCTCTTCGTAAGTCTTACGTGTGGTATAAAAAGTTGGCTCTACATTTATTTCATTTGGCAACTTTTAATGCCTTTATTGTATACAAGGATTGTTCACCTTAGTCAAGGTTGACATTTGTTAAATTTCAGGAGTCGGTGATAGAAAGCCTTATTGTGGTGGAACCGGCAAGAGTTTCAAGAGTAGAAGTCGTGGAGGATGTGGCTAGATTGAATGATCAGCACTTTCCAGATCACATTCCTCCCACTCCCAAAAAAGACTTGCCCACAAAGAAATGTAGAGTATGTGCCAGGAGATTAATCCGGAGGGAGAGCCGGATGTACTGCCCGAATGCCCTTCAAAGCCTGGGCTGTGTGTGCCCAGCTGTTATAGAAGTTACCACACAAAGAAAAACTTCTGGGAAATACCGTGAGGGTAAGCTGTCTGTTTTATATTTTCATATGTTTCACGGTTGGCATCTCTGTCATGTATTTAGTTAGAGCTCTTGTGTTTGTAGTTTTGTGCTTATTTTATAATTAGTTAGTGGTTTCTTTGTTGTTTATAAACATTAAAAAAGTGATGGCGGTGTGCGTGGGGTGGCCCTTGGCTGGCGGTGTGCGTGGGGTGGCGCTTGGCTGGCGGTGTGCGTGGGGTGGGGCTTGGAAGGCGGTGTGCGTGGGGTGGCGCTTGGTTGGCCTGTGTGCGTTGGGTGGCGCTTGGCTGGCGGTGTGCGTGGGGTGGGGCTTGGAAGGCGGTGTGCGTGGGGTGGCGCTTGGCTGGCGGTGTGCGTGGGGTGGCGCTTGGCTGGCGGTGTACTTGGGGTCGGGCTTGGAAGTCGGTGTGCGTGGGGTGGCGCTTGGCTGGCGGTGTGCGTGGGGTGGCGGTTGGCTGGCGGTGTGCGTGGGGTGGCGCTTGGCTGGCGGTGTGCGTGGGGTCGGCTTGGAAGGCGATGTGCGTGGGGTGGCGCTTGGCTGGCGGTGTGCGTAGGGTGGGGTTTGGAAGGCGGTGTGCGTGGGGTGGGGCTTGGAAGGCGGTATGCTTGGGGTGGGGCTTGGCTGGCGGTGTGCGTGGGGTGGCGCTTGGCTGGCGGTGTGCGTGGGGTGGCGCTTGGCTGGCGGTGTGCGTGGGGTCGGCTTGGAAGGCGATGTGCGTGGGGTGGCGCTTGGCTGGCGGTGTGCGTAGGGTGGGGTTTGGAAGGCGGTGTGCGTGGGGTGGGGCTTGGAAGGCGGTATGCTTGGGGTGGGGCTTGGCTGGCGGTGTGCGTGGGGTGGCGCTTGGCTGGTGGTGTACGTGGGGTGGGGCTTGGCTGGCGGTGTGCGTGGGGTGGGGCTTGGAAGGCGGTGTGCTTGGGGTGGGGCTTGGCTGGCGGTGTGCTTGGGGTGGGGCTTGGCTGGCAGTATGCTTGGGATGGCGCTTGGCTGGCGGTGCCAGCCAAACGCCAGTCCACACTCCCATCAGCTGGTGTGATTCTTATATCAGGCATCTGGGCATATGTAAGTGATGGGCCATTGAGTGGCGCGGTCTGTCGATGTGACTGTTGTAATGTGCTGCGCCCGTGGCTGGCGGTGTGAATGGTCTTGTGCGTGTCACATATGAAAGGTGTGTGAATGGACTGTAAAGCGGTTGGTGCCTTGTCGCGGCTTTACAGCTCACGAGCTGTGAGTCATTGGTTCAGTTTTTTGCCTTTCAGTTAGTAACAGTGCATTTCATTTTTGTGAAATCTCTTGTTAATAAAATTTGATCCACTGAACCATCACTCACCCTCGTGCCAAATCCAACCAGTATGTGTTGTAAAAATGATAAAACCTGCTCCGCGGTAATCAGGCGTCGCAGCACACCTGTGACATGCTAGGTGCCTCGGGTGGGACCCCGATGATGAAGCGTGCCACCAACTTGGTTGGTGGGTGAGGGGTCTTTTTTCACATAACCTAAGTGCGTTTCTTTTCACAATTTTAGTGTTTGGCACATCACGGACGTATGTGGACACATCAAAATGATATATTACAAAACGACCTGTGTTTGGGGGGGAGGGTGCACCTATGTTTTTGGTCCTGGGTTCGGCCTTCATCTAGGGAAACCTACCAAACCCAGACATTTTTTAAAACTAGACACCCCAAGGAGTCCAGGGAGGTGTGGCTTGCGTGGCTCCCCCAACATTTTCTTACCCAGACTCCTCTGTTAACCTCAAAATTTGCTTAAAAAGCATATTTTCCTGACTTTTCTTAGTAGGATCACCGCTCCAGCAAAAAATTCCTACTCCCCAGTTTTCCCCTCAGTTTCCCAAGTAAAATGACACCTCACTTATGTGTGTCCCCAAAGCAGAGTCAGTCTAAAGATGTATAAAACAATATGTTCTTATAAACTCGCTGTGCTATCCCCTCTATCTCTACAAGTTTTGGGCCTTATTCTGTTGCAGGCACCTGGCCCACACTCACAAGTGAGGTATAATTTTTATCGGAAGACTTGGGGGAACGCTGGGTGGAAGGAAATTTGTGGCTCCTCTCAGATTCCAGAACTTTCTGTCACCGAAATGAGAGGAAAAGGTGTTTTTTTAGCCAAATTTTGAGGTTTGCAAAGGAATCTGGGTAACAGAACCTGGTCAGAGCCCCACAAGTCACCCCATCTTGGATTCCTCTAGGTCTATAGTTTTCAAAAATGCACAGGTTTGGTAGGTTCCCCTAGGTGCCGGCTGAGCTACAGGCTAAAATCCACAGGTAGGCACTGTTTTCTATGAAAAAATGTGATGTGTCCACGTTGTGTTTTGGGCCATTTCCTGTTGCGGACGCTAGGCCTACCCACACAAGTGAGGTATCATTTTTATCGGGAGACTTGGGGGAACGCTGGGTGGAAGGAAATTTGTGCCTCCTCTCAGATTCCAGAACTTTCTGTCACCATAATATGAGGAACATGTGTTTTTTTAGCCAAATTGTGAGGTTTGCAAAGGATTCTGGGTAACAGAACCTGGTCAGAGCCCCACAAGTCACCCCATCTTGGATTCCCTAGGTCTCTAGTTTTAAAAAATGCACAGGTTTGGTAGGTTTCCCTAGGTGCCGGCTGAGCTAAAGGCCAAAATCTACAGGTAGGCACTTTGCAAAAAACAGCTCTGTTTTCTGTCAAAAAATGGGATGTGTCCACGTTGCGCTTTGGGGCATTTCCTGTCGCGGGCGCTAGGCCTACCCACACAAGTGAGGTATAATTTTTATCGGGAGACTTGGGGGAACGCTGGGTGGAAAGAAATGTGTGGCTCCTCTCAGATTCCAGAACTTTCTTTCACCATAATGTGAGGAACATGTGTTTTTTTAGCCAAATGTTGAGGTTTGCAAAGGTTTCTGGGTAACAGAACCTGGTCAGAGCCCCACAAGTAACCCCATCTTGGATTCCCCTAGGTCTCTAGTTTTCAACAATGCACAGGTTTGGTAGGTTTCCCTAGGTGCCGGCTGAGCTAGAGGCCAAAATCTACTACTTTGCAAAAAACAGCTCTGTTTTCTGTCAAAAAATGGGATGTGTCCATGTTGCGCTTTGGGGGATTTCCTGTCGCGAGCGCTAGGCCTACCCACACAAGTGAGGTATCATTTTTATCGGGAGACTTGGGGGAACGCTGGGGGGAAGGTAATTTGTGGCTCGTCTCAGATTCCAGAACTTTCTGTCACCATAATGTGAGGAAAATGTGTTTTCTTAGCCAAATTTTGAGCTTTGCAAAGGATTCTGGGTTACAGAACCTGGCCAGAGCCCCACAATCACCCCATCTTGGATTCCCCTAGGTCTTTAGATTTAAAAAATGCACAGGTTTGGTAGGTTTCCTTAGGTGCCGGCTGAGCTAGAGGCCAAAATCTACAGGTAGGCACTTTGCAAAAAACAGCTCTGTTTTCTGTCAAAATATGGGATGTGTCCACGTTGTGCTTTGGGGCATTTCCTGTCGCGGGCGCTAGGCCTACCCACACAAGTAAGGTATCATTTTTATCGGGAGACTTGGGGGAACTCTGGGTGGAAAGAAATTTGTGCCTCCTCTCAGATTCCAAAACTTTCTGCCACAGAAATGTGAGGAACATGTGTTTTTTTAGCCAAATTTTGAGGTTTGCAAAGGATTCTGGGTAACAGAACCTGGTCAGAGCCCCACAAGTCACCCCATCTTAGATTCCCCTAGGTCTCTAGTTTTCAAAAATGCACAGGTTTGGTAGGTTTCCCTAGGTGCCGGCTGAGCTAGAGGCCAAAATCTACAGGTAGGCACTTTGCAAAAAACAGCTCTGTTTTCTTTAAAAAAATGGGATGTGTCCACGTTGCGCTTTGGGGCATTTCCTGTCGTGGGCGCTAGGCCTACCCACACAAGTGAGGTATCATTTTTATCGGGAGACTTGGGGGAACGCTGGGTGGAAGGAAATTTGTGGCTCCTCTAAGATTCCAGAACTTTCTTTCACCATAATGTGAGGAACATGTGGTTTTTTAGCCAAATGTTGAGGTTTGCAAAGATTTCTGGGTAACAGAACCTGGTCAGAGCCCCACAAGTAACCCCATCTTGGATTCCCCTAGGTCTCTAGTTTTCAACAATGCACAGGTTTGGTAGGTTTCCCTAGGTGCCGGCTGAGCTAGAGGCCAAAATCTACTACTTTGCAAAAAACAGCTCTGTTTTCTGTCAAAAAATGGGATGTGTCCACGTTGCGCTTTGGGGGATTTCCTGTCGAGAGCGCTAGGCCTACCCACACAAGTGAGGTATCATTTTTATCGGGAGACTTGGGGGAACGCTGGGGGGAAGGTAATTTGTGGCTCCTCTCAGATTCCAGAACTTTCTGTCACTATAATGTGAGGAAAATGTGTTTTCTTAGCCAAATTTTGAGCTTTGCAAAGGATTCTGGGTTACAGAACCTGGTCAGAGCCCCACAATCACCCCATCTTGGATTCCCCTATGTCTTTAGATTTCAAAAATGCACAGGTTTGGTAGGTTTCCTTAGGTGCCGGCTGAGCTAGAGGCCAAAATCTACAGGTAGGCACTTTGCAAAAAACAGCTCTGTTTTCTGTCAAAATATGGGATGTGTCCACGTTGTGCTTTGGGGCAATCCTGTCGCGGGCGCTAGGCCTACCCACACAAGGAAGGTATCATTTTTATCGGGAGACCTGGGGGAACTCTGGGTGGAAAGAAATTTGTGCCTCCTCTCAGATTCCAAAACTTTCTGCCACAGAAATGTGAGGAACATGTGTTTTTTTAGCCAAATTTTGAGGTTTGCAAAGGATTCTGGGTAACAGAACCTGGTCAGAGCCCCACAAGTCACCCCATCTTAGATTCCCCTAGGTCTCTAGTTTTCACAAATGCACAGGTTTGGTAGGTTTCCCTAGGTGCCGGCTGAGCTAGAGGCCAAAATCTACAGGTAGGCACTTTGCAAAAAACAGCTCTGTTTTCTGTCAAAAAATGGGATGTGTCCACGTCGTGCTTTGGGGCATTTCCTGTCGCGGGCGCTAGGCCTACCCACACAAGTAAGGTATCATTTTTATCGGGAGACTTGGGGGAACTCTGGGTGGAAAGAAATTTGTGCCTCCTCTCAGATTCCAAAACTTTCTGCCACAGAAATGTGAGGAACATGTGTTTCTTTAGCCAAATTTTGAGGTTTGCAAAGGATTCTGGGTAACAGAACCTGGTCAGAGCCCCACAAGTCACCCCATCTTAGATTCCACTAGGTCTCTAGTTTTCAAAAATGCACAGGTTTGGTAGGTTTCCCTAGGTGCCGGCTGAGCTAGAGGCCAAAATCTACAGGTAGGCACTTTGCAAAAAACAGCTCTGTTTTCAGTCAAAAAATGGGTTGTGTCCACGTTGCGCTATGGGGCATTTCCTGTCACGGGCGCTAGGCCTACCCACACAAGTGAGGTATAATTTTTATCGGGAGACTTGGGGGAACGCTGGGTGGAAGGAAATTTGTGGCTCCTCTCAGATTCCAGAACTTTCTTTCACCATAATGTGAGGAACATGTGTTTTTTTAGCCAAATGTTGAGGTTTGCAAAGGTTTCTGGGTAACAGAACCTGGTCAGAGCTCCACAAGTAACCCCATCTTGGATTCCCCTAGGTCTCTAGTTTTCAACAATGCACAGGTTTGGTAGGTTTCCCTAGGTGCCGGCTGAGCTAGAGGCCAAAATCTACTACTTTGCAAAAAACAGCTCTGTTTTCTGTCAAAAAATGGGATGTGTCCATGTTGCGCTTTGGGGGATTTCCTGTCGCGAGCGCTAGGCCTACCCACACAAGTGAGGTATCATTTTTATCAGGAGACTTGGGGGAACGCTGGGGGGAAGGTAATTTGTGGCTCCTCTCAGATTCCAGAACTTTCTGTCACCATAATGTGAGGATAATGTGTTTTCTTAGCCAAATTTTGAGCTTTGCAAAGGATTCTGGGTTACAGAACCTGGTCAGAGCCCCACAATCACCCCATCTTGGATTCCCCTAGGTCTTTAGATTTCAAAAATGCACAGGTTTGGTAGGTTTCCTTAGGTGCCGGCTGAGCTAGAGGCCAAAATCTACAGGTAGGCACTTTGCAAAAAACAGCTCTGTTTTCTGTCAAAATATGGGATGTGTCCACGTTGTGCTTTGGGGCATTTCCTGTCTCGGGCGCTAGGCCTACCCACACAAGTAAGGTATCATTTTTATCGGGAGACTTGGGGGAACTCTGGGTGGAAATAAATTTGTGCTTCCTCTCAGATTCCAAAACTTTCTGCCACAGAAACGTGAGAAACATTTGTTTTTTTAGCCAAATTTTGAGGTTTGCAAAGGATTCTGGGTAACAGAACCTGGTCAGAGCCCCACAAGTCACCCCATCTTAGATTCCCCTAAGGTCTCTAGTTTTCAAAAATGCACAGGTTTGGTAGGTTTCCCTAGGTGCCGGCTGAGCTAGAGGCCAAAATCTACAGGTAGGCACTTTGCAAAAAACAGCTCTGTTTTCAGTCAAAAAATGGGTTGTGTCCACGTTGCGCTATGGGGCATTTCCTGTCACGGGCGCTAGGCCTACCCACACAAGTGAGGTATCATTTTTATCGGGAGACCTGGGGGAACGCTGTGTGGAAGGAAATTTGTGGCTCCTCTCAGATTCCAGAACTTTCTGTCACCGAAATGAGAGGAAAAGGTGTTTTTTTAGCCAAATTTTGAGGTTTGCAAAGGAATCTGGGTAACAGAACCTGGTAAGAGCCCCACAAGTCACCCCATCTTGGATTCCTCTAGGTCTATAGTTTTCAAAAATGCACAGGTTTGGTAGGTTTCCCTAGGTGCCGGCTGAGCTACAGGCTAAAATCCACAGGTAGGCACTGTTTTCTATGAAAAAATGTGATGTGTCCACGTTGTGTTTTGGGCCATTTCCTGTTGCGGACGCTAGGCCTACTCACACAAGTGAGGTATCATTGTTATCGGGAGACTTGGGGGAACACTGGGTGGAAAGAAATTTGTGCCTCCTCTCAGATTCCAAAACTTTCTGCCACAGAAATGTGAGGAACATGTGTTTTTTTAGCCAAATTTTGAGGTTTGCAAAGGATTCTGGGTAACAGAACCTGGTCAGAGCCCCACAAGTCACCCCATCTTATATTCCCCTAGGTCTCTAGTTTTCAAAAATGCACAGGTTTGGTAGGTTTCCTTAGGTGCCGGCTGAGCTAGAGGCCAAAATCTACAGGTAGGCACTTTGCAAAAAACAGCTCTGTTTTCTGTCAAAATATGGGATGTGTCCACGTTGTGCTTTGGGGCATTTCCTGTCGCGGGCGCTAGGCCTACCCACACAAGTAAGTTATCATTTTTATCGGGAGACTTGGGGGAACTCTGGGTGGAAATAAATTTGTGCTTCCTCTCAGATTCCAAAACTTTCTGCCACAGAAACGTGAGAAACATTTGTTTTTTTAGCCAAATTTTGAGGTTTGCAAAGGATTCTGGGAAACAGAACCTGGTCAGAGCCCCACAAGTCACCCCATCTTAGATTCCCCTAAGGTCTCTAGTTTTCAAAAATGCACAGGTTTGGTAGGTTTCCCTAGGTGCCGGCTGAGCTAGAGGCCAAAATCTACAGGTAGGCACTTTGCAAAAAACAGCTCTGTTTTCAGTCAAAAAATGGGTTGTGTCCACGTTGCGCTATGGGGCATTTCCTGTCACGGGCGCTAGGCCTACCCACACAAGTGAGGTATCATTTTTATCGGGAGACCTGGGGGAACGCTGTGTGGAAGAAAATTTGTGGCTCCTCTCAGATTCCAGAACTTTCTGTCACCGAAATGAGAGGAAAAGGTGTTTTTTTAGCCAAATTTTGAGGTTTGCAAAGGAATCTGGGTAACAGAACCTGGTAAGAGCCCCACAAGTCACCCCATCTTGGATTCCTCTAGGTCTATAGTTTTAAAAAATGCACAGGTTTGGTAGGTTTCCCTAGGTGCCGGCTGAGCTACAGGCTAAAATCCACAGGTAGGCACTGTTTTCTATGAAAAAATGTGATGTGTCCACGTTGTGTTTTGGGCCATTTCCTGTTGCGGACGCTAGGCCTACTCACACAAGTGAGGTATCATTGTTATCGGGAGACTTGGGGGAACGCTGGGTGGAAAGAAATTTGTGCCTCCTCTCAGATTCCAAAACTTTCTGCCACAGAAATGTAAGGAACATGTGTTTTTTCAGCCAAATTTTGAGGTTTGCAAAGGATTCTGGGTAACCGAACCTGGTCAGAGCCCCACAAGTCACCCCATCTTATATTCCCCTAGGTCTCTAGTTTTCAAAAATGCACAGGTTTGGTAGGTTTCCCTAGGTGCCGGCTGAGCTAGAGGCCAAAATCTACAGGTAGGCACTTTGCAAAAAACAGCTCTGTTTTCAGTCAAAAAATGGGTTGTGTCCACGTTGTGCTATGGGGCATTTCCTGTCACGGGCGCTAGGCCTACCCACACAAGTGAGGTATAATTTTTATCGGGAGACTTGGGGGAACGCTGTGTGGAAGGAAATTTGTGGCTCCTCTCAGATTCCAGAACTTTCTTTCACCATAATGTGAGGAACATGTGTTTTTTTAGCCAAATGTTGAGGTTTGCAAAGGTTTCTGGGTAACAGAACCTGGTCAGAGCCCCACAAGTAACCCCATCTTGGATTCCCCTAGGTCTCTAGTTTTCAACAATGCACAGGATTGGTAGGTTTCCCTAGGTGTCGGCTGAGCTAGAGGCCAAAATCTACTACTTTGCAAAAAACAGCTCTGTTTTCTGTCAAAAAATGGGATGTGTCCATGTTGCGCATTGGGGGATTTCCTGTCCCGAGCGCTAGGCCTACCCACACAAGTGAGGTATCATTTTTATCGGGAGACTTGGGGGAACGCTGGGGGGAAGGTAATTTGTGGCTCCTCTCAGATTCCAGAACTTTCTGTCACCATAATGTGAGGAAAATGTGTTTTCTTAGCCAAATTTTGAGCTTTGCAAAGGATTCTGGGTTACAGAACCTGGTCAGAGCCCCACAATTCACCCCATCTTAGATTCCCCTAAGGTCTCTAGTTTTCAAAAATGCACAGGTTTGGTAGGTTTCCCTAGGTGCTGGCTGAGCTAGAGGCCAAAATCTACAGGTAGGCACTTTGCAAAAAACAGCTCTGTTTTCAGTCAAAAAATGGGTTGTGTCCACGTTGCGCTATGGGGCATTTCCTGTCACGGGCGCTAGGCCTACCCACACAAGTGAGGTATCATTTTTATCGGGAGACCTGGGGGAACGCTGTGTGGAAGGAAATTTGTGGCTCCTCTCAGATTCCAGAACTTTCTGTCACCGAAATGAGAGGAAAAGGTGTTTTTTTAGCCAAATTTTGAGGTTTGCAAAGGAATCTGGGTAACAGAACCTGGTAAGAGCCCCACAAGTCACCCCATCTTGGATTCCTCTAGGTCTATAGTTTTCAAAAATGCACAGGTTTGGTAGGTTTCCCTATGTGCCAGCTGAGCTACAGGCTAAAATCCACAGGTAGGCACTGTTTTCTATGAAAAAATGTGATGTGTCCACGTTGTGTTTTGGGCCATTTCCTGTTGCGGACGCTAGGCCTACCCACACAAGTGAGGTATCATTGTTATCGGGAGACTTGGGGGAACGCTGGGTGGAAAGAAATTTGTGCCTCCTCTCAGATTCCAAAACTTTCTGCCACAGAAATGTGAGGAACATGTGTTTTTTTAGCCAAATTTTGAGATTTGCAAAGGATTCTGGGTAACAGAACCTGGTCAGAGCCCCACAAGTCACCCCATCTTATATTCCCCTAGGTCTCTAGTTTTCAAAAATGCACAGGTTTGGTAGGTTTCCCTAGGTGCCGGCTGAGCTAGAGGCCAAAATCTACAGGTAGGCACTTTGCAAAAAACAGCTCTGTTTTCAGTCAAAAAATGGGTTGTGTCCACGTTGCTCTATGGGACATTTCCTGTCACGGGCGCTAGGCCTACCCACACAAGTGAGGTATAATTTTTATCGGGAGACTTGGGGGAACGCTGGTTGGAATGAAATTTGTGGCTCCTCTCAGATTCCAGAACTTTCTTTCACCATAATGTGAGGAACATGTGTTTTTTTAGCCAAATGTTGAGGTTTGCAAAGGTTTCTGGGTAACAGAACCTGGTCAGAGCCCCACAAGTAACCCCATCTTGGATTTCCCTAGGTCTCTAGTTTTCAACAATGCACAGGTTTGGTAGGTTTCCCTAGGTGCCGGCTGAGCTAGAGGCCAAAATCTACTACTTTGCAAAAAACAGCTCTGTTTTCTGTCAAAAAATGGGATGTGTCCATGTTGCGCTTTGGGGGATTTCCTGTCGCGAGCGCTAGGCCTTCCCACACAAGTGAGGTATCATTTTTATCGGGAGACTTGGGGGAACACTGGGGGAAGGTAATTTGTGGCTCCTCTCAGATTCCAGAACTTTCTGTCACCATAATGTGAGGAAAATGTGTTTTCTTAGCCAAATTATGAGCTTTGCAAAGGATTCTGGGTTACAGAACCTGGTCAGAGCCCCACAATCACCCCATCTTGGATTCCCCTAGGTCTTTAGATTTCAAAAATGCACAGGTTTGGTAGGTTTCCTTAGGTGCCGGCTGAGCTAGAGGCCAAAATCTACAGGTAGGCACTTTGCAAAAAACAGCTCTGTTTTCTGTCAAAATATGGGATGTGTCCACGTTGTGCTTTGGGGCATTTCCTGTCGCGGGCGCTAGACCTATCCACACAAGTAAGGTATCATTTTAATCGGGAGACTTGGGGGAACTCTGGGTGGAAAGAAATGTGTGCCTCCCCCCAGATTCCAAAACTTTCTGCCACAGAAATGTGAGGAACATGTGTTTTTTCTTAGCCAAATTTTGAGGTTTGCAAAGGATTCTGGGTAACAGAACCTGGTCAGAGCCCCACAAGTCACCCCATCTTAGATTCCCCTAGGTCTCTAGTTTTAAAAAATGCACAGGTTTGGTAGGTTTCACTAGGTGCCGGCTGAGCTAGAGGCCAAAATCTACAGGTAGGCACTTTGCAAAAAACAGCTCTGTTTTCTGTCAAAAAATGGGATGTGTCCACGTTGTGCTTTGGGGCATTTCCTCTTGCGGGCGCTAGGCCTACCCACACAAGTAAGGTATCATTTTTATCGGGAGACTTGGGGGAACTCTGGGTGGAAAGAAATGTGTGCCTCCTCTCAGATTCCAAAACTTTCTGCCACAGAAATGTGAGGAACATGTGTTTTTTTAGCCAAATTTTGAGGTTTGCAAAGGATTCTGGGTAACAGAACATGGTCAGAGCCCCACAAGACACCCCATCTTAGATTCCCCTAGGTCTCTAGTTTTATAAAATGCACAGGTTTGGTAGGGTTCCCTAGGTGCCGGTTGAGCTAGAGGCCAAAATCTACAGGTAGGCACTTTGCAAAAAACAGCTCTGTTTTCAGTCAAAAAATGGGTTGTGTCCACGTTGCGCTATGGGGCATTTCCTGTCACTGGCGCTAGGCCTACCCACACAAGTGAGGTATCATTTTTATCGGGAGACCTGGGGGAACGCTGTGTGGAAGGAAATTTGTGGCTCCTCTCAGATTCCAGAACTTTCTGTCACCGAAATGAGAGGAAAAGGTGTTTTTTTAGCCAAATTTTGAGGTTTGCAAAGGAATCTGGGTAACAGAACCTGGTCAGAGCCCCACAAGTCACCCCATCTTGGATTCCTCTAGGTCTATAGTTTTCAAAAATGCACAGGTTTGGTAAGTTTCCCTAGGTGCCGGCTGAGCTACAGGCTAAAATCCACAGGTAGGCACTGTTTGCTATGAAAAAATGTGATGTGTCCACGTTGTGTTTTGGGCCATTTCCTGTTGCGGACGCGAGGCCTACCCACACAAGTGAGGTATCATTTTTATCGGGAGACTTGGGGGAACGCTGGGTGGAAGGAAATTTGTGCCTCCTCTCAGATTCCAGAACTTTCTGTCACCATAATGTGAGGAACATGTGTTTTTTTAGCCAAATTGAGAGGTTTGCAAAGGATTCTGGGTAACAGAACCTGGTCAGAGCCCCACAAGTCACCCCATCTTGGATTCCCTAGGTCTCTAGTTTTAAAAAAAGCACAGGTTTGGTAGGTTTCCCTAGATGCTGGCTGAGCTAAAGGCCAAAATCTACAGGTAGGCACTTTGCAAAAAACAGCTCTGTTTTCTGTCAAAAAATGGGATGTGTCCACGTTGTGCTTTGGGGGATTTCCTGTCGCAGGCGCTAGGCCTACCCACACAAGTAAGGTATAATTTTTATCGGGAGACCTGGGGGAACGCTGTGTGGAAGGAAATTTGTGGCTCCTCTCAGATTCCAGAACTTTCTGTCACCGAAATGAGAGGAAAAGGTGTTTTTTTAGCCAAATTTTGAGGTTTGCAAAGGAATCTGGGTAACAGAACCTGGTCAGAGCCCCACAAGTCACCCCATCTTGGATTCCTCTAGGTCTATAGTTTTCAAAAATGCACAGGTTTGGTAGGTTTCCCTAGGTGCCGGCTGAGCTACAGGCTAAAATCCACAGGTAGGCACTGTTTGCTATGAAAAAATGTGATGTGTCCACGTTGTGTTTTGGGCCATTTCCTGTTGCGGACGCTAGGCCTACCCACACAAGTGAGGTATCATTTTTATCGGGAGACTTGGGGGAACGCTGGGTGGAAGGAAATTTGTGCCTCCTCTCAGATTCCAGAACTTTCTGTCACCATAATGTGAGGAACATGTGTTTTTTTTGGCCAAATTGTGAGGTTTGCAAAGGATTCTGGGTAACAGAACCTGGTCAGAGCCCCACAAGTCACCCCATCTTGGATTCCCTAGGTCTCTAGTTTTAAAAAATGCACAGGTTTGGTAGGTTTCCCTAGATGCCGGCTGAGCTAAAGGCCAAAATCTACGTGTAGGCACTTTGCAAAAAACAGCTCTGTTTTCTGTCAAAAAATGGGATGTGTGCACGTTGTGCTTTGGGGGATTTCCTGTCGCAGGCGCTAGGCCTACCCACACAAGTAAGGTATAATTTTTATCGGGAAACTTGGGGGAACTCTGGGTGGAAAGAAATGTGTGCCTCCTCTCAGATTCCAAAACTTTCTGCCACAGAAATGTGAGGAACATGTGTTTTTTTAGCCAAATTTTGAGGTTTGCAAAGGATTCTGGGTAACAGAACCTGGTGAGAGCCCCACAAGTCACCCCATCTTAGATTCCCCTAGGTCTCTAGTTTTTAAAAATGCACAGGTTTGGTAGGTTTCCCTAGGTGCCGGCTGAGCTAAAGGCCAAAATCTACAGGTAGGCACTTTGCAAAAAACAGCTCTGTTTTCTTTAAAAAAATGGGATGTGTCCACGTTGCGCTTTGGGGCATTTCCTGTCGCGGGCGCTAGGCCTACCCACACAAGTGAGGTATAATTTTTATCGGGAGACTTGGGGGAACGCTGGGTGGAAGGAAATTTGTGGCTCCTCTCAGATTCCAGAACTTTCTGTCACCATAATGTGAGGAACATTTGTTTTTTTAGCCAAATGTTGAAAATTGCAAAGGTTTCTGGGTAACAGAACCTGGTCAGAGCCCCACAAGTAACCCCATCTTGGATTCCCCTAGGTCTCTAGTTTTCAACAATGCACAGGTTTGGTAGGTGTCCCTAGGTGCCGGCTGAGCTAGAGGCCAAAATCTACTACTTTGCAAAAAACAGCTCTGTTTTCTGTCAAAAAATGGGATGTGTCCACGTTGCGCTTTGGGGGATTTCCTGTCGAGAGCGCTAGGGCTACCCACACAAGTGAGGTATCATTTTTATCGGGAGACTTGGGGGAACACTGGGGGAAGGTAATTTGTGGCTCCTCTCAGATTCCAGAACTTTCTGTCACCATAATGTGAGGAAAATGTGTTTTCTTAGCCAAATTTTGAGCTTTGCAAAGGATTCTGGGTTACAGAACCTGGTCAGAGCCCCACAATCACCCCATCTTGGATTCCCCTAGGTCTTTAGATTTCAAAAATGCACAGGTTTGGTAGGTTTCCTTAGGTGCCGGCTGAGCTAGAGGCCAAAATCTACAGGTAGGCACTTTGCAAAAAACAGCTCTGTTTTCTGTCAAAATATGGGATGTGTCCACGTTGTGCTTTGGGGCATTTCCTGCCGCGGGCGCTAGGCCTACCCACACAAGTAAGGTATCATTTTTATCGGGAGACTTGGGGGAACTCTGGGTGGAAAGAAATTTGTGCCTCCTCTCAGATTTCAAAACTTTCTGCCACAGAAATGTGAGGAACATGTGTTTTTTTAGCCAAATTGTGAGGTTTGCAAAGGATTCTGGGTAACAGAACCTAGTCAGAGCCCCACAAGTCACCCCATCTTAGAATCCCCTAGGTCTCTAGTTTTCAAAAATGCACAGGTTTGGTAGGTTTCCCTAGGTGCCGGCTGAGCTAGAGGCCAAAATCTACAGGTAGGCACTTTGCAAAAAACAGTTCTGTTTTCTGTCAAGAAATGGGATGTGTCCACGTTGTGCTTTTGGGCATTTCCTGTTGCGGGCGCTAGGCCTACCCACACAAGTAAGGTATCATTTTTATTGGGAGACTTGGGGGAACTCTTGGTGGAAAGAAATTTGTGCCTCCTCTCAGATTCCAAAACTTTCTGCCACAGAAATGTGAGGAACATGTGTTTTTTGACCCAAATTTTGAGGTTTGCAAAGGATTCTGGGTAACAGAACCTGGTCAGAGCCCCACAAGTCACCCCATCTTAGATTCCCCTAGGTCTCTAGTATTAAAAAATGCACAGGTTTGGTAGGTTTCCCTAGGTGCCGGCTGAGCTAGAGGCCAAATTCTACAGGTAGGCACTTTGCAAAAAACATCTTTTTTTTCAGTCAAAAAATGGGTTTTGTCCACGTTGCGCTATGGGGCATTTCCTGTCACGGGCGCTAGGCCTACCCACACAAGTGAGGTATGATTTTTATCGGGAGACTTGGGGGAACTCTGGGTGGAAAGAAATTTGTGCCTCCTCTCAGATTCCAAAACTTTCTGTCAAAGAAATGTGAGGAACATGTGTTTTTTTAGCCAAATTTTGAGCTTTGCAAAGGATTCTGGGTAACAGAACCTAGTCAGAGCCCCACAAGTCACCTCATCTTAGAATCCCCTAGGTCTCTAGCTTTAAAAAATGCACAGGTTTGGTAGGTTTCCCTAGGTGCCGGCTGAGCTAGAGGCCAAAATCTACAGGTAGGCACTTTGCAAAAAACAGCTCTGTTTTCTGTCAAGAAATGGGATGTGTCCACGTTGTGCTTTGGGGCATTTCCTGTCGCGGGCGCTAGGCCTACCCACACAAGTAAGGTATCATTTTTATCGGGAGACTTGGGGGAACTCTGGGTGGAAAGAAATTTGTGCCTCCTCTCAGATTCCAAAACTTTCTACCACAGAAATGTGAGGAACATGTGTTTTTTTACCCAAATTTTGAGGTTTGCAAAGGATTCTGGGTAACAGAACCTGGTCAGAGCCCCACAAGTCACCCCATCTTAGATTCCCCTAGGTCTCTAGTTTTAAAAAATGCACAGGTTTGGTAGGTTTCCCTAGGTGCCGGCTGAGCTCGAGGCCAAAATCTACAGGTAGGCACTTTGCAAAAAACATCTTTTTTTCAGTCAAAAAATGGGTTGTGTCCACGTTGGGCTATGGGGCATTTCCAGTCACGGGCGCTAGGCCTACCCACACAAGTGAGGTATCATTTTTATTGCGAGACCTGGGGGAACGCTGGGTGGAAGGAAATTTGTGGCTCCTCTCAGATTCCAGAACTTTCTGTCACCATAATGTGAGGAAAATGTGTTTTTTTAGCCAAATTTTGAGCTTTGCAAAGGATTCTGGGTAACAGAACCTGGTCAGAGCCCCACAAGTCACCCCATCTTAGATTCCCCTAGGTCTCTAGTTTTTAAAAATGCACAGGTTTGGTAGGTTTCCCTAGGTGCCGGCTGGGCTAGAGGCCAAAATCTACAGGTAGGCACTTTGCAAAAAACAGCTCTGTTTTCTGTCAAAAAATGAGTTGTGTCCACGTTGCGCTTTGGGGCATTTCCTGTCGCGGGCGGAAGGCCTACCCACACAAGTGTGGTATCATTTTTATCGGGAGACTTGGGGGAACGCTGGGTGGAAGGAAATTTGTGGCTCCTCTCAGATTCCAGAACTTTCTGTCACCATAATGTGAGGAAAATGTGTTTTTTTAGCCAAATCTTGAGCTTTGCAAAGGATTCTGGGTAACAGAACCTGGTCAGAGCCCCACAAGTCACCCCATCTTGGATTCCCCTAGGTCTCTAGTTTTCAAAAATGCACAGGTTTGGTAGGTTTCCCTAGGTGCCGGCTGAGCTAGAGGCCAAAATCTACAGGTAGGCACTTTGCAAAAAACAGCTCTGTTTTCTGTCAAAAAATGGGATGTGTCCACGTTGCGCTTTGGGGCATTTCCTGTCACAGGCGCTAGGCCTACCCACACAAGTGAGGTGTCATTTTTATCGGGACACTTGGGGGAACGCTGGGTGGAAGGAAATTTGTGGCTCCTCTCAGATTCCAGAACTTTCTGTCACCATAATGTTTGGAACATGTGTTTTTTTAGCCAAATTTTGAGCTTTGCAAGGGATCCTGGGTAACAGAAGCTGGTCAGAGCCCCACAAGTCACCCCATCTTTGATTCCCCTAGGTCTCTAGTTTTAAAAAATGCACAGGTTTGGTAGGTTTCCCTAGGTGCCGGCTGAGCTAGAGGCCAAAATCTACAGGTAGGCACTTTGCAAAAAACAGCTCTGTTTTCTCTCAAAAAATGGGTTGTGTCCACGTTGCGCTTTGGGGCATTTCCTGTCGCGGGCGCTATGGCTACCCACACAAGTGAGGAATCATTTGTATCGGGAGACTTGGGGTGACGCTGCGTGGATGGAAATTTGTGGCTCCTCTCAGATTCCAGAACTTTCTGTCACCATAATGTGAGGAAAATGTTTTTTTTTTAGCCAAATCTTGAGCTTTGCAAAGGATTCTGGGTAACAGAACCTGGTCAGAGCCCCACAAGTCAACACATCTTGGATTCCCCTAGGTCTCTAGTTTTCTAAAATGCACAGGTTTGGTAGGTTTCCCTAGGTGCCGGCTGAGCTAGAGGCCAAAATCAACAGGAAGGCACTTTGCAAAAAACAGCTCTGTTTTCTGTCAAAAAATTGGATGTGTCCACATTGTGCTTTGGGGCATTTCCTGTTGCGGGCGCTAGGCCTACCCACACAAGTAAGGTATCATTTTTATCGGGAGACTTGGGGGAACTCTGGGTGGAAAGAAATTTGTGCCTCCTCTCAGATTCCAAAACTTTCTGAAAGAAATGTGAGCAACATGTGTTTTTTTAGCCAAATTTTGAGGTTTGCAAAGGATTCTGGGTAACAGAACCTGGTCAGAGCCCCACACGTCACCCCATCTTAGATTCCCCTAGGTCTCTAGTTTTCTAAAAATGCACATGTTTGGTAGGTTTCCCTAGGAGCCAGCTGAGCTAGAGGCCAAAATCTACAGGTAGGCACTTTGCAAAAAGCAGCTCTGTTTTCTGTCAAAAAATGGGGTGTGTCCACGTTGTGCTTTGGGGTATTTCCTGTCGTGGGCGCTAGGCCTACCCATGCAAGTAAGGTATCATTTTTATAGGGAGACTTGGGGGAACTCTGGGTGGAAGGAAATTTGTGCCTCCTCTCAGATTCCAAAACTTTCTGCCACAGAAATGTGAGGAACATGTGTTTTTTTAGCCAAATTTTGAGGTTTGCAAAGGATTCTGGGTAACAGAACCTGGTCAGAGAACCACAAGTCACCCCATCTTAGATTCCCCTAGGTCTCTAGTTTTAAAAAATGCACAGGTTTGGTAGGTTTCCCTAGGTGCCGGCTGGGCTAGAGGCCAATATCTACAGGTAGGCACTTTGCAAAAAACACCTCTGTTTTCTTTAAAAAAATGGGATGTGTCCGTGTTGCGCTTTGGGGCATTTCCTGTTGCGGAAGCTAGGCCTACCCACACAAGTGAGGTATCATTTTTATCGGGAGACTTGGGGGAACCCTGGGTGGAAGGAAATTTGTGGCTCCTCTAAGATTCCAGAACTTTCTTTCACCATAATGTGAGGAACATGTGTTTTTTTAGCCAAATGTTGAGGTTTGCTAAGGATTCTGGGTAACAGAACCTGGTCAGAGCCCCACAAGTAACCCCATCTTGGATTCCCCTAGGTCTCTAGTTTTCAACATTGCACAGGTTTGGTAGGTTTCCCTAGGTGCCGGCTGAGCTAGAGGCCAAAATCTACTACTTTGCAAAAAACAGCTCTGTTTTCTGTCAAAAAATGGGATGTGTCCACGTTGCGCTTTGGGGCATTTCCTGTTGCGGGCGCTAGGCCTACCCACACAAGAGAGGTATCATTTTTATCTGGAGACTTGGGGGAACGCTGGGTGGAAGGTATTTTGTGGCTCCTCTCAGATTCCAGAACTTTCTGTCACCATAATGTGAGGAAAATTTGTTTTTTTAGCCAAATTTTGAGCTTTGCAAAGGATTCTGGGTAACAGAACCTGGTCAGAGCCCCACAAATCACCCCATCTTGGATTCCCCTAGGTCTTTAGATTTCATAAAAGCACAGGTTTGGTAGGTTTCCTTAGGTGCCGGCTGAGCTAGAGGCCAAAATCTACAAGTAGGCACTTTGCAAAAAACAGCTCTGTTTTCTGTCAAAAAATGGGTTGTGTCCACGTTGCGCTTTGGGGCATTTCCTGTCACGGGCGCTAGGCCTACCCACACAAGTGAGGTATCATTTTTATCGGGAGACTTGGGGGAACGCTGGGTGGAAGGAAATTTGTGGCTCCTCTCAGATTCCAGAAGTTTCTGTCACCATAATGTGAGGAAAATGTGTTTTTTTAGCCACATTTTGAGCTTTGCAAAGGATTCTGGGTAACAGAACCTGGTCAGAGCCCCACAAGTCACCCCATTTTGGATTCCACTAGGTCTCTAGTTTTCGAAAATGCACAGGTTTGGTAGGTTTCCCTAGGTGCCGGCTGAGCTAGATGCCAAAATCTACAGGTAGGAACTTTGTAAAAAACAGCTCTGTTTTATGTCAAAAATGGGTTGTGTCCACGTTGCGCTTTGGGGCATTTCCTGTCGCAGGCGCTAGGCCTACCCACACAAGTGAGGTATCATTTTGTATCGGGAGACTTGAGGGAACGCTGGGTGGAAGGAAATTTGTGGCTCCTCTCAGAGTCCAGAACTTTCTGTCACCATAATGTGAGGAAAATGTGATTTTTTAGCCAAATTTTGAGCTTTGCAAAGGATTCTGGGTAACAGAACCTGGTCAGAGCCCCACAACTCACCCCATCTTGGATTCCACTATGTCTCTAGTTTTCGAAAATTCACAGGTTTGGTAGGTTTCCCTAGGTGCCGAATGAGCTAGAGGCCAAAATCTACAGGTAGGCACTTTGCAAAAAACAGCTCTGTTTTCTGTCAAAAAATGGGTTGTGTCCACGTTGCGCTTTGGGGCATTTCCTGTCGCGGGCACTAGGCCTACCCACACAAGTGAGGTATCATTTTTATCGGGAGACTTGCGGGAACGCTAGGTGGAAGGAAATTTGTGGCTTCTTTCAGATTCCAGAACTTTCTGTTACCATAATGTGAGGAAAATGTGTTTTTTTAGCCAAAATTTGAGCTTTGCAAAGGATTCTGGGTAACAGAACTTGGTCAGAGCCCCACAAGTCACCCCATCTTGGATTCCCCTAGCTCTCTAGTTTTCAAGAATGCACAGATTTGATAGGTTTCCCTAGGTGCCGGCTGAGCTAGAGGCCAAAATCTACAGGTAGGCACTTTGCAAAACACACCTCTGTTTTCTTTAAAAAAATGGGATGTGTCCACGTTGCGCTTTGGGGCATTTCCTGTCGCGGGCGCTAGGCCTACCCACACAAGTGAGGTATCATTTTTATCTGGAGACTTGGGGGAACGCTGGGTGGAAGGTATTTTGTGGCTCCTCTCAGATTCCAGAACTTTCTGTCACCATAATGTGAGGAAAATTTGTTTTTTTAGCCAAATTTTGAGCTTTGCAAAGGATTCTGGGTAACAGAACCTGGTCAGAGCCCCACAAATCACCCCATCTTGGATTCCCCTAGGTCTTTAGATTTCATAAAAGCACAGGTTTGGTAGGTTTCCTTAGGTGCCGGCTGAGCTAGAGGCCAAAATCTACAAGTAGGCACTTTGCAAAAAACAGCTCTGTTTTCTGTCAAAAAATGGGTTGTGTCCACGTTGCGCTTTGGGGCATTTCCTGTCACGGGCGCTAGGCCTACCCACACAAGTGAGGTATCATTTTTATCGGGAGACTTGGGGGAACGCTGGGTGGAAGGAAATTTGTGGCTCCTCTCAGATTCCAGAAGTTTCTGTCACCATAATGTGAGGAAAATGTGTTTTTTTAGCCACATTTTGAGCTTTGCAAAGGATTCTGGGTAACAGAACCTGGTCAGAGCCCCACAAGTCACCCCATTTTGGATTCCACTAGGTCTCTAGTTTTCGAAAATGCACAGGTTTGGTAGGTTTCCCTAGGTGCCGGCTGAGCTAGATGCCAAAATCTACAGGTAGGAACTTTGTAAAAAACAGCTCTGTTTTATGTCAAAAATGGGTTGTGTCCACGTTGCGCTTTGGGGCATTTCCTGTCGCAGGCGCTAGGCCTACCCACACAAGTGAGGTATCATTTTGTATCGGGAGACTTGAGGGAACGCTGGGTGGAAGGAAATTTGTGGCTCCTCTCAGAGTCCAGAACTTTCTGTCACCATAATGTGAGGAAAATGTGATTTTTTAGCCAAATTTTGAGCTTTGCAAAGGATTCTGGGTAACAGAACCTGGTCAGAGCCCCACAACTCACCCCATCTTGGATTCCACTATGTCTCTAGTTTTCGAAAATTCACAGGTTTGGTAGGTTTCCCTAGGTGCCGAATGAGCTAGAGGCCAAAATCTACAGGTAGGCACTTTGCAAAAAACAGCTCTGTTTTCTGTCAAAAAATGGGTTGTGTCCACGTTGCGCTTTGGGGCATTTCCTGTCGCGGGCACTAGGCCTACCCACACAAGTGAGGTATCATTTTTATCGGGAGACTTGCGGGAACGCTAGGTGGAAGGAAATTTGTGGCTTCTTTCAGATTCCAGAACTTTCTGTTACCATAATGTGAGGAAAATGTGTTTTTTTAGCCAAAATTTGAGCTTTGCAAAGGATTCTGGGTAACAGAACTTGGTCAGAGCCCCACAAGTCACCCCATCTTGGATTCCCCGAGCTCTCTAGTTTTCAAGAATGCACAGATTTGATAGGTTTCCCTAGGTGCCGGCTGAGCTAGAGGCCAAAATCTACAGGTAGGCACTTTGCAAAACACACCTCTGTTTTCTTTAAAAAAATGGGATGTGTCCACGTTGCGCTTTGGGGCATTTCCTGTCGCGGGCGCTAGGCCTACCCACACAAGTGAGATATCATTTTTATCTGGAGACTTGGGGGAACGCTGGGTGGAAGGTATTTTGTGGCTCCTCTCAGATTCCAGAACTTTCTGTCACCATAATGTGAGGAAAATTTGTTTTTTTAGCCAAATTTTGAGCTTTGCAAAGGATTCTGGGTAACAGAACCTGGTCAGAGCCCCACAAGTCACCCCATCTTGGATTCCCCTAGGTCTTTAGATTTCATAAAACCACAGGTTTGGTAGGTTTCCTTAGGTGCCGGCTGAGCTAGAGGCCAAAATCTACAAGTAGGCACTTTGCAAAAAACAGCTCTGTTTTCTGTCAAAAAATGGGTTGTGTCCACGTTGCGCTTTGGGGCATTTCCTGTCACGGGCGCTAGGCCTACCCACACAAGTGAGGTATCATTTTGTATCGGGAGACTTGAGGGAACGCTGGGTGGAAGGAAATTTGTGGCTCCTCTCAGAGTCCAGAACTTTCTGTCACCATAATGTGAGGAAAATGTGATTTTTTAGCCAAATTTTGAGCTTTGCAAAGGATTCTGGGTAACAGAACCTGGTCAGAGCCCCACAAGTCACCCCATCTTGGATTCCACTATGTCTCTAGTTTTCGAAAATTCACAGGTTTGGTAGGTTTCCCTAGGTGCCGAATGAGCTAGAGGACAAAATCTACAGGTAGGCACTTTGCAAAAAACAGCTCTGTTTTCTGTCAAAAAATGGGTTGTGTCCACGTTGCACTTTGGGGCATTTCCTGTCGCGGGCACTAGGCCTACCCACACAAGTGAGGTATCATTTTTATCGGGAGACTTGCGGGAACGCTAGGTGGAAGGAAATTTGTGGCTTCTTTCAGATTCCAGAACTTTCTGTTACCATAATGTGAGGAAAATGTGTTTTTTTTAGCCAAAATTTGAGCTTTGCAAAGGATTCTGGGTAACAGAACTTGGTCAGAGCCCCACAAGTCACCCCATCTTGGATTCCCCTAGCTCTCTAGTTTTCAAGAATGCACAGATTTGGTAGGTTTCCCTAGGTGCCGGCTGAGCTAGAGGCCAAAATCTACAGGTAGGCACTTTGCAAAACACACCTCTGTTTTCTTTAAAAAAATGGGATGTGTCCACGTTGCGCTTTGGGGCATTTTCTGTCGCGGGCGCTAGGCCTACCCACACAAGTGAGGTATCATTTTTATCTGGAGACTTGGGGGAACGCTGGGTGGAAGGTATTTTGTGGCTCCTCTCAGATTCCAGAACTTTCTGTCACCATAATGTGAGGAAAATTTGTTTTTTTAGCCAAATTTTGAGCTTTGCAAAGGATTCTGGGTAACAGAACCTGGTCAGAGCCCCACAAGTCACCCCATCTTGGATTCCCCTAGGTCTTTAGATTTCATAAAAGCACAGGTTTGGTAGGTTTCCTTAGGTGCCGGCTGAGCTAGAGGCCAAAATCTACAAGTAGGCACTTTGCAAAAAACAGCTCTGTTTTCTGTCAAAAAATGGGTTGTGTCCACGTTGTGCTTTGGGGCATTTCCTGTCACGGGCGCTAGGCCTACCCACACAAGTGAGGTATCATTTTTATCGGGAGACTTGGGGGAACGCTGGGTGGAAGGAAATTTGTGGCTCCTCTCAGATTCCAGAAGTTTCTGTCACCATAATGTGAGGAAAATGTGTTTTTTTAGCCACATTTTGAGCTTTGCAAAGGATTCTGGGTAACAGAACCTGGTCAGAGCCCCACAAGTCACCCCATTTTGGATTCCACTAGGTCTCTAGTTTTCGAAAATGCACAGGTTTGGTAGGTTTCCCTAGGTGCCGGCTGAGCTAGATGCCAAAATCTACAGGTAGGAACTTTGTAAAAAACAGCTCTGTTTTATGTCAAAAGTGGGTTGTGTCCACGTTGCGCTTTGGGGCATTTCCTGTCGCAGGCGCTAGGCCTACCCACACAAGTGAGGTATCATTTTGTATCGGGAGACTTGAGGGAACGCTGGGTGGAAGGAAATTTGTGGCTCCTCTCAGAGTCCAGAACTTTCTGTCACCATAATGTGAGGAAAATGTGATTTTTTAGCCAAATTTTGAGCTTTGCAAAGGATTCTGGGTAACAGAACCTGGTCAGAGCCCCACAAGTCACCCCATCTTGGATTCCACTATGTCTCTAGTTTTCGAAAATTCACAGGTTTGGTAGGTTTCCCTAGGTGCCGAATGAGCTAGAGGACAAAATCTACAGGTAGGCACTTTGCAAAAAACAGCTCTGTTTTCTGTCAAAAAATGGGTTGTGTCCACGTTGCGCTTTGGGGCATTTCCTGTCGCGGGCACTAGGCCTACCCACACAAGTGAGGTATCATTTTTATCGGGAGACTTGCGGGAACGCTAGGTGGAAGGAAATTTGTGGCTTCTTTCAGATTCCAGAACTTTCTGTTACCATAATGTGAGGAAAATGTGTTTTTTTAGCCAAAATTTGAGCTTTGCAAAGGATTCTGGGTAACAGAACTTGGTCAGAGCCCCACAAGTCACCCCATCTTGGATTCCCCTAGCTCTCTAGTTTTCAAGAATGCACAGATTTGGTAGGTTTCCCTAGGTGCCGGCTGAGCTAGAGGCCAAAATCTACAGGTAGGCACTTTGCAAAACACACCTCTGTTTTCTTTAAAAAAATGGGATGTGTCCACGTTGCGCTTTGGGGCATTTTCTGTCGCGGGCGCTAGGCCTACCCACACAAGTGAGGTATCATTTTTATCTGGAGACTTGGGGGAACGCTGGGTGGAAGGTATTTTGTGGCTCCTCTCAGATTCCAGAACTTTCTGTCACCATAATGTGAGGAAAATTTGTTTTTTTAGCCAAATTTTGAGCTTTGCAAAGGATTCTGGGTAACAGAACCTGGTCAGAGCCCCACAAGTCACCCCATCTTGGATTCCCCTAGGTCTTTAGATTTCATAAAAGCACAGGTTTGGTAGGTTTCCTTAGGTGCCGGCTGAGCTAGAGGCCAAAATCTACAAGTAGGCACTTTGCAAAAAACAGCTCTGTTTTCTGTCAAAAAATGGGTTGTGTCCACGTTGCGCTTTGGGGCATTTCCTGTCACGGGCGCTAGGCCTACCCACACAAGTGAGGTATCATTTTTATCGGGAGACTTGGGGGAACGCTGGGTGGAAGGAAATTTGTGGCTCCTCTCAGATTCCAGAAGTTTCTGTCACCATAATGTGAGGAAAATGTGTTTTTTTAGCCACATTTTGAGCTTTGCAAAGGATTCTGGGTAACAGAACCTGGTCAGAGCCCCACAAGTCACCCCATTTTGGATTCCACTAGGTCTCTAGTTTTCGAAAATGCACAGGTTTGGTAGGTTTCCCTAGGTGCCGGCTGAGCTAGATGCCAAAATCTACAGGTAGGAACTTTGTAAAAAACAGCTCTGTTTTATGTCAAAAGTGGGTTGTGTCCACGTTGCGCTTTGGGGCATTTCCTGTCGCAGGCGCTAGGCCTACCCACACAAGTGAGGTATCATTTTGTATCGGGAGACTTGAGGGAACGCTGGGTGGAAGGAAATTTGTGGCTCCTCTCAGAGTCCAGAACTTTCTGTCACCATAATGTGAGGAAAATGTGATTTTTTAGCCAAATTTTGAGCTTTGCAAAGGATTCTGGGTAACAGAACCTGGTCAGAGCCCCACAAGTCACCCCATCTTGGATTCCACTATGTCTCTAGTTTTCGAAATTCACAGGTTTGGTAGGTTTCCCTAGGTGCCGAATGAGCTAGAGGCCAAAATCTACAGGTAGGAACTTTGCAAAAAACAGCTCTTTTTTTCTGTCAAAAAATGGGTTGTGTCCACGTTGCGCTTTGGGGCATTTCTGTCGCGGGCACTAGGCCTACCCACACAAGTGAGGTATCATTTTTATCGGGAGACTTGCGGGAACGCTAGGTGGAAGGAAATTTGTGGCTTCTTTCAGATTCCAGAACTTTCTGTTACCATAATGTGAGGAAAATGTGTTTTTTTAGCCAAAATTTGAGCTTTGCAAAGGATTCTGGGTAACAGAACTTGGTCAGAGCCCCACAAGTCACCCCCATCTTGGATTCCCCTAGCTCTCTAGTTTTCAAGAAATGAACAGATTTGGTAGGTTTCCCTAGGTGCCGGCTGAGCTAGAGGCCAAAATCTACAGGTAGGCACTTTGCAAAACACACCTCTGTTTTCTTTAAAAAAATGGGATGTGTCCACGTTGCGCTTTGGGCATTTTCTGTCGCGGGCGCTAGGCCTACCCACACAAGTGAGGTATAATTTTTATCGGGAGACTTGGGGGAACGCTGGGTGGAAAAAAAAAAAAAAAGGAAAAAAAAAAAAAGAGAAAAAATTTGTGGCTCCTCTCAGATTCCAGAACTTTCTGTCACCATTAATGTGAGGCAAATTTGTTTTTTTAGCCAGATTTTGACGTTTGCAAAGGATTCTGGGTAACAGAACCTGGTCAGAGCCCCTCAAGTCACCCCATCTTGGATTCCCCTAGGTCTCTAGTTTTAAAAAATGCACAGGTTTAGTAGGTTTCCCTAGGTGCCGGCTGAGCTAGAGGCCAAAATCTACAGATAAGCACTTTGCAAAAAACAGCTCTGTTTTCTTTAAAAAAAATGGGTTGTGTCCACGTTGCGCTTTGGGGCATTTCCTGTCGCGGACGTTAGGGCTACCCACACAAGTGAGGTATCATTTTTATCGGGAGACTTGGGGGAACAACAACGGAGAGGAGGAAAAGAGAGAGGTGAGGAAAATGTGTTTTTTTAGCCAAATCTTGAGCTTTGCAAAGGATTCTGGGTAACAGAACCTGGTCAGAGCCCCACAAGTCACCCCATCTTGGATTCCACTAGGTCTTTAGTATTCGAAAATGCACAGGTTTGGTAGGTTTCCCTAGGTGCCGGCTGAGCTAGAGGCCAAAATCTACAGGTAGGCACTTTGCAAAAAACAGCTCTGTTTTCTGTCAAAAAATGGGTTGCGTCCACTTTGCGCTTTGGGGCATTTCCTGTCGCGGGCGCTAGGCCTACCCACACAAGTGAGGTATCATTTTTATCGGGAGACTTGGGGGGAACGCTGGGTGGAAGGAAATTTGACGCTCCTCTCAGATTCCAGAACTTTCTGTCACCATAATGTGAGGAAAATGTGTTTTTTTAGCCAAATCTTGAGCTTTGCAAAGGATTCTGGGTAACAGAACCTGGTCAGAGCCCCACAAGTAACCCCATCTTGGATTCCCCTAGGTCTCTAGTTTTCAAAAATGCACAGGTTTGGTAGGTTTCCCTAGGTGCCCGGCTGAGCTAGAGGCCAAAATCTACAGGTAGGCACTTTGCAAAAAAACAGCTCTGTTTTCTGTCAAAAAATGGGATGTGTCCACGTTGCGCTTTGGGGCATTTCCTGTCACAGGCGCTAGGCCTACCCACACAAGTGAGGTGTCATTTTTATCGGGACACTTGGGGGAACGCTGGGTGGAAGGAAATTTGTGGCTCCTCTCAGATTCCAGAACTTTCTGTCACCATAATGTTTGGAACATGTGTTTTTTTAGCCAAATTTTGAGCTTTGCAAAGGATCCTGGGTAACAGAAGCTGGTCAGAGCCCCACAAGTCACCCCATCTTGGATTCCCCTAGGTCTCTAGTTTTAAAAAATGCACAGGTTTGGTAGGTTTCCCTAGGTGCCGGCTGAGCTAGAGGCCAAAATCTACAGGTAGGCACTTTGCAAAAAAACAGCTCTGTTTTCTCTCAAAAAATGGGTTGTGTCCACGTTGCGCTTTGAGGCATTTCCTGTCGCGGGCGCTATGGCTACCCACACAAGTGAGGAATCATTTGTATCGGGAGACTTGGGGTGACGCTGCGTGGATGGAAATTTGTGGCTCCTCTCAGATTCCAGAACTTTCTGTCACCATAATGTGAGGAAAATGTGTTTTTTTTAGCCAAATCTTGAGCTTTGCAAAGGATTCTGGGTAACAGAACCTGGTCAGAGCCCCACAAGTCAACACATCTTGGATTCCCCTAGGTCTCTAGTTTTCTAAAATGCACAGGTTTGGTAGGTTTCCCCTAGGTGCCGGCTGAGCTAGAGGCCAAAATCAACAGGAAGGCACTTTGCAAAAAACAGCTCTGTTTTCTGTCAAAAAATGGGATGTGTCCACATTGTGCTTTGGGGCATTTCCTGTTGCGGGCGCTAGGCCTACCCACACAAGTAAGGTATCATTTTTATCGGGAGACTTGGGGGAACTCTGGGTGGAAAGAAATTTGTGCCTCCTCTCAGATTCCAAAACTTTCTGAAAGAAATGTGAGCAACATGTGTTTTTTTAGCCAAATTTTGAGGTTTGCAAAGGATTCTGGGTAACAGAACCTGGTCAGAGCCCCACAAGTCACCCCATCTTAGATTCCCCTAGGTCTCTAGTTTTCTAAAAATGCACATGTTTGGTAGGTTTCCCTAGGAGCCAGCTGAGGCTAGAGGCCAAAAATCTACAGGTAGGCACTTTGCAAAAAGCAGCTCTGTTTTCTGTCAAAAAATGGGGTGTGTCCACGTTGTGCTTTGGGGTATTTCCTGTCGCGGGCGCTAGGCCTACCCATGCAAGTAAGGTATCATTTTTATAGGGAGACTTGGGGGAACTCTGGGTGGAAGGAAATTTGTGCCTCCTCTCAGATTCCAAAACTTTCTGCCACAGAAATGTGAGGAACATGTGTTTTTTTAGCCAAATTTTGAGGTTTGCAAAGGATTCTGGGTAACAGAACCTGGTCAGAGAACCACAAGTCACCCCATCTTAGATTCCCCTAGGTCTCTAGTTTTAAAAAATGCACAGGTTTGGTAGGTTTCCCTAGGTGCCGGCTGGGCTAGAGGCCAATATCTACAGGTAGGCACTTTGCAAAAAACACCTCTGTTTTCTTTAAAAAAATGGGATGTGTCCGCGTTGCGCTTTGGGGCATTTCCTGTTGCGGAAGCTAGGCTACCCACACAAGTGAGGTATCATTTTTATCGGGAGACTTGGGGGAACCCTGGGTGGAAGGAAATTTGTGGCTCCTCTAAGATTCAAGAACTTTCTTTCACCATAATGTGAGGAACATGTGTTTTTTTAGCCAAATGTTGAGGTTTGCTAAGGATTCTGGGTAACAGAACCTGGTCAGAGCCCCACAAGTAACCCCATCTTGGATTCCCCTAGGTCTCTAGTTTTCAACATTGCACAGGTTTGGTAGGTTTCCCTAGGTGCCGGCTGAGCTAGAGGCCAAAATCTACTACTTTGCAAAAAACAGCTCTGTTTTCTGTCAAAAAATGGGATGTGTCCACGTTGCGCTTTGGGGCATTTCCTGTTGCGGGCGCTAGGCCTACCCACACAAGAGAGGTATCATTTTTATCTGGAGACTTGGGGGAACGCTGGGTGGAAGGTATTTTGTGGCTCCTCTCAGATTCCAGAACTTTCTGTCACCATAATGTGAGGAAAATTTGTTTTTTTAGCCAAATTTTGAGCTTTGCAAAGGATTCTGGGTAACAGAACCTGGTCAGAGCCCCACAAGTCACCCCATCTTGGATTCCCCTAGGTCTTTAGATTTCATAAAAGCACAGGTTTGGTAGGTTTCCTTAGGTGCCGGCTGAGCTAGAGGCCAAAATCTACAAGTAGGCACTTTGCAAAAAACAGCTCTGTTTTCTGTCAAAAAATGGGTTGTGTCCACGTTGCGCTTTGGGGGCATTTCCTGTCACGGGCGCTAGGCCTACCCACACAAGTGAGGTATCATTTTTATCGGGAGACTTGGGGGAACGCTGGGTGGAAGGAAATTTGTGGCTCCTCTCAGATTCCAGAAGTTTCTGTCACCATAATGTGAGGAAAATGTGTTTTTTTAGCCACATTTTGAGCTTTGCAAAGGATTCTGGGTAACAGAACCTGGTCAGAGCCCCACAAGTCACCCCATTTTGGATTCCACTAGGTCTCTAGTTTTCGAAAATGCACAGGTTTGGGTAAGTTTCCCTAGGTGCCGGCTGAGCTAGATGCCAAAATCTACAGGTAGGAACTTTGTAAAAAACAGCTCTGTTTTATGTCAAAAAATGGGTTGTGTCCACGTTGCGCTTTGGGGCATTTCCTGTCGCAGGCGCTAGGCCTACCCACACAAGTGAGGTATCATTTTGTATCGGGAGACTTGAGGGAACGCTGGGTGGAAGGAAATTTGTGGCTCCTCTCAGAGTCAGAACTTTCTGTCACCATAATGTGAGGAAAATGTGATTTTTTAGCCAAATTTTGAGCTTTGCAAAGGATTCTGGGTAACAGAACCTGGTCAGAGCCCCACAAGTCACCCCATCTTGGATTCCACTATGTCTCTAGTTTTCGAAAATTCACAGGTTTGGTAGGTTTCCCTAGGTGCCGAATGAGCTAGAGGCCAAAATCTACAGGTAGGCACTTTGCAAAAAACAGCTCTGTTTTCTGTCAAAAAATGGGTTGTGTACACGTTGCGCTTTGGGGCATTTCCTGTCGCGGGCACTAGGCCTACCCACACAAGTGAGGTATCATTTTTATCGGGAGACTTGCGGGAACGCTAGGTGGAAGGAAATTTGTGGCTTCTTTCAGATTCCAGAACTTTCTGTTACCATAATGTGAGGAAAATGTGTTTTTTTAGCCAAAATTTGAGCTTTGCAAAGGATTCTGGGTAACAGAACTTGGTCAGAGCCCCACAAGTCCACCCCATCTTGGATTCCCCTAGCTCTCTAGTTTTCAAGAATGCACAGATTTGGTAGGTTTCCCTAGGTGCCGGCTGAGCTAGAGGCCAAAATCTACAGGTAGGCACTTTGCAAAACACACCTCTGTTTTCTTTAAAAAAATGGGATGTGTCCACGTTGCGCTTTGGGGCATTTTCTGTCGCGGGCGCTAGGCCTACCCACACAAGTGAGGTATCATTTTTATCTGGAGACTTGGGGGAACGCTGGGTGGAAGGTATTTTGTGGCTCCTCTCAGATTCCAGAACTTTCTGTCACCATAATGTGAGGAAAATTTGTTTTTTTAGCCAAATTTTGAGCTTTGCAAAGGATTCTGGGTAACAGAACCTGGTCAGAGCCCCACAAGTAACCCCATCTTGGATTCCCCTAGGTCTTTAGATTTCATAAAAGCACAGGTTTGGTAGATTTCCTTAGGTGCCGGCTGAGCTAGAGGCCAAAATCTACAAGTAGGCACTTTGCAAAAAACAGCTGTTTTCTGTCAAAAAATGGGTTGTGTCCACGTTGCGCTTTGGGGCATTTCCTGTCACGGGCGCTAGGCCCTACCCACACAAGTGAGGTATCATTTTGTATCGGGAGACTTGAGGGAACGCTGGGTGGAAGGAAATTTGTGGCTCCTCTCAGAGTCCAGAACTTTCTGTCACCATAATGTGAGGGAAAATGTGATTTTTTAGCCAAATTTTGAGCTTTGCAAAGGATTCTGGGTAACAGAACCTGGTCAGAGCCCCACAAGTCACCCCCATCTTGGATTCCACTATGTCTCTAGTTTTCGAAAATTCACAGGTTTGGTAGGTTTCCCTAGGTGCCGAATGAGCTAGAGGACAAAATCTACAGGTAGGCACTTTGCAAAAAACAGCTCTGTTTTCTGTCAAAAAATGGGTTGTGTCCACGTTGCACTTTGGGGCATTTCCTGTCGCGGGCACTAGGCCTACCCACACAAGTGAGGTATCATTTTTATCGGGAGACTTGCGGGAACCCTAGGGTGGAAGGAAATTTGTGGCTTCTTTCAGATTCCAGAACTTTCTGTTACCATAATGTGAGGAAAATGTGTTTTTTTAGCCAAAATTTGAGCTTTGCAAAGGATTCTGGGTAACAGAACTTGGTCAGAGCCCCACAAGTCACCCCATCTTGGATTCCCCCTAGCTCTCTAGTTTTCAAGAATGCACAGATTTGGTAGGTTTCCCTAGGTGCCGGCTGAGCTAGAGGCCAAAATCTACAGGTAGGCACTTTGCAAAACACACCTCTGTTTTCTTTAAAAAAATGGGATGTGTCCACGTTGCGCTTTGGGGCATTTTCTGTCGCGGGCGCTAGGCCTACCCACACAAGTGAGGTATCATTTTTATCTGGAGACTTGGGGGAACGCTGGGTGGAAGGTATTTTGTGGCTCCTCTCAGATTCCAGAACTTTCTGTCACCATAATGTGAGGAAAATTTATTTTTTTAGCCAAATTTTGAGCTTTGCAAAGGATTCTGGGTAACAGAACCTGGTCAGAGCCCCACAAGTCACCCCATCTTGGATTCCCCTAGGTCTTTAGATTTCATAAAAGCACAGGTTTGGTAGGTTTCCTTAGGTGAAGGCTGAGCTAGAGGCCAAAATCTACAAGTAGGCACTTTGCAAAAAAACAGCTCTGTTTTCTGTCAAAAAATGGGTTGTGTCCACGTTGCGCTTTGGGGCATTTCCTGTCGCGGGCGCTAGGCCTACCCACACAAGTGAGGTATCATTTTTATCTGGAGACTTGGGGGAACGCTGGGTGGAAGGTATTTTGTGGCTCCTCTCAGATTCCAGAACTTTCTGTCACCCATAATGTGAGGAAAATTTATTTTTTTAGCCAAATTTTGAGATTTGCAAAGGATTCTGGGTAACAGAACCTGGTCAGAGCCCCACAAGTCACCCCGAAAATGCACAGGTTTGGTAGGTTTCCCTAGGTGCCGGCTGAGCTAGATGCCAAAATCTACAGGTAGGAACTTTGTAAAAAACAGCTCTGTTTTATGTCAAAAGTGGGTTGTGTCCACGTTGCGCTTTGGGGCATTTCCTGTCGCAGGCGCTAGGCCTACCCACACAAGTGAGGTATCATTTTGTATCGGGAGACTTGAGGGAACGCTGGGTGGAAGGAAATTTGTGGCTCCTCTCAGAGTCCAGAACTTTCTGTCACCATAATGTGAGGAAAATGTGATTTTTTAGCCAAATTTTGAGCTTTGCAAAGGATTCTGGGTAACAGAACCTGGTCAGAGCCCCACAAGTCACCCCATCTTGGATTCCACTATGTCTCTAGTTTTCGAAAATTCACAGGTTTGGTAGGTTTCCCTAGGTGCCGAATGAGCTAGAGGCCAAAATCTACAGGTAGGAACTTTGCAAAAAACAGCTCTGTTTTCTATCAAAAAATGGGTTGTGTCCACGTTGCGCTTTGGGGCATTTCCTGTCGCGGGCACTAGGCCTACCCACACAAGTGAGGTATCATTTTTATCAAGAGACTTGCGGGAACGCTAGGTGGAAGGAAATTTGTGGCTTCTTTCAGATTCCAGAACTTTCTGTTACCATAATGTGAGGAAAATGTGTTTTTTAAGCCAAAATTCGAGCTTTGCAAAGGATTCTGGGTAACAGAACTTGGTCAGAGCCCCACAACTCACCCCATCTTGGATTCCCCTAGCTCTCTAGTTTTCAAGAATGCACAGATTTGGTAGGTTTCCCTAGGTGCCGGCTGAGCTAGAGGCCAAAATCTACAGGTAGGCACTTTGCAAAACACACCTCTGTTTTCTTTAAAAAAATGGGATGTGTCCACGTTGCGCTTTGGGGCATTTTCTGTCGCGGGCGCTAGGCCTACCCACACAAGTGAGGTATAATTTTTATCGGGAGACTTGGGGGAAAGCTGGGTGGAAAGAAATTTGTGGCTCCTCTCAGATTCCAGAACTTTCTGTCACCATAATGTGAGGAAAATTTGTTTTTTTAGCCAGATTTTGACGTTTGCAAAGGATTCTGGGTAACAGAACCTGGTCAGAGCCCCTCAAGTCACCCCATCTTGGATTCCCCTAGGTCTCTAGTTTTAAAAAATGCACAGGTTTAGTAGGTTTCCCTAGGTGCCGGCTGAGCTAGAGGCCAAAATCTACAGATAAGCACTTTGCAAAAAACAGCTCTGTTTTCTGTAAAAAAAATGGGTTGTGTCCACGTTGCGCTTTGGGGCATTTCCTGTCGCGGACGTTAGGGCTACCCACACAAGTGAGGTATCATTTTGATCGGGAGACTTGGGGGAACGCTGCATTGATGGAAATTTGTGGCTCCTGTCAGATTCCAGAACTTTCAGTCACCATAATGTGAGGAAAATGTGTTTTTTTAGCCAAATCTTGAGCTTTGCAAAGGATTCTGGGTAACAGAACCTGGTCAGAGCCCCACAAGTCACCCCATCTTGGATTCCACTAGGTCTTTAGTATTCGAAAATGCACAGGTTTGGTAGGTTTCCCTAGGTGCCGGCTGAGCTAGAGGCCAAAATCTACAGGTAGGCACTTTGCAAAAAACAGCTCTGTTGTCTGTCAAAAAATGGGTTGTGTCCACGTTGCGCTTTGGGGCATTTCCTGTTGCGGGCTCTAGGCCTACCCACACAAGTGAGGTATCATTTTTATCGGGAGACTTGGGGGAACGCTGGGTGGAAGGAAATTTGTGGCTCCTATCAGATTCCAGAACTTTCTGTCACCATAATGTGAGGAAAATGTGTTTTTTTAGCCAAATTTTGAGCTTTGCAAAGGATTCTGGGTAACAGAACTTGGTCAGAGCCCCACAAGTCACCCCATCTTGGATTCCACTGGGTCTCTAGTTTTCGGAAATGCACAGGTTTGGTAGGTTTCCCTAAGTGCCGGCTGAGCTAGAGGCCAAAATCTACAGGTAGGCACTTTGCAAAAAACACCTCTGTTTTCTTTAAAAAAATGGGATGTGTCCACGTTGCGCTTTGGGGCATTTCCTGTCGCGGGCGCTACGCCTACCCACACAAGTGGGGTATCATTTTTATCGGGAGACTTGGGGGAACGCTGGGTGGAAGGAAATTTGTGGCTCCTCTCAAATTCCAGAACTTTCTGTCACCATAATGTGAGGAAAATGTGTTTTTTTAGCCAAATTTTGAGCTTTGCAAAGGATTCTGGGTAACAGAACCTGGTCAGAGCCCCACAAGTCACCCCATCTTGGATTCCCCTAGGTCTCTAGTTTTCAAAAATGCACAGGTTTGGTAGGTTTCCCTAGGTGCCGGCTGAGCTAGAGGCCAAAATCTACAGGTAGGCACTTTGCAAAAAACACCTCTGTTTTCTTTAAAAAGATGGGATGTGTCCACGTTGCGCTTTGGGGCATTTTCTGTCGCGGGCGCTAGGCCTACCCACACAAGTGAGGTATCATTTTTATCGGGAGACTTGGGGGAACGCTGGGTGGAAGGAAATTTGTGGCTCCTCTCAAATTCCAGAACTTTCTGTCACCATAATGTGAGGAAAATGTGTTTTTTTTAGCCACATTTTGAGCTTTGCAAAGGATTCTGGGTAACAGAACCTGGTCAGAGCCCCACAAGTCACCCCATCTTGGATTCCCCTAGGTCTCTAGTTTTAAAAACATGCACAGGTTTGGTAGGTTTCCCTAGGTGCCGGCTGAGCTAGAGGCCAAAATCTACAGATAAGCACTTTGCAAAAAACAGCTCTGTTTTCTGTCAAAAAATGGGTTGTGTCCACGTTGCGCTTTGGGGCATTCCCTGAAGCGGGCGCTAGGGCTAACCACACAAGTGAGGTATCATTTTTATCGGGAGACTTGGTGGGAACGCTGGGTGGATGGAAATTTGTGGCTCCTCTCAGATTCCAGAACTTTCTGTCACCATAATGTGAGGAAAATGTGTTTATTTAGCCAAATCTTGAGTTTTGCAAAGGATTCTGGGTAACACAACCTGGTCAGAGCCCCACAAGTCACCCCATCTTGGATTCCCCTAGGTATGTAGTTTTCAAAACTGCACAGGTTTGGTAGGTTTCCCTAGGTGCCGGCTGAGCTAGAGGCCAAAATCTACAGGTAGGCACTTTGCAAAAAACAGCTCTGTTTTCTGTAAAAAAAATGGGATGTGTCCACGTTGCGCTTTGGGGCATTTCCTGTCGCGGGCGCTAGGCCTACCCACACAAGTGAGGTATCATTTTTATCGGGAGACTTGGGGGAATGCTGGGTGGAAGGAAATGTGTGGCTCCTCTCAGATTCCAGAACTTTCTGTCACCATAATGTGAGGAAAATTTGTTTTTTTAGCCAAATTTTGAGCTTTGCAAAGGATTCTGGGTAACAGAACTTGGTCAGAGCCCCACAAGTCACCCCATCTTGGATTCCCCTAGCTCTCTAGTTTTCAAGAATGCACAGATTTGGTAGGTTTCCCTAGGTGCCGGCTGAGCTAGAGGCCAAAATCTACAGGTAGGCACTTTGCAAAAAACACCTCTGTTTTCTTTAAAAAAATGGGATGTGTCCACGTTGCGCTTTGGGGCATTTTCTGTCGCGGGCGCTAGGCCTACCCACACAAGTGAGGTATCATTTTTATCGGGAGACTTGGGGGAACGCTGGGTGGAAGGAAATTTGTGGCTCCTCTCAGATTCCAAAACTTTCTGTCACTATAATGTGCGGAAAATGTGTTTTCTTAGCCAAATTTTGAGCTTTGCAAAGGATTCTGGGTTACAGAACCTGGTCAGAGCCCCACAATCACCCCATCTTGGATTCCCCTATGTCTTTAGATTTCAAAAATGCACAGGTTTGGTAGGTTTCCTTAGGTGCCGGCTGAGCTAGAGGCCAAAATCTACAGGTAGGCACTTTGCAAAAAACAGCTCTGTTTTCTGTCAAAATATGGGATGTGTCCACGTTGTGCTTTGAGGCATTTCCTGCCGCGGGCGCTAGGCATACCCACACAAGTAAGGTATCTTTTTTATCGGGAGACTTGGGGGAACTCTGGGTGGAAAGAAATTTGTGCCTCCTCTCAGATTCCAAAACTTTCTGCCACAGAAATGTGAGGAACATGTGTTTTTTAGCCAAATTTTGAGGTTTGCAAAGGATTCTGGGTAACAGAACCTAGTCAGAGCCCCACAAGTCACCCCATCTTAGAATCCCCTAGGTCTCTAGTTTTCAAAAATGCACAGGTTTGGTAGGTTTCCCTAGGTGCCGGCTGAGCTAGAGGCCAAAATCTACAGGTAGGCACTTTGCAAAAAACAGCTCTGTTTTCTGTCAAAAAATGGGATATGTCCACGTTGTGCTTTGGGGCATTTCCTGTCACGGGCGCTAGGCCTACCCACACAAGTAAGGTATCATTTTTATCGGGAGACTT